>NC_056729.1:550742417-551067417 GCF_019279795.1 Protopterus annectens | reverse complement strand
AGGCTATAGGACACATCACAGGTAGGGATTGTGTTGACATGTGCTTTTGTGGGGTCATGTTCCAACTGCAGAATTACCATGCATTGTAACAGGGGTGTGTACACTTCATATCCACTGTAGCTATATGGAATCAGCAGTACCTTACCTGTACAACCATCCTCCATGAACAATAGAGTAATCATCCTTGGTGGACACCACCAAGACAAAAAGCACATAACAGGTTGCTATAGTGGCTGTACAGGGACACATAGGTGCAGACTACAACTTGGAAGCAAGGGCACCTCTATCTGAGCAAGCATGTAGGTTCACAGGTGACCTCCTGTAAGGCTGACTATGACTAGAAATCAGACAAATGCAAACCACCAAGGCCAGTTGCAACCATGTCTACACATATGTACGCAATCTCAGAGTCAGTAACACAAGTCAACCTGTACTGGGGTAAAGCACACCTCATATGCACATGCCATGGATGCAGGCAACCTGCATCAGCCAGGATAGGCGGGAACAGTGGCTACCTGTCCACAACAGTAGTGGGGGATATGCACATCACCCACACTCCTGTCCACATCAATGGTAAGCATAGACATAAAGCCGACTGATAGCAACAACAGCAAGTCTACATGGGTTATGAGAACATCACAGTTTGCCTCCTACATTAACACAAGCATGTGCTCACAGTCCCATCACACACTGCAGGCGAACACACTCATGCCACCATCCACACACCATCCACATGGAAGATGGCCACTGTCATCCCTCTACACAGAAATGAATGGTGTGTAGTGGATTATGCCATTAAGTGTCCAACATTGGGGGAACTGGACAAGTCAGGATCAGGAGTGTAATGCAAGATGTAAAAGCCATGATAGCTTACAGTGTTATGGTATAGTCTTGATTATTTGCAAGTAATACCCACTGTTGATGTGCACATGGACAACTGTATGAGGTCCCCTGACCTTTTTTCCTGTTTATGTCTTCCATGTACAATGTCCCAGGAATGCCTGCCCACATACACACCCCTGGAAAATGATGCTATAATCCAGTTTCTCATAGTCCATCATGCCATCCTCTTTGGTTGCAGGGCCCAGGATCTGCAGGAGAGGACCAATCTGTGGAACAAGCTCGTCCACAGGGTAAACGATGTTGGCTTACACAACCGCAGTTATGAGCAGGTGTGGCATTGCTGCATGGATCTGATCTGCCACTCCCTTCAGTGTGCTGCTGCAGTTAGGAGGAACCAGTTAACCACAGGTGGGGGTCATGCCATCCAGCCTCCACTGACACATGCTGAGGAGCTCCTCACCAGCCTTGGGGAACCCGCCCACCAGCCAAGCCAGCAAGCTGAAGACAGCATTGTGGAGGTGGGTGCTACCCACACAATGGACGAGGAGCATGCAGGTAAGGCCCCAGGGCACATTAGTAGACCAATGTTGCTTATCCATTTCCCTCTGTAAAGTATCAGCATGCATATGTCAGATAAGATAGTTTGTTGCTGCAGTGTAGCAATGAACAGATGTGCATAATTTCTAGTATTTTAGGTTTGTACTGTTGATGTGCTGAAATGCTGCTCCCACCCTGTACCAATGCCACAGGTGTGGCTACTGACATTACATCTCTCACACAACTATTTAGGTCCTTCTGGTATACAACTGGAGCAGCAGCCTGTAGCTGGCGAGTATGGAGTTGTTTTGTTCAGGTTTGCCAATACACCGGCCATGTTACGGCCCTGCTATTTGGCATGCACATCTGCAACACACTTACCCTTAATGCACCCTGCACATGTTCAATTATTGTTGCTGTTAACTGCACTGCATCACAGTGGTCACCATGATGATATATCTGAAGGGTTTGCAAGAGTTCTGCAATATACCTAACAACCTGTCAGTGCAAGATGTGTGGACAGAGATGAACATAATGGTGGGACAAATGGCCTACAGCAGGGACATGTCTGAAACATTACCCTTATACAGTGGCTACAACAGTGTATACACCACTATTACAATGGCAACTGTTCGTGATCTAAACAACGGCAAATCACAATACCACATTCCACACCTTTTACAACATTTAATGTGATCCTAACATGAGCAATGAATGTGTAATTTGCAAACCTATGTTAGGACAACAAATATGGGGAATACATACCTTAACATACACTGGAAGCATATGTGTACACACACTCCAAATAACATATTGTGGAAGCAGCTTGTGAGGTACTGACAGCATTCACTCTTCTTGAGTACCAACCTTCCATCAAGTAAAGGGCCTCAATGTCACACCAAGTAATGGTCTGCTGTCTAAGAAGTATGTCCATGACATTTGCCCACTCACCTACAACAGAGGCAGCCATGGCTTGCACACATCTTACAAACCATGAAATGGATCCCATATCCAAAAGGCAGCTCTCAGGAGTGGGAAAAGTAGCCTTACCTCACCATTGCATATACCATAGCAAACAGTGCAGATAGTCATGCATGTGTGTATGAAGTATGGGACATTAATGTAGAAAATAAACAGATGCCCATTCAAAACAGATGACAGCACATTTTGCAAAATGGTCATGGAGGCTGCCCAGAAACATGCAGCAACATTGAAGGACTTGCAGGAATGTCTAGCAAGTACTGCATGTGCAGTACCTGTGTCGACAATCTCCTGGAATCTGCATATGTGTGGCTTATGGGTTAGGGTAATCAGATGTAAAAGTTGTTCCACAGGCAGCATCATCCAGGGTTTTCTACAGATAGCATATGTATAACATCAAGTCTCCCAAAGGCATGTGTTGCAATGTGTAATGTTGTCATGAGACCAAGGCTAAAACCTACAGGCAGTGTTCATAAAGATACATGTAGTGCACAAGCAATACCTCATTCCACCTCAGGGCCACCATCCCCATTTTTACCTTGCTGGTGCCAGTGTACACCTTTAGGTTCGCTGTTCATTAGCAGGAACTAGGCTGGTAGACATGGCGTTCAGAATTTGGAACACTGCAAAATAACACTCATGTGTGGCCCATAGTTGTTAAGCATCTGTAATAATGCTGAGGATGGGGAGGGGTATCAACCTGAAACACAACAGTGGACTGAAGCATACATCCAAAGCTCACTAAGAATGGCTCATTTTGAACACAATAAAGGTCATGAATTGTGTCAGACATAACCCTGACTCCACAACAATAGTGAAGCCACTGTGTGACCTCCAAGTCCTGTGCACATGAGCTGATCTTGCAATCCGGCAGAGTTGGTGTACATTTGAAGGGCAGAGTGATGAAATAATGGCAAGTGAAGATGGGCCATGCTAGTATACCCCTACCAAGAATAGTGACTTCTGTAGTTCACTTAACAGGTGCTGCACCAAACCATTGTGTTAAGGGTGTGCACAATTATGCAACCCACATATTGCATGCATCTCATTCAGCATCTGCACAACTAACCCGTTTGATACTGCATTTGATTGCACAGGTCCTATGTCACATATCAGGTGTGTGTAATGTTAACATATGCAGTATTGTGGCCCAATTTCATACCATGGAAGAGGCCAGCATATCAACAAGGGTGTGTACACTCCTCATATCCACATTAAGATTTGAAGGTTGTCAGTGTAATCAGATTTTATTGCTCATACATGCACTGCTGATGATGAGATCTGCATATCAGAGGTCAGGCATTAACTATTGGCATCAGTCCTCATATCATCCCATGTATGTGTCAGACAAACACACAGGGGCTGTGAGCAACTGAGCAAATATAACTGCCACACATATACACATTCAGCAATGGTGTGTACACTTGTGAGGTATGGTGTAGAGTACATGCCAGTGTGCTGTACAGCTGTAAAGCAATACTATGTACATGGGTGCAATGTGTTCCAGGGGAAGGGGCATCACCTACTAACACAACTCATGCATCACAGAGATGTATAATGTTGGTAACAAGGATTGAGTATGGCTGCAGTGCATGCTGTTGAGTGCCTTATGTCATGCATGTTGAATGTTGGGTAATGAGAGGTCTGTGTAATAGCTTTGTGCCACCTCACCTTTAAGTGTGTGTGTGTGTGTGTGTGTGTGTGTGTGTGTGTGTGTGTGTGTGTGTGTGTGTGTGTGTGTGTGTGTGTGTGTGTGAGTGTGTGTAGAGGTAAACCATAATGTACAGGTCTTAAACTGAATTTTCTGTTTGCCCCTCACAGGTGGAGAGGTAGGTCCCTCCTGCAGGCAAACTAATGTTAGCTTCCATACAAACTCTGATAGTGATGATAGGCATGGTGAGGCGCAGGCAGTGTTGTCAGGGGCTGAAGCTGTACCATCAGTTGACATCCCACTTTTATCCACCCCATCCCCATACACAGTCTCAATGCCCATACATACCCCCATCACCAGTGGCCATAGATGAGGGAGAGTTAGTGGGTGGTGGCATGGGACAGGACAGTGTGGGGACCATGGCAAGTGTGTCTATACACAGCAGCCATGGCTGGATGACTGGTGAGGTACCACACAGGTAAATGAACAGGGGTGCTCATAGGAGGGCTGCTGGCCATCATGCCCCTGGCAGTAATGCTACAACAGGTGTCACCAGACGCATGTTTTCAGCCATCATGGAGGAACAGGCATGTATGGAACATTACACCAGACAGTCTGAGGCTCCAGAGTGCTACTCATTCTGCTGTACTTGACAGCATCCGTGATCTTGCAGGTACCCACCATTATTTTGCAGAGGTCCTAGATAAACAGTTGGGTTAGATGGTGGGAATCCTCACCTATGTGGTGTCTGTGGTAGAGCATGTGGTGGGAGTAGGGCAGCAGCCATGTGGACGTAGGTCAGCAACACCAACAGGTGGAGGTCTACGTGGATGTGCCACAACTCACAGCCCCTCCCATAGTGGCAGTACCAGCAACAGCACTGCAGGGGGGTGCTGTCCACACCACAATGCAGCAGGCCATATGCATGTGGTCCTGGCCAGTCCCAACAGGGACGCGGATCCAGTGGACAATTGTCATCATCAGGGGAGAGCAACATATCTGGGCTTCTGCCTGGTAGTGCCCGTGAAACTCCTGCCAGGCACAGTTCCTGTGTCTGTGGCTGGAGTCAGTGTACTTTACACCCTTCCATGTACAGTCTGCAGCTGTTCAACAAACCCCTGTATAGGGCAGCCACATAGCAGACATGTGTGCATACATGCACACACACTTCACCAACACAGCTAGGCCACCTCTATACCTACACACATCACATCTCCACAGCCCATTTAATAAAGAGCCCCCTAACCCACACATGATGTCATCCAAATGGCTCAGCCTAGGCCTCTGGCAAACCTGCCAAAACACCCTGTGCATATGATGATACCTGTGCCACATCCCTGCCATCCATACCTTCGATGCAGGGACATGCCGATATGGTTCTAATGCACAGGTATAAGGTTGAATGTCCTAAGGCTTAGCAATGTAATGCTGTTGAATGTGTTTTCAGCTGGAATGACTAATACGTACACATCAGGGTGTGTAGCTGTCCAGCCATGATGCATTATAGCTGTTAACACTGACTGATTGTGGTCTCCATAATGTATTGTGTTCTAGGTATCTATGATGTCAGCAGGACATCGGTCTGCTGTCTTGTCCTACAAGGGGTGTAGCACTGTGGTAACACATTGACTGTGTCATATCCTGGTTACAGCTGAGCACAGGTAACAGGTCTGTATAACAGTTACTGCATGTGCCACATGGCTGATAGGTCTGAGGGGTGTATACAGGTGTGTGCATGGTGGCTGATGTCAGCAGCTCAAGTGGACAATTGTAAGTGTACTGTGTGGCACACACCAAATGTCCGTGAATAACACACACACACACACACACACACACACACACACACACACACACACACACACACACACACACACAGGCTATGGTGTTGATGCAATACACAGAGAATACTGTTCACATGGGTGTACTTCATTTTGCAGTGAACTCATTTTGGCCTATGTAATTCCATCCAGACCAAATTGCCAAAACATCACATCAGGAAATAATCAGTTCACCAGTTTAATGTCATTGACAATAGTACTGGCAGGGTATATGTCCTCTTCACCAATGTAGTGCAATCTTGGAGTTGGTAAACATAGTGTGTGCTGGTGTCGGTGGCACAGCCTCCCACTTTGAAGGGTGTGGGGTGGCGTAGGACCACAAATAGTGTGATTAACAACTACTTAACCTGTTAACATAAACTGTACTTACAGTATAACAGCACACTAAGTGGGAGGATACCCACAACAATAACCTCAATGTGGGTGGCTGTGTCCACAACAACTACACCCATGTATATATACCAACTCCTGTATCGCTGTACAGCTGTAGAGTGGGGAAGAGGGCATGTACACATCCACTACTAGTTTTGCTTGAATGTAGTTCCACAAGATGATTGGTTTGAAATGTTACCTTTAGCCAGTTAGTTCTCGGACAAATGATCTCCTGGGACATATTTTTTCAGCAAATTGAAGTAGATTCCTTCACATACACACACATTTACTTGGCAACACTGAGAGTGGAACCACTACCTAGGTACTTATTGCTACTAATGTGTTTGGTTTTCACTGCACACACCACAGAGCTTTTAGGGTGAAGTGTGTACCAAGTTTTCTGTTAAGTGAAGAACATCACCAGGTCTTGTACAATATGGTAATTGAGGATGTACTGGGTATTAATTAACAATACATAGTATGACATACTGTCATATACACACTGACAAACATATACAGTCATAGACACATCTGACAGACCTGGGTTTAGCAGTGCTAACTACCTTGTCAGTGAGTCCATTCTGTTACAGAGAATTTGCACACAGCACATGCATCATTGGGCTGGGTAGTGTAATCAGTTACCTGTATGGTTTATGGTGACAGCGGTCTTCATTCAGTGGACCTTGGGACATGTAGTGGGGGTACCATGGTGTAAAGACAGTATACCCAGCACCCACACCCAACATTGGATATTGTACTCACTGAAACCCATGATAATGCTCTGACATACCCCAATCACACATTGACAAGGACTGCAATACAACCCCTTGTCTATCTAATCAGTGCTACTATAGGGATATGCATTTATTGCACATGCCACAGGGATAGTAGGGTGGATCATTGCTCTCCTAATGTCAGCAACATCACTATCCCTTATAATGTATGGCAAGGTTTATTGTATTTGGAGAAGGTGGCCTCAGAATGCTGTCTCCTACAGATATACACACTGACACACATGCACACACTTGCCAGGACTCAGAGGGTAACCCACGGCTATCTACCCATTTGAAGAACAGTATTATGTTGGTACTGCAAGTTCCAGGTAGCTCATAGGGTGAAGAGTGTAACAAGGTAAATTTAACATCAATTACAGCAGCAGCCATTTCTAAGTATGGCAATGGGGAGTGTAGTGGGTGAGAAGGCCATCATGGTATTGTCAACTACAAGTTTACAAACACACAGACACTATTATTCTCAATAATGCACACTGACACATCTGTCAGTAATGGGGTCCATTGGTGCAGGTGTTCCTAGGTGTGTACCAAGCTAATGTCCATGGAGAGATGAGAAGAGTAGGGCATATGGGTACACTGGTATCATGCCACCTGACATTTGTCACCAGGCCATCTATCAACCGATGCCACTTGAGTGACCCCAGGGTGAAAGTTAAATTCAACATCAAATCATCTGTTTTTCTCTTGCAGAGGGACAATGAGGTGTTCCAATTGACATGTATGCAACATATATTACATAATATAGCCAGTGTCTGGGTTAGAGACCTGTACCCAAGCATGTTCTGTTGACTGTGGTAGTCTGGTTGAGGTACCCATGACATGTGGTGCATACAGGGTGGGGTTTCCTAGCTGTGGCATTCCTAATACAGCTGGACAGACATGTCAGTGTCAGTCAATCATAGATTTCCTGTAAGCAGCCAAGATGGATACCTGACATCTGCACATCTGTACAGAGGACAGACAGAAATCAGCTAGCCAACAGGTTATGCATTAGGATGAATGTTTTGACAGATAAACATCTGACACTGATAGGTATGCCATTACTACATGACAGCAGCCCTCAATTAAAACACATAGTAGTCTACAGTTAATATCCACATATCAGACCAATATCCTGTCGGAGATACTTAACATACAGCTCACACACCAAGAACATGATAGTCAGTACTCAGAGTCCAGCTTTGCATGCAGGGGTGTATGGTTCCAGTACTACAATCTGCAATCTACTGTTACTTGGAAAAGCACTGTTAAAAGTTATAACATAATGATACAATACATGCAAGTGTGACTGCATATAACCTGGGATACTACCCATGTATGAAACGCATACAAAGAGAAAATATTGCTGTTCTAGCCATGTATACTTAGGTGTCCCATACAGTATACTCACACCCCTTGCTACTGTAATGACAGCACATAGAAGAATGTTATGTACATGGGATTAAATACACTTATTAAAGATGTCATTACCCTGCTATTTTATCAGACTGGAATGTGATGACTGGTTACCAGGGCTGAGCTATGCTTAGCAGGTGTAAGCATTGCTTAAATGTAAATGCTAAGTAGATTTGCGCACTGGTAAGCGAAGCCTACATGGTGTAAGCACCTTTTTGTTTAAGCATACATTAGCACTGCTTACTGTCTCACAAACCAGCTTAAAGCTGCACAGAACTGCCTTAACCACTCTATATCCAACAGTCCTTGATCTGCCTAGCAACAAAATAGACAGTCCTTGCAGGTTGTGAACCCAGGACTCTGTACACTGTAGTCACAGCAGTTAAGTAAGCCAGAGCTGTGAAGATGTCTGTTGATTTTTCAAATATATCAGTCAGTACACATACTGAATAGTAGTGAACAACTGCTTTGACTAGTACAATTCTTTAGTACTTGTAAGTGAAAATAGTGTTGAATCAGTCATGTTTTTATATCTAAATATACACATATCAGATAAATATGGTGGGATACATCTGGGAAGGTATTTACAACACTCATGTTTACACATAACAAGGATATGGATATATATATATATATATATATATATATATATATATATATATATATATATATATATATATATATATATATAAATATGTAGATTTATGTATACATGTACATACACGGGTTCACTACATAATCTCAAAATTTTGAAATATCAAATTTCAAAATCTCTAGACCATATAGCTGAAACCCCTAAATACCAAAAGACCAGAACCGCGAATTTCAAAATCCCAAAGTTCGGAGATGTTGAAGTAGTGCTTCTGGTGTTGCATTTTGTGAATGGATAGGTAGAAGGCCAGGTAAGTATCTATGTTTAAGTGTGTTGGTTAGGGGCTTTAGTGTGTGTGTAGGTGTGTTGTGACTGTGATGTGTGTGTGAGGGGAATGTAGGTGTGTGGTAGTGTTTTCATGTGTCTGTGTAGTGCGACCTTGGAGTTAGAATATTTAAGTGGGGGGGGCATAGCATATGCAGTGTAGGTTTGTGGGTTTGTGTTTTGGGTGAAGGTGTGTGCATGTGTATGTGTGTGGTGTATGTTTAGTGTAATGTTCAAGATTTTGAAATTCGCACTTCTGGTCTTTCGGTATTTAGGGGATTCACCTAAAAGGTCTCGAGATTTTGAAATGCAATATTTCAAAATTTCGAGATTATGTAGTGAACCCACACACACATACATACATACATATATATATATATATATATATATATATATATATATATATATATGTGTGTGTGTGTGTGTGTGTATGTATGTATATATAACATATGCCCATAACATGTAGTGGAGTCATACCTCAGCACCATAAGTCACAACCTCTTAGTGCAAGGGAATGTAATGTAAGTATTGCAGGTATAAATGTAAAATGTTGCTACAATAACAGTGGTTGTGTCAACAGACATGTTGTGTAGGAAGTCACTTCTGATACTGGCATGTACACCATCAGTTACTAACAGACATAAAAATCATCATAGTGAAGTACCAAACAAATCACAGTAAATATCCTGTGGAATACAGCAGAAATATGACCAACAAACATGGGCAATCTAACACAATCTGGTCAGTCCAGAGGTATACACAAAACTAGTGCAAGACATGTGGACCAAACCTCACAAAGGGCATGTTTACAGCCATGAAAATAGGGATATTACACAAGTACTGGAATAGATAAGCTCATTGATGCATTCACACCCTCCTGTCTGTCCTAACACATATTAACCAGAGGAGCAGAGGTCGCAAGCCCACATATTTCCCACTAGTTAGTGACATACATCTTTACAGCATCCTACTGCTTTTTCAGAAATACACAACACATATAGTGATCAGGCAACAGTACGTCTGACAAATATCTGGACATAACATTACACGAGGTAAATACACTGAGCTGCTAGGCATGTCACAGAGCAGTGTGTAAACTACAGGCAGAATGCCACAACACTGACTCAAGTTTCCTATGGGGGATACACATGTACTTGCAAATATAGCAGGCCCTACAGGCATGTAACAGCACGGAGTAACAGACACCAGTTTGAAAGTGTATACCCACAACCAATCACAACACAGTCACATTATGGTAAGCCTAATTAATAGTACAGTATATGGACTGTATGAACAAAACCATCCTTATATTGGCCACTCACACACTAACCCTACATATACTTGACCCAGTACACAGTGTAGTCCGATACCTGACTGTGGTATGGGACATGTGTCAGTCTGGCCCTACAAACATGTACGCTGATAGGGTACCATAAACTGGAGCAGCATGCAATGTCAGATAGAACAGGACCAAGAACAATGACATCTACCACAGTCTGTACACAGGCCAAGTAACATATTCACAATACACCCTCTGTCAACAATCACCATAGGTACACAGACCTCACTACTGTACAGACTACAAAAGAATGTCCAGATTTTGTCCTCAAATATAAGGCCTACTATACATAACATATCTAGCAGTCTGATATATCACTGGCTTATCAGGTATGATGTCAGTAAATAATGATATACTGTACATATGCACCTCTTACTGCATGACATATGGACAAAGGGTGACAGACTTGGGAGACAGAGGCACAAACACAGGGCCAATATTGACATATTGCTGTGATAAACCGAGAAAATTTCTGGTGTAACAGGGTTTGTTGTGACATATCTCTTCTGAGGGATATGAAGTCAGTAACTCACATGGATGTCACCAATTACTGACTGCAATAATCAGAGTATGCTACTGCTTTTCTAAAGATAGGAAATGTGTGAGTAACACACCACATCTAATACTCCAAACTCTGGCCATTCTGCAGATAGCCCTACAGGTGAGAGTTTCCTCAACCACATAACACTGTCATGCCAGACTTTAAATCATGTAGAACAGCCATATCCACACAAACCCTATTAAACCAACATTACTTCATATGTAGAACAGCAATGCTTACATTATTTCCCCATGTCTGGAACATCCTCCTCCTGTTTCATGGCCTGTCTCCACAAGTGTATGTTGTAAGAGGTATTTCCAAATACCCTCCGTGATGCTGTTTGTCAGACACCTACATGAAATCCTGCTCACAGTGAAGGAAAAGGGCCAGCATCCACATGAAGTGCTTAGTTATAAGAGTGTGTTCCATACAATTGGCTATAAGAATGATACCACAACTGTTCCACATGCAATTAGCAAGTGGGGGACTGCAATTCGTGCACAGGCCATCAGCTGATCCTGAGCATTACTTACAAAACTCAAGCTGCTGCCTATGCAAAACAGATGTACTTTTCCACATCCACCAGATAGGGGGAGAGACAGAGAGAGAGAGAAAGAGAGAGAGAGAGGCAGAAAGAAAGTAAGAAAAGAAGGGAGTAACAGCCAAGCATGTTTGTGTATGATCCGTGGGTGGAGAGTGGTATCTGGGTATTATAACGGTTACCTATATTGTTTGCTAATCCATACTGTCACATAGTAATTGCACATGGCTGTACACATTTTTGGCTAAGGATTGTCTACAACAACCTCTACAGTGTTTGAAAACTGTTGGCCTTGTAATGTGGACATTGGGGCATATAGGTCCTCAATATAATGATGTAGCAAAACCCACACTACAATGGATCCTGTCATTACACAATCACCCACACAGGATACTGATGACACACACACACACTTACCAGTACTGAGTTTCAAACCGCTACTTGACTATGTATTGCTATCACAGGTATCTTTGAAGGTGAGTGACATCAGCAGCAGTACTAAAGGAGGGGTAAGGGAAGTGTAGTAAGTGTGAATGTCCGCAAAATCAGGTATCAACAAAGACACACACACACACACACACACACACACACACACACACACACACACACACACACTCTCTCTCTCTCTCTCAGAGAAACACACACATTATCACAGTTGGCAGGATCAGGATTAGAACTCCTACCTAACTAGCTTGCTACACTACAGTATCACGCAGTTAATGCAAGCACCACAGAGCTTACAGGGATGAAACATGGCCGACACGCACACCACACACACACACACACACACACACACACACACACACACACACACACACACACACACACACACACACACACACACACACACTTGCCCTGTTTGGGATTAGAACTCCTACCCAACTAGTTTTCTACACTACAGTATTACATATGTATTGCAAGCGCCATGCAGCTTATAGGGCTGAGATTTGGCCAGAGGGTTATTTCAAGGAGTCTGACATCAGCAGGAGTGCTAATATGGGCAATGGAAAGTGTAGTATGTGTGAATGGGCCATAAACCATTCCTCTGGAAACACACACACACACACACACACACTCAGTCACACACAACTTTACATTTGACAGGACTGGGTATACAAATGCTAGATGAATACTGATTTGTACTATCATGTTACACAGTTATCACAAGCACCACGGGCACTAAAGGGGTGAGGACTACCAAAAGCAATGTCTACAGTGATTGACATCATCACATCATGTGACATTGGCCAATTGGATGTGTGGTGTGTGGGGCAGGCCTCATGATGGAAATCTCTCTGTCACTGTCTGTCTCTCTCTTCCCCATATCTCTGTGTGTGTATGTTTGACATATTATAGTGTGTTGGCCTTGGATATGTGTGAGTATTCCTATCCAATGTGTGTGCAAAATAAGAATGGTGTACAATGTGGTGTGTGGTGTGTGCACACAGACATCTGCGACTGACAGATATGTATTGCCCACTGTACTGTCAAACAGGGGCTTCATTTCTCTAAGTGTAGGAGCATGCTCACTATGACCTTCTGTATTGAGTGTGTGAATCCATTCCAGGTAGGTTGTACTCCAGTCCAGGATTTGGTGTTTATACCTACAGCTAGCAACCTGTTTCTGCATGTCTGCAGGATATCTGTAGATAGGTTGACAATATGGAGTCACAATGGGTGACAGATAGTGGGATACTGTAACTATTGTGTCTCTGCTGCTTGTGTTACATGGTTGGTGTTAGCAGAGATTTTCAGGCATATGTACTGTTTTACACTGTGATGTATTATGTCATCAACTACTGACAGATATACTTATTTGCTCACAGTTATTTCCTGGGAAATACAAGATGAATGAAGCTGTGTCCAGTATTGTGGTCTGCAGCCTACACATTCTTGCCCACCCATGCCATTTTGGAGGAGTAGCTGCAGACACTTGCTGATGGGTCTGTGTAAATGGTCCAGCACCTTGGTACTGTGGTGGTGGAGGATCCCCTGCTTGTATGTATATCGACATAACAGAATGGCCATATCCTGCTGTGGTCATACCTCTCAGCTGTATAGATTCACCCAGGGTGCCCAGATGCAGGGCTCGTGTATCTGGTCAGTTCCCTTTCACATTGTGGTTTACAAGCAGGCTTGTAGCCACCCATTACTGCATTTGCAAGCAGGGGTAGTATGGGCACACATCAGAGTTTCAGACTTCACACACGTCATGATATCCATGCTTCTACACCCCACACTCTGTTATTCTATCCTCTTCATAAAATTATGCAACCAATATCTGAGAAGTATCCCTATAGTTGTCCTTTCATCCCAGCAGTTTTTAGGAGTTGGTCCACAGTTCATATAGTAGGACATGGTGGGCATGCTACTGGGATTTGTCGACATGGCCTTGCATTTGTGTTCTGTTGACTGTGTTATGTTGTTAGTTGGGACCCCATGAGATAAAATACATTGGCAGTACGGGTGTCACAGCCTTTGACAGAGGACTGTGGGGCATTTGGTAGTGATTCAGGCCATCTGTAGCAGTCCAGTGCATTCTGTTACTCCTACATTCCCAGCCTGCGGCCCACTGGATTTCCCTGGGTTGAAAGGGTAAGTGTGTGAGGTGTTAATGGCAATAGCTCCTGTCCATATTAATCCATTTGTCTGGATGCTGGCAGGGTGCTGCTTACAGCTAGGGACACACCTGCATGGGAGACCTCTTCAGCATGCTGCATTCTGCGGGTATTCCCATACAGAAGTGTGGGTCATAGTGTACTCATTCCCAACAGCAGGGATATGACCTGTGATAAACCTGTAGCTGATGGTGGGGTGAGCTGAGTACATGTGTGATATGGAAGCTTCTTTTAGCTGACTCAGATATACCTGGGACATTCCCCTTATGCTGCCTTGTGCGGGGACATAGGCAGTCTCTCATTACTTCATAACTGTGTCTTTTGTGGTCTGCCACTGATTGGCAGACTACATCAGTATTCCATACTACACACAACTAATGTGCTGCTAACCTGTATGTACAATTCCAAAGGTGTGTGCAGTTGACAGTTACATTTTATGTACTCTGTCTAGGGTACTTCCACCTGTGTAATGTGTGTATGTCTGAGCCCACATTCATTGCATGTCCATCTTTCAGACGGTGACAAATATTGACATTTGAACAATGAGTATATATGACTGCTGACATGGGTATTGCTGAGATGCATTGTGGTTGGCACTGCAGTTGTCAGAACATGGCCCTGTCATCAACAGTACTGGCCATAGAACACTGAGACAACCCTCCATGCCTACATGCTGACCACTTCCAGACAATATTGAACACACAACAACCTAACACACAGACCCTTGCATATTGTACACATGCAGCAATCTATTCTGTAAATTGGGCCAACTTAGATAATCTGTGGTCTGCTGTTATTAAACCCACACGTACATGTTACTACATTTCTACATAGGAATGTGGGGGGGGGCACACCTGATGACTTTAAACATTTGCTATGACTGTACTGGTATTTCAGGTACTCTGCTGACTTCCATTTTGTTTTGTACTCTGACCTATCATGCAGACTAGAGGCATATTAGTAGAGTACAGATCTTAGGTTTTATTGACCTACATTTTAGTTTCAGACTTCTTACCCTTCAGAACTAACATACAACGGCCAGACCTGTTGTAGTCTGTATGTGTAGGTCTGGAGGGGGGGCTGTTCACCATTGCCATCAATTGGAGGCCTTATCACAGCCCTTCTTTATGGTAATCTACACCTGTCCTGCTGGCTGAGGCTAGTGTTGGGTATGTGAGCCTCACTGACATGCATGTGTATCCGCTATGGACACACATTTGGGCCACCACATGTATTACAGTGGGATTCATCACCTTGTCTAGTACTGCCTACTTTGTTGAAACCAGTATTTGTTATGGATTTCATGCTGCCCATATAGGTGTCCACTATCTGCTGCCATCCCATTCAGCCACTCGATTCCCTTGCATGCTCACATCCATACCGTAGATACAACGAGCAGAATATACTACTCCATTCAGCAATTGATAGGAAGAGTGACTAATATTGTGGCTGTACCAGTATTGAGGACGGTGCTGGAGGGCTGATTATGTTGGATGCACATACAGTAGTACACTCCCTATACACGGTAAAGCACAGGTAGTGTCATGCTTGGCATCCCTTTTACTGTATGTGCAAGAAAGAGAGAGGTGCTATTCCCTGGGTCCCTACCGTGTCAGTGTATGTGTTATGCATTGCCTCTTTGCCAAAGTCTGGGCATACTGGGCATGCCTCCTTCTGCCTACATGGGCAGGCTCAGGGTGTTCCTCCTCCGTGTCCCTCTGTGCCTGTGATGGCCTTGGCAATGATGGGGGGCTGTGTGGCCTTTCCCCATGCTGTTCCTGCTGCAGCTCTTTCTGCAGGATCATATTGTGTAGCATGGCAAATACAATGAACATTTGTGTACATGTAGCTGGAGCGTACTGCAAGGCTCCACCAGATATGTCCAGGCAGCAGAACTGTGACTTGAGCATCCCAAACACATGATCTATTATGATTCTGGTTTGTGCATGTGCCTCATTATGGAGTTCTTGTTCGGGTGTGTGTGCATTTCTGATGGGTGTCATCAGCCACATCTCCAGTGTGTAACCAGCATCTCCCACTAGGTGGCCATATGGGATGTCCCCACTGGCAAATTTCTGATACAGCTTTGTCATATGCCAGATGTGGGAGTTGTGATAACTTCCAGGGCTACCAGCACACACATTCAAGATAATGCCCTGGGCATTGCACACTACCTGGCAGTTGAAGGAAGGGAAGCCCTTGGGGTTTATGTAGACCCCACCCTGCTCGTCGGGTGGTGCTTTGATGTGTATGTGTGTGCAGTCTATAGCACTCACTACCTCAGGGTATTCTGATATTTGCTGGAAGAGATGCTTATTGCTGGTCAATGCCCCTGGATGCTGATGCCTGTGAGATCCCCATGATATCCCAGTTGGCCTTTGGAAAGTACCTGTGGCCAGTATTTTTAACTCTACACATACCTTGGTATCCACTGGGATGGGTTCCCCTCTGTTGGTTCTGTGTGTGAGGTGTGGCCGGTACAGCTCAACAATTTGCTGTAGAATGTCCCTGTCTACCCTATAACATTCCACTATCTCCAGCTCATGTAGCCCCTGGTAGCTTATCCTGGGTCTGTACACTATTCTCCTCCTCTTCACTGTGGGTTGGTCACCAGCAATCACATCCTCACCACCCTCAGTCTCTTCCACATATTGATGTATGACAGCAACAGCAGCCCCTAACTTGTTGTTAGTTTTGTCAGGTAAAATTTACCCGTCTGTGTACACCAGTGGTGTAGAGTTTGTGGGAAAAAAACAGAGTGAAAGGTGTTTGCATAGTTTATAGTAGTGTGCTGAGCTGGACTGCTGCCTGTGTAATTGGCTGATTCTGATACATTTCACCTACCAGGTATGCTAGTTCTCCTTGATTGCCCTCCTACTGTTGTTTGCCCTTCCCATTGCTTCCCGTTTAAGCCCTGAGGCATGCCACGCATACCCAGTGCTCAGATGTGAACAGAGCTGCTATTTCCTGTGGTATTTTTTTTTGTTTAACCTGGTGAGCGACACACCCCCTTATAAGGTCATTTTCCTCTTATATTTATACCATGGTGTTGCTGCACCTACACGGCTGGGTGCAAGTTAACACTGAGAGGAATTCTGTGATTCAGTATCAGTCCCCTCATTTGCATAAGACAGAATGCTAATTAATAGTTACCACACTCACACTGAGCCTTCCCCCTTAGCAAACACTATTCCCTGGTATTGTTGTCTTATGCATGCCATTGACTATCATGACAAAATGCTGATTTGGGTTTAAAAGCTTATTTCCAACTTTTTTTCATATTTTCAAGCCAATCCCATTTGTGCATCGCTGCCCTATGCTTAAACGGCCAAAATCGGGCAAAAAAAAAAAAAAGTTATTTTTTTATAATTTTGTAACTATTCCACATGCCAATGACCATATATTTGGCCTTTAGCATGCCTACTACATTGAATACATGCTTTATTTGGAGCTGTCATGCCTCCGTTTTGTAATTTGCAGAAATGGATTTGGTTAGTAACTGAATACATTTCTGCAGGTTACACTATTCCTGCACACACGCCTGGTTGCTTCCACTAATTCACCTCATTTGCATTGTTTTCACCAGCAAATGGGGTAATTAGCATATAGCAGTGGTGTCCATGCAGGAATAGTGTAGGAGTGCTCATGCACGACCTGGGAGCTCGTTCCTGGATCGCTCGTCGGCCATATTGCCTGCAGCAGCTCTTGCACTATTCCTACACTCCGTGCAGAGCTTGTTGAATCCCGGGGTTTGTTCATTAACTTCTCATAAAAATAAACTGTAAATGCTTCATATTATGACTAAAAGAAATGATTTATAATTTAAGGAACAGGAAAACACAGAAATCAGTAACTAGATATGAAAGAGTAGAGTGGTGGTCTTGAAACTAAACTGTGATTAAATATTATCATTCATTATGACTTTAGCTCCTTCCTTTGCCATTAGACAAGGCAGTTTTTTTTATTTTGTTTTAGATTGCAATAAATAAAACTTGCTATGCACACATGCAATCAATACAGTACCTTCCTATATATCTTCTCAGATGAAGCACTTTACTGCTGGCTGGAAATGGACACCACTATAATGGTTAAGGTCATTATCTTATAAACACAAGGGACAGGATTTGAGTCTGACTTTGGGAAGTGTGACTAGGTCTCCCTGGGGTTGCTAGACTAGTGCTCACCCATAAACCTATATTGTTAACCAGGAGAACAAGATTCTATGAAGGTAAAATGGGGAAAAACAGATCAAGGATGTAATTTCCTGTAGGTCAGGAGGACTGATCTTAGCTGGCAGCAAATGGGATGAGAATAACTGCTTTCATCAGGTTTTGAAGTTGACCACTCTGAACCTGAACTGCATCATTTATGCTGGCAAAGCCCATGATAAGCTTATTGCCTACTATGCTTACAGTTATATCCCCATTGTTCAAAAAATAATATTTTTTTCAATTAACCATGAAACAAGTACAGAACACAAGAATTGCTGAGATCAAGTTTTAAGATCACCATTGAAAAGACTTGGGCATGTATATTCAAAGTATTTAGATATACTGAAGGGCTTAGATTCGTACGTATCGGCACACTGTCCTTTCCTTCATTAGATATCTCAATACATTTTCTCATTTTGTAGCATGCCTCCATCATATTACTGTTAAAAATGGGTCTACTTCTAAATATTGATCACTCAAAATCCTGTAGACCACTAGCCCGAGACTGAAAGACCAATCTCCCAGAATATCCTAAATCCAAAATCCCAAGTCCCAGAAGCTCAAAATCACAGTTTCTGCATATGGAAAGTGCAACAGTCAACTGCTGACAATAGAATCCCCTATAAAAACATGTGTACCCCCTTTAAAACACCATACAGCATACCTCATCATCATAATGGCTGAAGAACGCTATGAGGCTCCCGGAACTGTTGGACAATTGTATGGCAGAGTGCAATCACAAAAGTTCAAAACGGTTCTGCTCATAGATGGGTATGTTTACCATTTGGAAAGGAAACTGTAAACTGAAGTGTCCAGGCAGATGTAGAGGCAGGACTGTCACACTGTCATTGTCTGAAGGTGAGCAACTTCTGAAAACTGTAGCCCATAACCATGCAGGGGACCCTATCGAGGTGCAGAAATACACTATATGGGGCAGTCTGAAACACAAAGTGGATAACTCCAGGTATACACCTTGTATCCTAGTTGATGATGCCATCGCTTCCACATCATTAGAATGTGTTCCTAGCCTACCAACAAGAAAGGCATTGTTACAACAAATAGGTAGAGTACGCTGCAAACATTTTGAAGAGACACATATTCCTGAGTTGTCACTGCAGACATTAGATATGAGTCTGTTCCCATTTCAGATGGGTTTGTTTGTACAGAAGTGAATGGTAGATGATAGTACTGGTAATATTGTTATTGTGTTTAATACATTGAACAACCTACATGATTTAAGTCATGCTACCATCTGGATAATGGATGGTGCATACTTTTGCAAGGGTGTACTGTGCCGTCAACTCTACAGTATACACTGGCTGGTTATTAAATATGGTGGTTACAGCAAGTCCGTGCCTTTGCTGTACTGTCTTAAGTCTAAGAAGTCTTTATTGGCATATAATATGATATGGCACTGTGTTTTCTACCTGCTCTCAGTTAATGATTTCCGAACAAGTTTACAGTTTGTCCTGTGAGATTTTGAGATGGCAACTATCAAAAGCATAACGATAAACATAAATGGGGCTGCGTCAAAAGGATGTTTATTCAATTTTGGGCAGAATATATGAAGGAAGGTTCAACAACTGGGTTTAGCTTTGCTTTACAGTTCTTCTTACACATTTCAGCTATCTG
Organism: Protopterus annectens; assembly: GCF_019279795.1. NCBI lineage: Eukaryota > Metazoa > Chordata > Ceratodontiformes > Protopteridae > Protopterus > Protopterus annectens. The sequence goes on along the minus strand of NC_056729.1, from coordinate 551,047,208 downwards.
TCAAGTGATTGGTAGCACTGGCTTTCCTCCCTGAGGAGGAAGTACTGCCTACATTCCATGCTTTAAAAGAGACTTTCCCAGATGAAGGCAGAGTGCTACTTAAATACTTCTTGGATTGGTATTTATTGGGGAGAGTGAGGAAATTTGCAATGTGTACTACTGCGTTTACTAGATTTCCTGCTCTGTTCCCCTTTTTTCTTTTTGGAACATATCAGATTTACACACTCTATTCCTGCCATGCACCAAGAACTCAATAGAAGAGTGGCATCACCGCCTTAAGTGTGTTCTTGGTGCATGAGCAACTGACCTCTCTGTGGTTATGACAGCTCTAGCTAGAGAGCAAAATTGTGTAGAAGGATTGCGGACACGGCATTCTGCAGGTTGTCCCCCTTCACCTAAGAAGAAGAAACTGATACTGAGGCAGGCACAATTTCAGAGAGTCCTAGATAACTAGGACAATTAATCACATATTGAGTTTGTGCAGGCTATTGCTCAATTACTAAAAATGTTGTGTTTATAGGTTCATATGTTCAAAGGTAGGTACTAGGCTATTGGCCCTAGGGCCTATATAAGCCTAGCCAAAAATGTACCCTGGCTTTCGCCACCCAAGAAAATTATTTTCCTGTGCCCCTGTCAAGCAGAGCCACAGAAGTGATCCCCGGGGTGAATTTCCTATTTCCCATCCAATCATCAAGATTTTTCTTGAAGAGTGCTAACGAGGAGCTTTGTTTGATATAGATAGGTAGTTTGCTCTAGAGTATGGGAAGTCTCTGGGACAGGAATCTATCCCTCCAGCATGTTCTATTTATTGTGGTGACAAGGTTTAGGTCCCTAGAGCATGTAGCTTGGAGGGATTGGTATTTTTTTAAGTGGAGCTTGTCCAACAGCTCTGGGTTTGACATAGCTTTGTATGTTAGGCAGAGATTGCATCTGAATAGGTGACATGCAATGGAGTAAAGCTGGAGTTTTTTGACACAGTCTACATAGGGCATCTGTTTGAGGCCAGTAATCCTCTTTGTGATGTATTTCTGCAGCCTTTCCAGTTATTGTAGATGTCTTGTGAGGTACATACCAAAAGGGGCGTTGTACTCTATAATGGGTCTAATGAGTGATGAGTAGAGGGGAACAATGACCTCTTTTTTCCTGGATGAGAAATGTTTTGTGATGAGGTGTGCCACGTAGAAGGATTTCCTGACTACTGTGGTGATGTGATTATCAAAGGAGAGACTACTGTCAGCCTGTGTCCCAAGGTCACTTATCATTCTTTCTGTGTTAAGTAGACTACTGCCTATGTGGTAGTTCATGGGTACAGAGTTTTTACCAAAGGGGATGACAATGCACTTTTTGGCATTGAGCTTGAGGCCATGGCTTTGACACCAGGCATCTGTCTCAGTGAGGCCCTTGTCCACATCATTAGGAGTTTCGATTATGGCTCCTAGTTTGCAGTCATCTGTGAGCTTCATTAGCCAAAGACCTTCTGTGTTAGCCTGTACTTCAGAGAAGTAGATATCAAACAGGAGAGGACCCAGGACTGAACCCTGTGGTACTCTACTTGTCACTGGACTGAAATCGGATTAGGAGTCTGCTACTTTCACAGTGTGGGTTCTGTCAGTGAGCCAGTTGGCAACCCATCTTGTGACATAGGGATTTATACCTAGTTTAGTGAGTTTACCTATAATTCCAAAGTGGGGGATGATGTCGAAAGCCTTGGCGAGATCTAGATAGGCTGTATGAACCACCTTACCCTTGTCTACGGCTTTGGTGATTGCTTCAAAGAAGTCTATCAGGATTAGGAGACATGATCTGCCTTTTACAAGCCTGAACTGGGTGGGGTCCAGAGTTTGGAGATTACCAATGTCTTTGTTTATAATTTTCATGATGATACATTCCATGGCCTTGCAGACCAAGCTCATCAGGCTAATGGGGCTGTAGTTCCTGCGGTCCGTGGTGGCTCCCCCTTTGAGGAGTGGGATAACAATTGATGTGCATGATTCAGTGGGCACAAAGCCTGAGGTGAGGCTATGATTAAACATGGTACTTAGGCGGAATGCCAGTTCATTCTGTACTTCATGTAGAACGCAGCCTGGGATGTTGTCAATTCCCATGGATGCTGTGTTCTTGGCTTTGGAGAGTGTGGTTTTTACCTGTGCAGCTGTAATTACAGCAACTTTGCATTCTTCCATTATAGAGATGGGCCTTTTAGGGGGTGAGAGGGGGGTAAAGTTAGCACTGAACCTATCTGCCAGGATGTTGGCAATATCAGTTGGTTCTATATATTTAGTGCCATTGTGCTGTAACTCAGAGCAGATTTGAGTGTTGCCATTGAGATACTTGACATAGCTATAGAATGCTTTGTTGTTGTCTTTAGAATCAGTGGTGATTTTGTTTTCGTAACTAGCTTTGGAGGATTTTTATGAGGGATCTCAGCTTCTTACAGAGGCTGACCAGGGAGTTCCTCCAATCATGGGATTTTACTCTTTTTTGCAACAGTTTCTTTCTTCTGTTGTAGAGTTTGTTTATGGCTGGGGACCACCAGATTGGCTTCCTTTTTTTTGGAGGATAGCATCTTGGTTCTGTTAGGGATAGCATGATCCATGTACTTGTGTAAGTGCTTATAAAGTGCATTTGTGTAGGATTCAACAGTAGTACCTCTGTTGTCTGCATGGGTGTTGTGATCTTTGCCACTTCTATCTTAAGAAGCGTGAAGTTGGCTTTGGAGAAATTTTTTACAGTGGTTTCCCTAATGGGGGGTGGGATGTGGATGTCTAGGATGATTAGCTTGTGGTCAAATCTGACCAACAAGGAATTGGCCTCTGGTGTGGAACACCGGTTGCCCATGTTGGTAATGACAAGGTCTAGGATATAGCTGCCCCTGATGGGGGTGTGGATAAGTTGATCCAAGGCATTGGAATTTATGAATTCCAGAAAATGTTGAGCAAAAGATTTGGTACATGAGTAGTTTTCCCTGTCAATGGTGGGGTAGTTGAAATCACCTATTATTAGGGTGTTGGGTTGTACCCTAATATTTTCCAGTGTATCAAGAAATGAGGAGTGGGAATCCTAAGGCATGGTGGAGGATCGGTAGCAAGCTACGATTTGGATTGCAGTCTTGCCCAGAGTTAGTTGCACTTGGATAATCTCAGATGCATTATGCTGAGCAAGTAGCCTGAAGGTGTGGAAATCCTTAATGAATATGGAAACGCCTCTGCCTTTAGTGTTTAGGCCCAGGTTAGGTGGCCGAAAGGTGTGGTATGAATTATAGCCTGGTAATGCAGGGGTGCTCCTGGAGCCTTGGACCAGGTCTCTGTCACTGCGCAGATGTCGATGTTCTCCATTTTAAGGAGTGTCTCATGTGAATGCATTTTGAGGTTTAGACTTCTAGCATTGAGTAGCATTACCCTCAGATTTTGCTTGTACCTGTTACGGTGGTGAATTTGTCATTTGAACCTTGCCTAAAAAAGGCACTATAGATGTCCAAGAGCCTTAGCCAGTATCCAGAATCCCAAGGGTGACAAGTGCAGGCCATCTCTGTCAAAGCATCATGGTCTGTCGATCATGTCATCCCAGGCAGACAGATACTGGATCCCCTTAGAATGACACCAGAAGCTTAGTCAATTGTTGAAGTCAATCATTTTGTCCTTGTACTGTGGTATCATTCTGGGTGATGGCAGGATGCTACTCAGGGCTAGGATCATATCTGCCTGGGCTACAAGATTGGAGAGCTCTTCCATGTCTCTTTTCATGTAGTCCAGGGAGGTACATCTCAGGTCATTCACACCAGCATGGAAATGACATAGTCATATTTGTACTTGTTGTGTAGTGAACTGAGTGGTGCATTATGTGGCAGATCCTAACACCCGACAGGCAGCTGACAGTAACATTCTCCTTGTTTAGCCTGGTGAGTGGAACATCAGTGTGCCTGACTATAGAGTCACCTATGACTAGAGTGTTGGGTACATTGTTATGCCTAATGGGCTGTGATTGAGTGGTACACTGAGTTTGTGGGCTATATGTCATTTGGATTGTGTTGGGGGTTGGAGGTTGCTTGCATATCTGCTTTGGAGGTCTCTGTTGCTTGACCAGATTTTTATTGAGAGCCTCCATGAATGTAGGTGTGTGTTTTGTTTTTCTATGTGTGTGCTTTGGTGGTGTAGGTTTTGAGGGACTATGTGATGAGTGTGGTGTGGTGCAAGTTTTTACCTTCTCCTCTTGACTGTCTAGTCCAGTCTTGGGTGAAGAGAGCTTTGCTTCCATTTTAGTTATATAAGTGCATCTCTCACAGGTTGTAGTGTTGGGTGGTAGGAGAAGAGGATTATCTCTGTGCATGAGGCAAATGCTGTATTGCTCCAAGTTTCTCAGATTCATCAGGTAGACAGGAGAAAAAAATGGGAGCTGACCCTTAGACATGCCTGGATAGGTGCTTATTTATTAAGTACTAAAAACTGTTTTCCTCTAGACAAGTGAGGAAAGTTAAGTGCTGTAGTAATTTGTAGCTTATTTAGTGCTTACAATGAGTTCTGAACAAGTGCTGAGCTGAAAGAAACAGATTTGAGTGCTAAAACTAATAAAACTGGCTAGTTCTAAGGGAAATTTGAAGAGCAGACTTTATGCGCCGGGAATAGCTTAACCCTAGCTAAGTGGTGATTCATAAAGTTTATTTTTTTTAATATAACAACAGCAAATGAGCAAACTGATTTAAACAAATTAACCAACTAACCAATAAAAAGCTAAAAAATGTGCCCCGTTCCAGCAGTCTTTGATCAGAGAAGTTCTAACTGCACACTCCTTCCACCAGTGTGCAGGGGAACCTTCTCCAAAAAAGATGGTCTGGATTAGTGCTCAAGCTATACAAATAAAGCTAGATTCAGCAGGGCTGAATCTAGTCTATGCTACAGCAAACAAGGCACACCAATTTCAGAAAGAAACAGTTCAAATAAGCAGGCACAATAAGCCTTTAACCAGAAATTCCCAGCTCAGAAGGGCAGAATCTAACCTCTCCTCCCACAAGAGTGCAGACCACAAACCTTCTTAATGTAAAATAACTGGCCTGAAGCCCAAGTGATTAAACCACAACTAATACACTTTTAGAATAACAGACACTGAGCCTTCAATCAGCAATTCCCATCTTAGAAGGATGCAAGCTACCTGTCCTGCCACAACAGTGCAGAACACAAACCTTCTTAATGTAAAACAACTGGTCTGAAGCCCAAGTGCTTAAACCAAAAGGTTTAGAATAGCAGTTACAATTTATTCAGGCTACTACCAAGCAGTAATAAATACAGCAGAATAAATACAAAGCAAACTAAAGTAATAAAGTAGGAATAAACACAAATACAGTAAAGAAGACAAATAAAGTACATGTTTTTGTTAGTAAAGTGCAAGGAGAGAGGAAGGAGGAGCAGAAGATAATTCAAGGATAAGCACCTAAGTGGGTTGGCCTTCTCAAATGTTCTCTCTGTATTAAGTAGAGGGAATACTTGACTGGGAGGGGTGTCCCAGATCAAATTTACAGTAGGGGTGGGCAACAGCAAAGCCACTAACTATAACAACACCACAAGAACAGGGTGGGAAGGAGGGAAAAACAGTTTCAGGACAGATGAGGAACAGAAAACAATGCCATAAAATATATAAAATAGTTCACTCACTCAAAAAAAAAAAATCAGTCAGGCAAAATTAAGACAATGCAGAACTCTGAAAGGTTAAAATGCCAAGAAATATTCTTATCAATCAACAATTTATTTCCTGATTGTTTGAGAATCACACTTCAGCCAGAACACCAGGAGGTTCCAACAGTGTATGCAAAAATTTAGAAACAGAAACTATTTTTAAATCAGCAAGCCTTGAAGCAATCAGCGAACACAAAAGCTGTTAGACCAGTTATATATACTCCACCACAGGAATTGGGGGGGGGGGCAGTTTCAGGACAGATGTGAAACAGAAAACAATGCCAGAAAACATATAAAATAATTCAGTCAGGCAAAAAAATAATTCAGTCAGGCAAAATTAAGACAATGCAGAACTCTGAAAGGTTAAAATTCCAAAACATATACTTATCAATCAGCAATATATATTTCCAGATTGTTTGAGAACCACACTTCAGCCAGAACACCAGGAGTTTCCAACAGTGTATGCAAGAATTTACAAACAGAAACTATTTTTAAATCAGCAAGCCTTGAAGCAATCAGAGAACACAAAAGCTATTAGACCAGTTATATAAACTCCACCACAGAAATAGGGGGGAAACAGTTTCAGGACAGATAAGAAACAGAAAACTATGCCAGAAAATATATAAAATAATTCAGTCAAGCAAAAAAATAATTCAGTCAGGCAAAATTAAGACAATGCAGAACTCTGAAAGGTTAAAATGCCAAGAAATATACTTTTCAATCAGCAGTATATTTCTAGATTGTTTGAGAATCAGACTTCAGCCAGAACATTAGGAGTTTCCAACAGTTATTATCATTCTATGGTTCTTGGCATTCTGAGAAGGGAAAGGTGTCATGCTGTGTTTAAATTGTTTACATTTTGAAATTGGTGTAATTTAAGCTCTGTTTTATGTACATTGGAGCACATTGAAATATGGGACATGGCTACACTATAAGGCTTTTTATTGTTGTGCAAGTACTTCATTTGTAGGTTTTTCATTCAGGTTGTGGAAGTGTGTGTCTACAGCATTACAGTATGTTTTGATACACAGATGGACCTACTATCAAGGGAGCACACGTCAGCATAGATGTTTTTGAGATTATGGGCTATCAGTACTGTAATTGTCGGCCTGGTGGGGTTTTGGTATTGTGTATTTACAATATTTCTGTATCAGGCCTGTAGTCTGCAGGATTTTTGAGCGATTGGCATTTAGAAGTATACCTTTAAAAATATACTAAATGAGAATGCTCACATAACTGAGTTTAAAACGAAATAACCACATGCAGGCAAACTTTGTTGAAGTGTGGGGAAAATCTAAATAACTTAAACTGATATTTTAAGACCAGATACATGTGCACTTGCATACTTTATTGTGTAATGTTTGCATTAACAATATGCATTAATAGATATTGGTCTACCCTCTGATGATGATTGAACATTTTTTGTTCCCTGAAAACCTACATCACACCCAAAGCTGAAGACAAAAATCTTTTGGCAGTTTGTGCAAAGGACTAAAGCTCTGAGTATTTAATGAGCTACTTCATGTTTCAAGGGAATTCTTCCACCTTCAATTGCCTACTGTATGATCGTGAGTAAGTCACATAACCAGACAGTGCTTTGGGACAGTTTGGAAATGGGGACTGCATGCCTAGTAATTACCTATGACCCTGTGAACCATACATTCAAAGCGGAGATTCCCAAACTTTTGCTGATATAACAGGTGAGTACATTGTGGGAGGTTGGCATAATGATTAAGTTGTTTACTTTGTGGACACAAGGTGTAGGGTTTGTTTCCTATACTGGGGAACTGGCTAAGCTTAAAATGGACAAAAACAAAGTCCTCTGCAAGTATGACCGGCAAGGCAAAAGGCCAACAAAACATGAAAAAATAGCCAGCACAAAACGTCAGAATATGAAAAAGGCAGAAATAGTAATGTTTAATCACATAAGATTTATTAGGATGAATAAATCCCAGACCGGTTTCAGCCCTAAGGCTTTCATCAGTCGGAGAAAATATTAATCACATAGATAGTTCACCATACATATTTGTAAGGTAAGCCCTCCAATCAGAATTCTTCCCTTCGCTCATATGGTTTTCTGTGTGAAAAAAATATAAAAAATATATGAAAAGAACAATATATATTCAACATAATTAATACAAAAAGTAATAATAATACATACTGTATTCACAAATGATCATTCAAACCAGGCAAAATCAAAGCACCCAGTTTGATGATCCAATACTTCTCTTTCTAGTTAAGTATTGAATGCCATCCCTGTTTATTGAATCTGTCACCATGGACCTTGTCAATGATCGTAAACTGAAATCTGGCAGAGTTGTAGTGTAAACAATGTCTGTATAAAGCGTTGGTGTCCCTTTTGATATGCATATCACTACGATGTTCGGACATTCGCATTCAGAGAGGTCGTGATGTCTGTCCGACATAGAAAACAGCACATGTACATGTCGCAAGATATATAACCCAATCACTGTTACAGTTCCCAAAAAATTTCATGTCATATACATGATTTGTGTTTCTACTAGAAAACCGTTTGGATGTGAAAATATATGGACAAGAAGAACAATGTCCACAACTACATGTAGCCCAAAGCCTATCCCCCGTCATGGTCAGTTGGTGGCATACCATACCCCCAGAACTCTCTCTTTTGTAATGGGAGAAGAAGGAACCTAACATTTGCCTCTTCTATATCCATACTGACAAGTCTGTCCCAAAAGAGATGTCAATTCATCATTGGCACAAAGAATATTCCAATGTTTAGAAATAATAATTTTGATCATATTAATATTACGTCCATATGTGGTAATTAGTCTAATGGTATCCATCTGTTCGGCTTGGCTTTTCTCCCTATAAGTCAGGAGTGATGTTCTGTCTGAGTTGGATGCCACTTGCCTAGCACTCTGGATGTCAAATTCTCTGTAGCCCTTAGCTCTAAACCTGCCTACCAAGTCGTGCTGAGATTCCATATAGTCTATTTCAGAGGAACAAATTCATCTTATTCTGAGTAACTGGGATTTGGGGATATTCCAGATGATATGGCTGGGATGTATGCTGGTGGCATGTAACAAGTTGTTATATTGGGGGTATTTACGAAATGTTTTGGTTTTTAATGAGTCATCTGGATTACGAGTGATAGTAATGTCCAGAAAATTAATTTCACATAAATCACAAGTCAGTGTAAATTCAATACCCCATTTGTTTTGGTTCGAATTTTGTACAAACTCCAATAGATATTGTTGATCAGAACGCCAGACCAGCCAACAATCATAGGTTCATAGGATAGTACTAGGCTATCGACCCTAGGGCCTATACAAGCCTAGCCATAACAATTCCCTGGCTATTTCTTCCCACACTTGTTTCTTCCCTGGACCCTTGTATAGCAGGGTGACTGACGTGATCCCTGGGGTGAATTTCCTTTCTCCCATCCAATCGTCAAGGTTCCTTTTGATGAAGGCCAAAGAGGCACTCTGCTTGACATGTATGAGCAGTCTATTCCAGAGTCTGGGGAGTCTCTGGGTCAGGAACTTATCCCTCCAGCATGTTTTGTTTATTGTGATGACAAGGTTTAGATCCCTGGAGCATGTGGCTCTGAGGGATTGGGATTTCTTTAAGTGTAGCATGTCCAACAGCTCTGGGTTTGACATGGCCTTGTATGTTAAGCAGAGATCGCCTCTGAGTAGACGATATATGACAGAGTATAGCTGGAGTTTTTTAAGGCGGTCAGCATAGGGCATCTGCTTAAGGCCTGTGATTCTTTTAGTGAGGTATTTCTGCAGCCTTTCTAGTTGTTGCAGATGTCTTGAGAGGTACATACCAAATGGGGCATTGTATTCTATAATGGGTCTAATGAGGGATGAGTACAGTGGGACAATGACCTCCTTTTTTCTGGATGAAAAGTCCTTAGTGATGAGGTGTACCACATAGAAGGATTTCTTGACTGTTGTGGTGATGTGGTTATCGAAGTTGAGACCACTGTCCACCTGTGTCCTTAAGTCTCTTATAACACTTTCAGTGTTTAGTGTACTGCTACCTATGTGGTAATTCATAGGTACATGTTTTTCCCAAAGGGGATAACTATACATTTCTTGGCATTGAGCTTGAGCCCATGGCTCTGGCACCAAGCATCTGTTTCTGTAAGGTCCTTCTGTAGAGTGTCCACATCATTTGGCTCCCAGTTTGCAGTCATCTGCGAACTTTGTTAGCCAGAGTCCCTTAGTGTTGGCCTGTACTCCAGAGAAGTAGATGCCAAACAAGAGCAGTCCCAGAATTGAACCCAGAGGTACTCCACTTGTCACTTGTCTGGAGCTGGATTTGGAGTTGGCTACTTTTACAGTGTGGATTCTGTCAGTAAAGCCAGTTGGCAACCCATAGAATGACGTAGGGATTAATGCCCAGCTTAGTAAGTCAATCTATGATTCCAGAGTGGGGGATTGTGTCAAAGGCCTTGGTGAGGTCCCGATAGGCTGTGTGGATTATCTTACCCTTGTCCACGGCTCTGGAGACTGATTCGAAGAAGTCAATCAGGTTCAGGAGACAAGATCGGCCCTTCATGAACCCAAACTGGGTGGGGTCCAATGTTTGAAGGTTGCCAATGTCTTTGTTTATAAGTTCCATGATAATACGTTCCATGGCCTTGCAGATCAGGCTCATCAGACTGACAAGGTGGTAGTTCCTGGGATCCAAGGTGGATCCCCCCTTGTGGAGTGGGATAACTATAGCTGTGCGCCATTCAGTGGGCACGAAGCCTGAGATGAGGCTATGATTAAACATGACACTTAGGTGAGGTGCCAGTTCATTTTGTAGTTCATGTAGTACACAGCCTGGAATGTCATGTGGTCCCATGGATGCTGTATTCTTAGCTTTGGAGAGTGTGTTTTTTACCTGTGTGGCCGTTATTACCAGAATTTGGCAATCTTCTGGTATTGAGATGGGCCGTTTACGGGGTGAGAGAGGGGGTGAAGTTGGCACTGAATTGATCTGCCAGGATATTGGCAATATCCGTGGGATCAGTATATTTAATGCCATTCTGTTGTAGCTCAGAGCAGATCTGAGCATTGCCATTTAGATTCTTGACATAGTTATAGAATGCCTTGTGGTTGTCTTTTGAATCTTTGGCAATTTTATTTTTGTAACTAGCTTTGGGGGATTTTATGAGAGATCTCAGCTTCTTACTGAGGCTGGTAAGGGAGTTTTTTGCATCCTGGGATTTTCCTCTTTTCTGCAACAGTTTCTTCCTTTTGTTATAAAGTTTGTTTATGGCAGGGGGCCACCAGATTGGCTTCCTTTTTTTGGAGGAGAACATCTTGGTTCTATTTGGCACAATTCATGCATGCATGGATGTGGTCATACAGTGCCTTAGTGTAGGATTCAGCAGTCGAACCTTCAGTTCCCATCTGCATTGGTGTCATGAAGTTTGTCACTTCTGACTTGAGTAGCATGAAGTTGGCTTTGGAGAAGTTTTTTATGGAGGTTTCCTTACTGGGGGTGGGGTTGGGATGTGGATGTTAAGGGTGATTAGCTTATGGTCAGACATGACCAACAAGGGGGTGACCATAGGTATAGAGCATCGATTTCCCATGTTGGTAATGACCAGGTCTAGGATATTGGAGCCCCTGGTGGGACTATGGATTAGTTGATCCAGGGCGTTGGAATTTATGAATACCAAGAACTGTTGGGCAAAGGTGTTGTTACATGAGTAGTTTTCTCAGTTAATGGCAGAGTAGTTGAAATCACCCAGTATTAGGGTGCATCCAGATATCTGTGCCAAACATCCAGTTTGTCTATGTAAATGTTGTGTGTAGGATCATAGATCAATTGTTCCTCAATGTATCCCATGAAGAGGTCTGCATAAATGGGAGCAAATGATGCTCCCATAGCAGTACCCCTAGTTTGCCAAAAGCATTCTTCCTGAAAATGGAATACATTTTTATCCAAGACATGCTCAGCCATGCAGACCAAAAGTATATTGAATCCCACCGGGTATAACTGGGCTCTATCTAGCCAATATTTAAGGGCTTCTAATCCAGCCCAGTGTGGTATGTTGGTATACAGGGCCTTGACATCCAGAGTGCACAGCAACCATCCTGGTTCAAGTTGGGTATCTGAAAAAAATTGTAAAAACTGAGTGGTGTCTTGTATCCTGGCTCGAATCATGCCGAGTAATGGTTTGAGATATATTGTCAAAAATTTGGATAAAGGTTCAGTTAGAGAGCCTATACCAGAAACAATTGGTCATCCAGGGGGTTTACTGAGGGATTTATGTACCTTGGGTAGGAGGTAAAGTAATTGTTTTTGTGGATCCTTCACCATAGGGTGTGCCTTGACAGATTCAGATATAATACCTTCTGAAGCTGCCAAACTCAAAACCTTGTCAATTTCTTGCTTAAAGTTAGGCATAGGGCCAATGGGCATTTTCATGTAATGGGAAGGGTTGGACAATTGTTCATTTCCCTCCCCCAGATAATAATCCGTATCCATGATAACAGTAGTCACACCCTTATCCACTGTATAATGACAATGTTTTTGTTATCTCTTAGCTCTTGTAGTGCCGTTTGTTCAGCATTGGAAAAATTGTGTTTCAAAAGAAAAAAATGACCCAAATTAAAATGAATGTCCATAAGAACTGCCTGTTGGAAAATGCCAACATTTTTATTCATAGGTGGAACAAAATCCAGTTTTAAGAATCTTAATTCACTAGCTCTTTGAGAACATTCCACAGATCCAAAAAACAATTTGAGATTAATTCTGCGACACAAACTGTTAACATCAGTAACAATATCAGACTCATCCACAAAGAACCCTGGCACATAGTTCAAACCTTTATTCAAAAGTTTCTTTTGGTCATCAGTTATCACAGTCCTCGAAATATTCAGAATATTATAGTCTATTGAGTCATAAACACCTGAAGCAAGGCTTCTATAGTATCTCGCTTGGTGTTTTCTGTGTTTTCTCCCACCCCTCCTCCTGACATGTTTAAAGGGTGGGTGTGGCTTCTTTGTTTTTTGAGGACTGGGGACTCCCTGGTGTTGGTCATTTCAGTGTCTGTAGTGGATGACTCTTCTGCAGATGTGCTACTATGTGTATTGAAGTACCCTTTCAGAATGGATCTGAGTCTTTTTTTGTTTCTGCTCCTTGTGACTTGTCTAGTTTCCATAAACCTAACTGTTTTAGATGTATCAAAACGTCTAACTTTTTGATAGTCGGTCAAGTCCCTGTTGAATTTCTTGATTTTTTTTATCTTTAATCTGTTTTTCAAAACAAGTAGTTCCTTTGACAGTCTCTTTAGGCAGATGGAATATTGCGGGTGTCCCTCAAAAGATTTGAGCTCCCCACATAATTCCCTAACCTCATTGGTGTTGGTTTCTATAATCCGTTCATAGTATGAGCTGAGAATCCGTACAAAAGTCATAGAAGCCTGTAGTTGAGTTTGATACCAATCTTGTGTCAAGATATCATCTATCTTGCCCACAAGTGGTTAAATTTTGACTCTAAATCTCCTTGGGGTGATATCTTTATTCATGTAGGCCTTAAAAAACCTCAAATGCCAAATGTTTGTTCGCAAACATTTCATGCCTTTACTCAGTCTATTAAAAGCAGAGTTGCAGCCGTCAACTGGATCCATTTGTTGTTCAGTACCATTATCTTTTGAGGAACTTCGAGGAACATGAACTTTTTAAGACCCCAAATGAGGTACGTTCCTCGTAATGAGGTACACTTGAGGGGTATGTTTCAAGCTTTTTTTTAAAGTTGTTTCAGGTTTCAACTTTGTTACTTAAGAAGTTAACTTGTGATTGTTTCTGCCATTTCACACTGAGCTAATCAGAGGAAGTCAGAGGAAGAGCTCTGAGCTAACTAATCTGTGATATATAACATTAAATATCCTGTTTTTTTGCTTATTTCTGAGTTATTAATAGCACTTTTATTTTACACTGTGTGTGAGGTATTAAGTAGAATTTTCTACAATTGCTAAGAATCTAGTTGGGTTTGTTTGTTCTTTTTTGTTTCCCACTCTCCCTCCCTGTTGGTATCCTGTTTTTATACTTGGTGGCTTTGCAGTTGCCCTCTCCTACTGTAAATTTGATCTGGAACACTCCTCCCAGTCTAGTGTCATTACCTCATTCTACCTATTCCAGTGAGAACATTTGAGAAGGCCATCCCAGTTAGTTTTTGCTCCTCCTTTCCCCTTTCCACTTTACAAAAAAAATAAAATAAAAATGTTTCTAAGCTTGTTTCCTGCTGTTCCTATAAGTTGTCTAACCCAGATACAGATTTGCTGTATCCAGGACTATTTGTAAGCTTCTGAGCCCCCAAGCCTTTCTGTGTTGGAGGGAAGCCTTCCAGCTTAATTTTGTTTCTTAGAACTAGCCAGTTTTCTAGTTTCAGTACTCAAATCTGTTTATTTGAGCTCAGCACTTGTTCAGAACTCATTGTAAGCACTAAATAAGCTACAAATTACTACAGCACTCAACTTTCCTCACTTGTCTAGAGGAAAACAGTTTTTAGTACTTAATAAATAAGCACCTATCCAGGCATGTCTAAGGGTCAGCTCCCAGTGTTTTCTCCTGTCTACCTGATGAATCTGGGCATCTTGGGGAAATGCAGCAATTGCCTCATGTACCCAGACAGCCCTCTCCTCCTACCACCCAACACTACAACCTGTGAGAGATGCACTTATATAACCAAACTGGAAGCAAAGCTCTCTTCACCCAAGACTGGTGGAGGCTCAAAAATATCTACCCAAGCAACAGGGACCTCCAAAGCAGAAATGCAAGCAACCTCCACCCCCCAACACAACCCAAATGACACATAGCCCACAAATTCAGTATACCACTCAACCACAGCCCATAAGGCATAACAACGTACCCAACATTCTAGTCATAGATGACTCTATAGTCAGGCACACTGATGTTCTACTCACCAGGCTAAACGAGGATAAAGTTACTGTCAGCTGCTTGTCAGGTGCCAGGATCCACCACATAATACACTCAGGTCACTCCACAGAAAGTACAAATATGACTCTGTCGTTGGCCATGTTGGTGTGAATGACCTGAAACATACCTCCCTGGACTACATGAAAAGAGACATGGAGAAGCCTTCTGATCTTGTAGTCCAGGCAGGTATGACCCTAGCCCTGAGTAGCATCCAGCCATCACCCAGAATGATACCACAGTACAATGACAAAATGATTGACTTCAACAATTGGCTAAGCTTCTGGTGTCATTCTAAGGGGATCCAGTATCTGTCTGCCTGGGATGCATTGAGTACCTTGTTCCCCATTGGGAAAGATTTGAATAAAGGTTTGAACTATGTGCCAGGGATCTTTGTGGATGAGTCTGATATTGTTACTGATGTTAACAGTTTTTGTTGTAGAATTAATCTCAAATTGTTTTTTGGATCTATGGAACATTCTCAAAGTTCTAGTGAATTCAGATTCTTAAAACTGGATTTTGTTCCACTTATGAATAAAAATGTTGGCATTTTCCAACAGGCGGTTCTTATGGACATTCATTTTAATTTGGGTCATTCTTTTCTTTTGAAACACAATTTCTCCAATGCTGAACAAACGGCACTACAAGAGCTAAGAGATAACAAAGACATTGTCATTATACAGTGGATAAGGGTGGGACTACTGTTGTCATGGATACGGATTATTATCTGGGGGAGGGAAATGAACAATTGTCCAACCCTTCCCATTACATGAAAATGCCCATTGACCCTACGCCTAACTTTAAGCAAGAAATTGACAAGTTTTTGAGTTTGGCAGCTTCAGAAGGTATTATATCTGAATCTGTCAAGGCACACCCTACAGTGAAGGATCCACAAAAACAATTACTTTACCTCCTACCCAAGGTACATAAATCCCTCAGTAAACCCCCTGGATGACCAATTGTTTCTGGTATAGGCTCTCTAACTGAACCTTTATCCGAATTTTTGACACTATATCTTAAACCATTACTTGGCATGATTCGAGCCAGGATACAAGACACCACTCAGTTTTTACAATTGGTTTCAGATACCCAACTTGAACCAGGATGTTTGCTGTGCACTCTGGATGTCAAGGCCTTGTATACCAACATACCACACTGGGCAGGATTAGAAGCCCTTAAATATTGGCTAGATAGAGCCCAGTTATATCCAGTGGGATTCAATATACTTTTGGTCTGCATGGCTGAGCATGTCTTGGATAAAAATGTATTCCATTTTCAGGGAGAATGCTTTTGGCAAACTAGGGGTACTGCTATGGGAGCATCTTTTGCTCCCATTTATGCAGACCTCTTCATGGGATACATTAAGGAACAATTGATCTATGATCCTACACACAACATTAACATAGACGAACTGGATGTTTGATGCAGATATCTGGATGATTGTTGGCTGGTCTGCGTTCTGATCAACAGTATCTATTGGAGTTTGTACAATATTTGAACCAGAACAAATGGGGTATTGAATTTACACTGACTTGTGATTTATGTGAGATTAATTTTTTGGACGTTACCATCACTTGTAATCCAGATGATACATTAAAAACCAAAACATTTTGTAAATACCCCCTATATAACAACTTGTTACATGCCACCAGCATGTATCCCAGCCACATCATTAGGAATATCCCCAAATCCCAGTTCCTCAGAATAAAAGGATTTGTTCTTCTGAAACTGACTATTTGGAATCTCAGCACGACTTGGTAGGCAGGTTTAGAGCTAGGGGCTACAGAGAATTTCACATCCAGAGTGCTAGGCAAGTGGCATCCAACTCGGACAGAACATCACTCCTGACTTATAGGGAGAAAAGCCAAGCTGAACAGGTGGGGACCATTAGACTAATTACCGCATACGGACGTAATATTAATATGATCAAAAATATTATTTCTAAACTTTGGAATATTCTTTGTGCCAACGATGAAATGACATCTCTTTTGGGACAGACCTGTCGGTATGGATATAGAAGAGGCAAAACGTTAGGTTCCTTCTTCTCCCATTACAAAAGAGTGAGTTCTGAGGGTATAGTATGCCACCAACTGACCATGACGGGGGATAGGCTTTGGGGCACATACAGTTGTGGACATTGTTCTTCTTGTCCATATATTTTCACATCCAAACAGTTTTCTAGTAGAAACACAAATTGTGTATATGACATGAAATTTTTTGGGAACTGTAACAGTGATTGGGTTATGTATCTTGCAACATGTACATGTGCTGCTTTCTATGTCGGACAGACACCACGACCTCTGAGAATGCAAATGTCCGCACATCGTAGTGATATGCATATCAAAAGGGACACCAACGCTTTATACAGACATTGTTTACACTACAACTCTGCAGATTTCAGTTTACGATCATTGACAAGGTCCATGGTGACATCCAATAAACGGATGGCATTCAATTCTTAACAAGAAAGAGAAGTATTGGATCATAAAACTGGGTGCTTTGTTTTCGCCTGGTGTGAATAATCATTTATGAATACAGTATGTATTATTATTACTTTTTGTATTAATTATGTTGAATGTACATTGTTCTTTTTATATTTTTCACACAGGAAACCATCTGAGCGAAGGGAAGAATTCTGATTGGAGGGCTTACCTTATAAATATGTATGGTGAACTATCTATGTGATTAATATTTTCTCCCACTGATGAAAGCCTTAGGGCTGAAACTGGTCTGGGATTTATTCATCCTAATAAAGCTTATGTGATTAAACATTACTATTTGTGCCTTTTTCATACTCTGACGTTTGGTGCTGGCTATTTTTTTCATGTTTTTAAGCTTAAAATGGCCCAGAAAGGCATTTAGCCTAGTACTAATCTAAGAAGATAAAAGGATTCCTAGAGATATCAAGGTCTTTAAGTTTTATGACCATTTTCATCATGCTAGTACCTTCCCTTAGGATGTGGCTCCTTTCCCCAGGAGGATCTGTCTGTCAATCCTGGAGTAAATCTTTGGGTGCCCATCCACACATCTAGGCTATGTTTAAAGGAAGCTGGTTAGCTGCACTACTTAATATACATGGTAAGTTTAGTCCTGAGATTTGGGAAGCATTGGGTTATATAAATCTGTCCTTCCACCATGTTCTGTGTATCAGTTGTTGACTAGTACCAGTGGAGCTACTGGACTTGTGGAGACACAGGAAGTCCAGGATAGCTAGATTCTAATGGAACGGTAAGCAAGGCAGAGATGTTCCCTCAAAAGTCTATAAGATGTTCAATAAAAGTACAGAACTTCCAGCTTCTCTTGATAGCTTGAGGGCTTTAGGCCTTTGATGTCTTTGGTTACAAACCTTTTGGGGTCTCTCTAATTGTTTGATATGTTAAGGAATCCACATCCTAAAGGGGACATTCACATACCTCTCAATCACTTAGAACAAGAAATCTGGACAAAGGCATTAACACTGGGGGACAAAGGCCCAAAAATAGGGACCCTTTTTAAATACTGCTCTTACAAACTAAGAAAATTGATAGAAGTATGACATGCAAATGCCTGTCATTATTTAATGATTTCAAAACTCAATGATTTGCCAGAAAACCCCATTGTTTTGTGAAACAGACCTAAAATATGAGACAAAAATCTGGACATTCTGTGAAAGTCTGTACAGTTGTGAGGTATGGGACATTATACTTGATAACTAGTCTGATCAATGCTGAGTATAAGGGAGTGGTTACCTCTTTAGACCTTGAAGGTACTTCTTTGGTACTTAGTTGTGCTAAATAAAAGGATTTTCTACCACACATTGCCAGATGATGGTCAAAACAGAGGGGATCATCAAGCCAAATTATTAGGTCCCTGACTATATTTACAGTTTATAGTGGTGTGTTGTTATATACAGTATGATCAGAGAATGGGTTGTCTACAAAAGTGATGAGTTTTCACTTTGTAGCATTTAGGTTGAGCCCATTTTTAGTTCTCCAAGAATTTACTAGAGAGAGCTCATTCTAGAGGGTTCAGGTGACAGATGAAGACTCCTCAGTTTGCAGTCATCTGCAGACTTTGTTAGAGATCTTGTCTCTCTTCTTGGAGCTCTGAGGAAATATTACTTGAGCTACACATCAGGCAGCATAAAGTTTAAGGCATCTGTATAGCGCATACACTTAAAACAGTAAATGAACTACAAACAGGATCAAATGTATTCTTCCAGTTACCAAAACAGTAACTGAACTACAAACAGGATCAAATGTATTCTTCCAGTTACCGAACAGCAAACTGAACTAATAAACAGCATTAAATGCATTCTTCCGGTTATCTATAATTTTATAAGAATATATATGTGAAAGTATAGATGTGTGTGATACTTTAGTAGATACACGTGTGTATGTTTAACTATACAGTGCTAAACATTATTTCTGCATGTATAACATATACAATGGATTACAGAGGTATCCAAAAGATTTTATTGTTTTGCTAAAACTGACATACAAGAAATTATATAACTGTATATCAGGAATGCAGAATCATAATAATGCTTGTCACTGAATGTAAATCTAAGCTGCTATATCAGAGATATTGTACTGTAATTACAGTTGTTGAGCTAGAAGGCAAGATGATTCACATTTGTTATAGGATGTATATTTTTCCATGTCAGACGCTACAATGTTTGCACCTGAAATCACATCAGTCTCTTTTGTGAAGGTATCTCTTTTTGTATACTAATGCGAAACATTAAACTTAGTGGAAATGATTTGCCCAGGTGTTAGAAGAATGTCAACCGTGAGCTGTCAACATGTACAAGTCCAGGCTTATAGGACTGCACACACACATACCTTTTGTTCTGTAACAATCACATCTTTGACAAGTGAGTACTATAGAAAAAGTCTGAGCTGCATTACATAAAACATGTAACAAATACAGAGAAAATGCAGTGAAGTTAATATGAGATGTCAACAGCAATTATACCACATGCAAGTACCACCAGCCTTAGTTATTAGATTTAACCTTGCTAAATGTATTACAGATTATCCAGGGAAATTTCTGAAATAAAAAAACTGCACTCATACAATCATACACATATGGTTACAGGTAAGAATTGTGATGTGAATGTCCTTTATGGAGTTTTTACAACAGCTTTGTCTACGAGATCTCAGTGCAGCAGGATAAGCTGTTGTGCGATCTCGTAGTCTGTATATATAACTAGCAGAGGGTGTGGGGGGTTGCAGAAGGGCTTGCTCTTCCTCAAAAATATATTTTTTTAAAGTTTCAGTAATTTTTAGACTCAATTTTTAAAATTTAAATCTAAAATTACTGTTCTTTCTGTGTTCGCTCTCAGGAGCTTTTGAGGTTTGATGATGCATACATACATATATCTATATATATGTATCTATCTCTCTCTCTCTCTCGCTATATATATATATATATATATATATATATATATATATATATATATATATATATATACACACACACACACACACACACACACACACACACACACACACATGTATATAAACCCCCCATGCCTCATTTCAAAGCTCCTTTTGTTATTTAATAGGTTGGACTATAGAAGGACAGCTTGATCTACACAAAATTTTGTACAACATAAGAAGTTGTGGCATGCAGTCCTCGAGGTTCTTTATAAAATTAACTGTCTTTTGACATCTGAGTTACCTGGAAAAAAATCTTTTTTTTCTTTTTTTGTGGGAATTTATGGTTAAGAAAGAATTTACATAAACCTAATGCAAATGCTAATCATACGTAAAAATAGTGAAAACACAAAACCAATGCAGATTCAAGGCACGACAGCATTCATCTCAATCAGCGACTTCATCAGAACAGTGATTCTCATATATACTCACATTTTAAAGCGCACAAGTAATATTTGTTTTTAAAGGTGTTTGTGTGGATTTCTAATTAAAACTGTTTTTTAACAGATTTTGTGGCTCCCCTGCTCTGTTGTGCCTTGAATCTGCAAATGCTAAGCATGGTATACTGTAGTTCTGAATGCCATAGACAGCACAGAGCAAAATATGTCACAGAGATTTTCAAAAGAAGTGGTTGAGTAAGTGAAGGCAAAAAACTTAGGTGTCAAGGTGTGTAAGGAGTTTGACTGGAAGAAGACTAGGGTGGTAAATCATGAGAAATGGATGCAGAAAGGGACAAAATAGCAAGAGCTATAGAGAGACACTGCATAAGGCAAAGCGATCATGGACTGTCTCAACTAAACAGGTTGAACGTCTATGGTAATAGGCATGCCTCTCAACTGTCCAGACCTTTGCAGATCATCCTTCATTTCACCTCATACGTTTGCCCTGTCTTTTATAAAATGTTTGATTTTCTGGTAAATCACTGAGGATTACTGTCAGTAAATAATACTAGACATTAGAGTCTCATACTTCTTATTCAGAAAATGCATGTTGATACAAAATCCATATTCTGTTAACATTTGAAGGGAAATTCTCCCTATTTTTGGTTTTGTCCTGAATCCTTGAGCAAAGAGGTTGAGAGCTATGATAACAGGTAGGTAGTAAAATATGTCTTCATTCAAAGAAGAAACTCTGATGCATGATTGCAACCAAAATAAAGTAAATAAGGGCAGGAATGAGGCCAAAGCTGTGCATAGTCATTTATTTATTAATGTACACAGCACTGTCTCTGTAAGATCTTCCATGAATAAGCTGCCTGTCAGTAAGACATCTGTGCTGTGATCTGGCTAGGCTTTTCAATCAGCTGACATTTTCTCCTCAAGCTCACCACGTGACTGCAGACAGTGGTTTGAAATTTTGAAAAGATTGAATATGTTACATTTGAAAATTTTATTTATAAAGCTGTATGTCAACCTAAAGTTACACTGTTATGAACTATGGAAGAAATTGAATTGCATGTGTCCTGCAGGAAGCTGTGTCGCCGTTAGTTACAAATCTTTCCTGTTGGGTCCCACAGAAATGGCTAGGGTATGTGGGGGGTGGACTGAACTGAGCAGCTGATTGTCAGATCACCTCTTTCTAATGGAAGGTAAGAAGTGAGGTAACCTATCAAATGCATGAACATACTGTTATTTCTTGTATAGAATCAGATGTATTCTCACAGGTAGTTAAGGCTCGCAGCTGGCACAGATTGGTATGACTGTGAGTTGTAGTTCCTGTGGTACAGAGGTTGATTCCTCATTTGTCTAATCGGTGACCTTGAACAAATCACTTAACCAGACATTGCTTGGGGGTAAATGGGAATTTGGGCTAGGATCCTCAAGGCCCCCTGGAGGACAAGTCTAATAATTACCACAAGGAAGGCAACTGAGATCCATCTACTGATATGAAGAGAGTGAGAGATCAGAGACGTATTACTATATCAAAGGTAGATACATTTAACATCTCATTAGCAATAGGTATGGGCCTGGTGGCTAGAGGGAGCATAAGAATGGTCCATAGAATAGTAATGAGGCAAAGCCTAAAAGTATTTGCAAGAGTTTTCGTATGTTACTTTGGAGGGAATAAAAGGCTTTTCTGATGGAATTAGGTTGAAATTCCTTAAATTCAGTGACATGCAACATTGATGTGGCTTAGTTGTTAGTTGGCGAGGCCGCTGATATTTTTCTTTATATGTTTATGGATTTACTGATTAGCCTACAAATTATAAACTAACCTACAGTAGTGTTGTACTGACATGTAACATGAAGCTGTACTGTACCACCTCCACAAGCCAAACACTGTATTCTAACATAAATAACGTTATGTTATGTGACCTGTAGTACTGCAATGCAGAACTCCACAATTTGTAATGCTGAAAATTGTGAGTCCTTATGTAAATATTGTACTTTGTGCCACAAATTATGCTGTCTCTGAAATTTGCTGTGCTTCTATACTGGTTGTAGATGAAAAAGGGTCCCAGGACCAGTCTACCTAGCTGGTCAAAACACAATCAATCAATCACTCAATCAATCAATTGATCAATATACATACATAAATGCATATATGCATACATACATGCAAACATAAAGTACACAAATAAATAGGTAAGTAAACAAATAAATAAATAAAAGGACTGCCAGTGACAGTGAAGTAGTTAGAAGTTACACATTCTAGTTGCTCCCATAATTTTGAAATTATTTTCAGTTTAAAGTATTTAAAGTTGAATGCATTTGGTATGTATAGTTTAAAGACATAATGAATAAGTTTTTATTTTTATTTTTTATTTTAGATTTGTTTATTGGGGTAGTACACTGATCATAACTGACCATTTCCAGGTATTGTCCCACTATGATTTTAGTTTTGGTATGTAATGATGGATTTTATTAAAAGCAGAAAAATACAAGACAAAAGTCAGACTTTCACAGTTGTTAGCTATGAAAGCATATGTGTTATATGCTAAATATGAAGGCAGGAAAATATGTGAAATGGAGACCAAATAATAGGGTTCAAGGAAGACCAGGCAGAGGACTTCTAGGGGAGAACAGTTGCAAATGTGCCCTATGGTAAGTTAATGGAAGCCATTAAAAGTGAAATCAGGGGCCAAGATTCGGTAGCAGCATAGTCACTTAGCTCTCTTACCTTAAAACTATTTCTGACAGGAATTTTATGTTTTAATGAATATCTTAAGAATTATTTTATCATCAACATTACTTAAGAACTTCAGGACATATAATGAAGGACTTTTTATCCTCTGACATCAAAAAATTCCTGTCAAATTCAACTGCAACAGGAACAAATCTTTCAGCTATTCAGAATGAGTCATACAAAAAGCTCTTCACAGGATTCCTCTCTCAATAAGAAACTACATTCTCTATTGTCAAACATCTAGGACCTGTCACTAAAAATTGACAAAATGGATAATAAACTGTATGCTTTTAAGGACAAATGCTGTCAACAACTGGAACAACTTCAAGAAATTATCATGCAATAAAATGGTCAGATGTCAGCTATGGAACAATCTTTTAATGACATGGATACTAGACTTTTCGAAGAAAAACACCAAACAGAATTCTTATTAAAACAAAATACTTATTTACAAGACAAACTAGATGACCTGGAAAACAGATCTAGGAGGAACAAAATTCGACTATATGGGCTTCCTGAGAAAATTGAAGGAGACAACATAATTAATTTTCGCGCATCCTGGATCCCTTCCACACTGAATCTACCCAAGTCACTTTCTTATGGCATCGAAACTTTAGGTAACACAGAAAACTCTGCTACAACAAAAACTAAACAAAGATCTGTTATTGTGAAACATTTCTCTAGTCAGGATAAAGACGTTTTTTAAAAAACTGCATGGGCTAATTCACCAGTTAAATTTCAAGATTCAGTAGTTAGATTTGACAATGATTATTCCTCAGCTGTGGTTTGGAAAATAAGAGAGTTTTTTCCTCTGATAAAAATCATTAAAAAAGAAACAACCGAACCCCCTTTTATTATTCCCAGCAAGACCAAACATCTTTTTTCCTGAAGGCATACAAATATTTGACTCAGCAGATTTGGCAACAAAATACCTATTCAACAATAATATATGTACTCAAGTGGAAGCAATGAACTGGACTAATAGTACTCCTAAAAGAGTTGCAGAGAAGAATGGCTGGAAAGCTGCAGAGCAAAGGAAAAAAAACTGAAGGACAATAAAAATACAATCTTTCTATGTTTTTATTCCTATTAAGACAATGTACTAATGTTAAACTTTTCTCCCTAGAAATCAGCATTTAATACAGGCACCCATTTTACTTCTCTTTTTTCACTTATTAAACATAAAAAAATATCTTTTACAAACAGTTATACTTAAAATCTTAAAAGTTCACAATCAATAATTTAAAAATGAGTATATACAATCAGTTTAATGCTTTCTGGAATTATGTATTTATTTTATTACATACTAGTAGCAGATATTTTGTACCTCTGTTTATTCCTTAATCTTTCTATCTGTCTCTTAATTTATAATAACAAAACATTGTTGGTAAATCAATACAGTAATAATTACTTTACTACTATTATACATGTGCAAATTATGCACCGGATTGAATCTTAAGCTTTACATTTGTCCAGAGTGAATACTGTAAACCAAGCATTAACTGTTTTGGTTTACAGATGCGACCAGTGGACCAATGGGTTTTATGTAATGATCAATCAAACAAAATGTTTTTCTTAGATGATTGTGGCACTGGTTCGTTCTCCTCAAGTACTCTGCTGTTCTGTTGGGACGATAGCAATCTTGTTTTTTTTTCAATCTTAATGTTCCTCACATTGTTTAGACTGAGCGTGCACTCTGGGGTTCACTGAACATTATTCTATTACTGTTTTTGTATGTATAAATGGTCTACAAAGCTGACAATCAGGCTTTCTATTTGCTCAGGGTGAGCATCTCATTGTCAACACTGAATGTTTTTATTGTATGACGTGATTGGTTGGCATTTGGCTTTTATACATTGATTAGATTAACTTCTGTTGTTGTAGCTAAATGTGTATGGCCCTAACCTGTTTACTTGGAGAGTCATGCTCTGCATTCTGGTTGAATGGCAGTATTCCTGTTTTTTTTTTTTTAAGAAGGGGAAAAAAATAAAATGGTTTCTTGCATTACTTTAACTTTGCAACCACTCTGGGACTCCCCAGCTTGAGCCATGCTGTTTCTTTTACTTCCCTGCAGTCCCATCATGCTGATTACATATGGAAACATCTTATCAAGTTCACTTTCATGTTTTAGACACTATCTCAGTGATGTCTCTCATTAGGTCAAAGGGCATCTCTAAAACATTTAGCTCTATGTGAGCTTAGTAATTTAAATTAAAAAATGCTTCTTCCAATTTTTTTTTTCTAGTTACTTATTAAAAATGCATGTATTGTTCTAAGCATTCTGTTTTGCACTAGTAACCGGCAAGATAAACGTCAAACAGCTAGCTTCACTTTGCAGATGGGAGTATAATTTACATTTGTTCCGAATACCCAAACTCTGGCTTACACATAATAGAGATTACTACATCAGATAAACATGAGGTATTTAAGAGGGGGATGGGGTTTATAGGCCTTCTGTAAAAGCTGTAGACTGGAGTTTAGATTAATTTGCAAACTGTTTCTTTATGATGTGTTTAGTGGATGGAAAATGAATATGAAAATGTTTCTCCCTGTTGTTGATTGGACAGGGAAAATTGCTTTTTTGAAAATCGGACTGTCTGTTTTGGAATGCAGAGGAAAGTACCTTTCCTTATATGCCTCTTTAATATGATTTGTGGAAGTATTCAGATTAGAAAATTTATTTTTCAGTTGTGTTAGTGGGTAATTATTTTGAGTAGATTTCCCTTTGTTAGTAGTTGCAAGTGGTGAAATTGCATTTCAAACTGTGCTATTCTGGTCTTTCTTGTACAGAGGTAGTTAAGCAAACAGTCTAAGAGACAATTAAAAAACTGTATACCAAATACCTAATCGCCCTAAAGCAATGACTAATTAAGTGATAGTGACATACATAAGGTCACACTATAAGTCAAATGAAGACTGAGAGTCTTCAACCATGTACCACAGAAAGTAACACATTAACAGTTCTTGGTCTGAATTATCCGTGTCAATTGGTAGACTTTATGGGGGTCCAAGGTAGTCTTGTTAAAAATGTCTCTTAATTGTTGTTGGGAGAAGTCAAATAGCAATTATATGGACTGAGATGCAATAAATACTCAGGTGGGGGTTCTTAATAATATGCACACATTTCATCACACCTGGAGGCTATCGCAAGGGTTCTTGGTGACATACTAAAGATATGATTTGCAGTGATTTCATATGCTTGTTGTGGTCTACCCTACAAAGGCCAGAAAGTAAACACCAATAATTAATGTGACTACTTTAAATTGAATTGGTTTACTCATAGTTGTAAACTTCCATTATTTGACTGATGTCCCAGATCTACAACACATCGAATAACTTTCACAGTGTCTGGCTTATAGGCAATGAATAACTGTTTGGAGCATTTACATAATTATATTTTCTGATTCTGACAAATTGTGATGTCCATTACTTTATTACTTTATTTACTTTACTGATATGGCTCTTAGATATAGAGAGCTATCCTAACCAGCATAAACTTCAGATAAATGTGTACCAACAAAAATATATCTTTATTAACAAAATGTAAATTTATAAAACTTGTACTACAGTATTATATATTAATGTTTAGATTTTATTACAAAAATTACTTGCAATGCTTTGATATGCTTTCATTATTATGTATTTTCATAATACTTTTTTTCTTTTTATCCTTAGGTTTTTACAAGTATTCTTGTATGCACATTAGAATTACCTTGCAATTTTCTAATATATGCTGAGTATTTGAATTATACTAACATAGTCAATAGTTTACATAAATTTTTATGTAGTGTTAGTTTTAGTTACACATATTAGATATAGCTAGTGAGTTTGCTTGGGTAGTTTTACTATTCAGGCAAAAGGTTTTATAGCTTATAGTGTTGAATAATGGTTTTATTGATAGAATCAATAACTTTCTAAGTTTCTCGTTTATTGGTTGTTTGGTGACTATCAAAAATGTAAATATCTTTTTTTTAAATCTGATCACTTAATGCTTTTTCCAATTGCCTATTTAGCTTCTTATGTTATATGCATACATTGTTATATAACTTCAAAATTATATTGAGTATAAAGTGTTTGTCTATCAACATTGTTGTGTCTTCCGGCTTTTCCCGGTTAGGGGTCACCACAGCAGAACTCCGGTCCGCTAATGATTGGCAGTTGATTTTTACGTGCTGAGTTGCCAGCCCTAATGCACAGCCTTCAACGAAGGTACACCCATTTACGCATGTCTCCACGCAGAAGACGCTCTAGCTGAGAGTCGAACTGGTCAGCGTCTTACTGTGAGGCAACAACGCTACCTCAGCACCAATGATTTAAATAATATTAAAAGGAAAAGCCTATTCAAATACATCAATTTACATAAACCTCATCTGGTATTTCTTCAAGAAACACACCTCTTAGGACAAGATATAAACAAGTTAAATCTTAATAATTACACAGTCTTGGTAGTCTCTCAATTTAAGCAGAAAAAGCGGGGGTAGCTATCTTATACAGAGACACAACCCCTAATCCTAAAATAATCAATACATATCATGATTCTTCTGGTATGCTTTGTTTAGTATCCCTTCAAATAAGCAGAAAATGTTATACCTTAGTCAACCTATATTGGATTCCAGGTGGTGGAGCTAAGATAGTTAATAATCATTTTGAAGATATAATTCATTTTTCTAAGGGCAGTTTAGTATTGGTGGGAGATTTTAATTGTATTATGGACGACAAAGATACTGACTGAAAATGTAAGCAAAGGAAATCCTCCACTTTAAAAGCACTTTTGAAATTCATAGACACAACTTTTATTAAAGCTATTAATGAATTTGCTGACTCAAATTCATTATTGTTTAATTTTTATTCTCATAGGCATAATTCTCACTCCAAAATTGACAGGGTATATATATATATATATATATATATATATATATATATATATATATATATGTGTGTGTGTGTGTGTGTGTATATATATATATATATATATATGTGTGTGTGTGTGTATATATATATATATATATATATATATATATATATATATATATATATATATATATATATCAAATGCTTTAACAACAAAATCAGAAGGGGTTAAAGTCATTACCTGCGCTTTATCAGATCACAATGCATTAGCATTCAAGGTAGATCTTGTTCCAATTCAATCCATCCCTGTCACTAGAATACCCATCATATATAACAAACTTAACAGAGTTTAAGGAATTTTATGTAAAGGAAATAAAGATTTTTCTTGAAATAAACAATACAGGATATATATCAGAAATATTCTTTTGGAACTCTCTAAAAGATTATATCTATGGTAAAGTTTTATCTTGGTATATTAACAAAAAGAAAACATGGAACAAAGATATGTTAGATCTACAAAATAAAGTAGATAGACTTAAATTAGAAATAGAAAAAGACAATACAGATCTAATACCAGAACTTCTTCAAACCAGTAACAAATATTCTGAAATACTTCACCACATAATTATGATTAATCTTCAGAAATTAAATTAAATACTTACTATATGAATCCTACCAATCAAAGATGTTTCGCAAACAGAAAAAAAAATTAAATCTAAAAAAATAAAATAAATTTATATCCCACACATAAAGAAGAAAGTTACTGACCTAAACAATATTTTAGCAGCTTTCAGACTTCATTACAATACATTTAATTATTCTATCCCCCCATCCTTATCTGCTAACAATATTAAAGTATTTCTTAATAAAAATATTCACACAAGGTTAATACAGGAACAAATAGATATTGTTAATAAACCAATCACTATGACTGAACTAAAAATCACAAATTAGTAAACTCAAAACAAATAAAGCCCATGGTCCAGACAATATTTTGCCAGAAATCTACAAACTATTGCTGGGTCAATCATTACTTTTACTTTTAAAAGTATACACTATAGTCAAAAAAGATATAAGTTTACCCCCTCCTGGAAATATTCATTAATATTTCCAATAATAAAGTCTGGTAATGATGCAAAACTTTATACTTCATACAGACCCATAACTTTAGTAAATGTAGACTATAAAATGTTTACGGCAATTTTTGCAAATAGAATCAAACATTTTCTCCCTTTATTAGTACATGAAGATCAAACAGGCTTTATAAAAGGGAGAAATACCTATGATAATATTAAAAGAATCCTAACATTAATTGATCATAATAAACTTCAAGGCATATATTTGACCATAGTCTCCCTAGATATAAACAATGCCTTTGATTCCGTTAATTGAAATTATCTACTTTTAGTTTTAGATGAATATACATTTCTAACAGCTTTCAATGGATTAATTAAATCCTTATATGAAAATTCTCTGGCATATGTCAAGTTAGTATCCCGTAGATCTGGACCTATTACAATTAAGAAAGGGACTAAACAAGGCTGTTCCTTGTCACCTCAGTTATTTGCTCTACTGATAGAGCCTTTTGCAAATAAAGTTAGAACAGATAATAATATTAAAGGTGGACAAATCACTACGGCCCTAAACTTAAAATTGCAGTTGTTTGCTGATGACATCTTTCTGACTTTGTCTGACTCAAATCATTCCTTACAAGCACTATTTAACTTTATTTCTATCAAAACATTTCTGGACTACAGTTTAATGAAAATAAAACAAAAGTTTTACTTTCAAACTGTAAAAGAAATTATATAAGCAAAAAGTTCTCTAAATATATCGTAACTGATGGCAGACTTCAATATCTAGGTATTTATTTGTCAAATGACTTTAATGAGTCAGTCTTATTCAACTATACTATAATATTAAATAAAATTGAACTAATGATGTCTAACTGGAACAAATACTTATTTACAATGAAAGATAGGAAAAACTATTGATTTGATCAAAAATAACCTATGGTACTATATCTCATACAAGTCTTTTCTCTCCCTCCTCCTAGACACATTATACAAAAATATAATAAATTGATATTAAGTTTTCTATGGTTTCTAAATAAACCTCGAATTGCCCTACATAATCACTTGACAGACTGGGAGGATGGAGGAATTAATCTACCAGATATAGAGACATATATTCTCTCTTCTTTTGTTAAAAATATAAGATTGTGATTAAATTCATCTTACTCTCCTATAAGGAAACAAATGCATGAACAGATCTACTTAGAATCTATGCAGCCTCAGACTTAAGATCGCGTGTCTGTTTTATCAATTCCCTTTACCTGGATGCTTAAAGACTATATTCTATAAAATAAAAAAAATAGAATTCCATCTTAATATATAAATCTTACATTATCTAACTTTAAGAAATTTGTAAATAATAATCCCAACATCAACTCTTGGCTCTTCTTACTTTTTTCTATAGCCTTTACATCTAATAATCTTGAAACATTTCAAACCCACAAGATAAATACTCTGAAAAAAGGAAATGTATTATTTTGGCATTGATTACTAGAATCAGGAAAGGTTCTAATAATCCAATAATTAGCAAGTACACTATAGATAAGAACATCTGGTTACTTCTACAATATTTGAGGCAACATATCATAAGCAAGATGGGAACTAATGCAAATTTCTATTAGAAATGATACTCCTAAACTTATTGAATATATTATGATTATTGTTAATCAACATTTTTAAGGTAATGGTTGTCTAATATTTATAAAATTATCAAAAAAACAAAAATATATCACTCAAAGGTATACTAGAACTATTTTGCATTGATAAATGGTCATCTCCCAACGGAAGATGATAAAAAATGTATTCTTAAGTCATCAAAACATTCTACACTATCACTTCATTGGCAGTTGTTTAATTGGAGAATTTTACACAGCAGTTTCTTTACATCTCATAAACTGGCCCTGATGTTTGCTAACAAAGAGGTATGCTAGGGATGTGAGATAAAATTAAAAGCTGATCGGCAACACATTTATTATGAATGCAAAATCCTCAATGTTTACAAGAGTAATATTAACTATTTTTTTTCAGATTGCATTTAATAATAAGTTTCATTTAACTAAATCACTGGCTTTATTTAATTCAGCCATACCTAAGTGTGTTCCAAGAAAAAAGATTCTAAATTCTTTGGACTCTGTTAGCTATAGCTTGTAAGATCATCACCATTAATTGGAAAAGCATCTCTTCTCCTTCCTTCAAATAATTTAAAAATCTTGCCTTGGCAGTTGGTCACATGGAAATTTCTACATTAATGTGTAGAACAAACAGAACCACTTCACACTATAATATCTGGATGACAGTAATGGAAATATTGGAAAAAATGCACAAGAATATTCAATAATCTTCTTCTTCCTGGTTAGTGGTCACCACAGCAGATCACCTGTCTGCTCATGATTTGCAGTAGAGTTTTACTGTGTCAAGTTGCCAGCGCAGTGCCCAACCTTCCATGGAAGGCACACACTCACACCAATTTAGAGTGTCTAATCCACCTACACCATCTCTTTGGGATGTGGGAGGAAACATGAGCACTCAGAGGAAACTCATGTGACCACAGGGAGGACATGCAGACTCCACACAGAAGGCACCTAAGCCAAGGATTGAACTGGAGAACCTCGCACTGTGAGGTGACAATGCTAACTGCTGCACCACAGTGGCCACTTTAAGAATATTCAATAATATAATTTATATTTAATACAATGGCAAGGTCATTACACAGTCCCTGGGATTCATGAAAGTTCCATGCAAGAATAAGGCTATTCTTGCATGGAGCAGATCATGCCCATTCAGCACAGCAGCTCACCTTGCATATTCATGAAGGCACACTGCTGTATAACCTGCATGGGCATGATCTGTGAAAGAGTGCAAGGGGCATGTCTGAGCAGTGCTTGGACAGTAAACATGCTCCCTGCACTTTACGGCACTTTGAAAACAAAAACAGTGTCTATGGACACATTTAGCATAATCCCAACTGAACAGATATTTCCAGAATGTTCAGATTTGTGCTTCATATGTCAGATGTGTTCCTCCTATTGTCCTTGCAAAGAGCTGAGGCTCAAAGTCATTAAATAATGACAAACATTTGAGTGTAAGACTCCACATGATGCTAATGCAAAACCTATTATTCATCAACTTTACAAGCTTGCAAGAGCAATATTTAAAGTCTGTCCCTCTTTGTCCCCCCCCCCCATCATTTTAGGCATTGTCCAGATATTATGCTGTAAGAGGTGGAGAGGTATGACTGTTAGGTATGTGCACATCCCTAAACTAAGAAAAATAAAACACATATTTTTTTCCCATCCCTACTAAAGTTCAAGCGTAGCTGAGCAGGTGTGCGTGTTGCACAGCTGTGTATAGCATAGCTTAAATATCCAAAGGAGCTAAATAGAAATATATAGCCAAAATAGTCAAACTGAAATAGCTTCATGGTTAGAGCTTTCTGCTTAACATGCAGTAATTCATGGTTCGAGCCCCATTCATTGTTATCTTTTTTTATAAATAGGTAGTGAATAATATATATTTGTTAACCAGGGTAGTGTAGCAGGTCCAAATGTGAGGTGTCAGTGTAGTACAGATGTGAAACCCCCATATAAACACAAGTGTCCCATACAGTAGAGCCACAAAAGAATATACTGTAATGAAAGCACATAGGGGGATGTTATGGACGGTAAACATACATATCATAAGATGTCATTAAGAAGGAATCAACCCCACAATCCTGATAGTCCATAAAATGAAAGCTGAACAATGCTAAATTGCACTCGGCTATGCTTAGCTGGTGAGGAACATCACCAGCCCTTGTAAAGTATAGCAATGGGTGATGTACTGGGAGAGAGAGGCCACAAAAGGCTTTAAACTACACATATATACACGCACATTTTCCAGAATTGGGATTTGAACTCCTACTTGGCTAGTTACTTGTACTACAGTGTGACACAGTTATTGCACATGCCACAGAGCTTATAGAGGTGAGGCCTGATGAAAGGGACTTCTAAGGTGACTGTTATCTGCAGGACTGCTAAAGTAGAGCAATGAGAAGTCTACTGAGTTTGAATGGACCCAAAATCTTTAACTTATAAACACACACACACACACACACACACACACACACACACACACACACACACACACACACACACACACACACACACACTTTTACATTTGCCAGGACTGAGATTAGAACTCCTACCTAACTAGCTATTTGTACTATAGTGTTACACAGTTATCACATGCGCCATATAGCTTACGGGGCTGAAGCCTGATGAAAGAGACTTATAAGGTGACTGTTATCTGCAGGACTGCTAAAGTAGGGTAATGGGAAGTGTACTGAGTTTGAATTGACCCAAAAGCTTTAATTTATAAACACACACACACACACACACACACACACACACACACACACACACACACACACACACACACACACACTTTTACATTTGCCAGGACTGAGATTAAAACTCCTACCAAACTATTTGTACTATAGTGTTACACAGTTATCGCACAAACCACAGAGCTTACAGGGCTGAGGCTTGATGAAAGGGACTTCTATGGTGACAGACTTCAGGACTGCTAAAGTAGGGCAATGGGAAGTGCAATGGCTGGGGAAGGCCTGTTAATTCCTAGATTCTACTGACAATTCTGTAAGTGTATGAGCATGACCAGTGTGACCTTCTATAGTAAATGTGGGACTCCATTCCAGGGATTGTGGTACTCCAGTCTGGTTTGTTTTGTGCTACAGCCATAACTCTCAACCTGTTGGTGCAGGATATCTGGAGATAGCCTATCTAAATGGGGAGACAGTGGGCCATATGTTGATTGTGACTATTCTTCTCAGTAATGTACAGGTTGCTAGGGTTACAGGGTTTGTTTTAGCAGGCATCTGACATATATGTTGTTTGACACTGTCATGTATTGTTTCAGTACCTTGTGACATACCTCCTGAGATCATCACAGTGATTTACCAGAGGAATACAGGATGGATGATGCACACACCAATATTATGAGCCAAATGCTATGCATTCTTGTACAATCCAATCTTGAGAGGTGTGCCTACAACCAATTGACTGCTGGAGCTGTGGAAATAGTCCGGCACCTTGATAATATATTACGATGGTGGAATCTCTGTGCATTTCTGTTCTGACATGGTCTGATTTCCAGTCCATGGTTGTGTAATATAATTCAGGCAGGACCAGAGTGTCAGGCAAACTCCAGATAGATTTGTAGGGGATAAGCTATGTGGGGGTGTCTTGGGTCAGATATGTTGGTCACTAGCTACCAGTACTTTGCATAGGAGTCTTCTCAAAGGTTGACTGCACTTGGAGGGTCTTGTGTGTGTCAGACTGTTTAGCCAGCCTGGAGGTGTGTGTGTGTCTCACGTATATGTATGGCCCACCTCATTTTGCTTGGCTGGCCACATTTTGGGGTCAGGATGTTGCATAGGATGAGTGATCAGGGAAGGGTATGTTACTTCTCATGGCTGTGGGCCAGGGTTTTGTGGGTGTAGACATGTCACTATCTTCCAGGGTTAGGACTGCCTGCAATGAGTGAATTCCCATGTTTAGACTCCTAGCCCTGCCTGTCGACTGTACAGAGTATCACAGAATGTCCAGATTCATGACTCATATATCTGACTGGTTACCCACATGAGTGTTTTTCAAGGAAAAGTGTTTTGCAAGTCACTTAGGGTTGAAGTCAGTTATTACTGACAGTTGACATTGCAGTTTCAGACTTCATACCCTTCAGAATTCCATGCTAATACAATCATTCCATAAGCTTTCCAACATTATTAGAGCAGTATTTGAAAGGTGTCCTTCTCTTTGGACCTTTATCACCCCATTATTCATGGCTTTGTCCAGATTTCTGTCTCTGTGATGCTGGCAGGTTTGCTCTTAGCAGTGTGTTATGGACCCCATGACACTCCCTAACAGGGCACTGTGGGTGAGGCATGAGCATTTGCCAGAGGCCTGTAGGCCAGGTGTGACAGATGCAGGCCATCTGTAGCAAGGCAGTGAATTCTGATGATCATATGTTTCCAGGCTGCTGGCAGTGGGCACCCCTGGGATGGCACCAGTAATTTGACTTGGTGTTACTGACAATTGCTTTCTGTTCATGTTGAGCCATCACTCTAGTTGACAGCTGGATGCTGCTTAAGGTTAGGGAAAAGTTACTGCATTTCTATGGGACTATGGGTGGGGGGGGGTGACACATCTGTACACAATAAACATTTGCACAGACTGTGCTGATATTTGCTTAACATTTTGGTCCCATTTAGCATAGTGGTGTGCCCTACCTTTGAGATTACAGGCAAAACAGTATCAACCACAGGTCAGATTGTTTTAGCATAAACATTTGTAGTGTCAGACGTCTTACCTTTCACTTACTGCCACTGCCAAACCTGCTGTGATATCACTGTGTAAGTCTGTAGGTGGAGATTTCATGGATGTCACCATGTGGGGGACCTTTGCCAGACATTTTAGTATGGTTTTCTATAGCTGATCTGCTGGATGAGGCTGGGGTGGGTATGGGACCCCCACTTTGACATTCATGCATGTGACCTATGACCCCCCCCAGTTATTTGGCTCACCACATATACTGCAGTGGTATTTGTCAACTAGGGTGGTACTGCATAGTGTGGGCAAGCCAGTACTGGGAATACACTTCCTGCTGTCCCACAGAGCTGTCAGTTGTCTGCTGCTATCCCAGTAAGCCACCCCATTCCATTGCATGCTTGCATCAATACCACAGATATGCTATCAGAATATTCTACTCCATTCATTTATTGTTAAGAAGACTGACTGTTCCTGAAGCACCTGTGAGGATGGTGCTTGAGGGCTGACTATGTAGGATGCACACAGTACACTGCCTATATATGGCAAGTTATATGTGGTGTGATGTTTGGAATCCATTTTACTGTGTGTGCGAGTCAGAGCAAGAGATCAGTTCCTCGGGCCCTACAGTGTCAGTGTATGTCCTATGTGTTGCCTCTTTGCCAAGGGCAGGGCATACTGGGCACGTCTCCATCTACCTACAGGGGTAGGCTCAGGATGTTCCACCTCTGAGTTCCTCTGTGCCAGTGGAAACCTTGGCAATGGTGGGGGGCTGTTTGACCCTTCCCAGTTTTGTTCCTGCTGGAGCTGTTTACACAGGATCATATTGTGTAGCATGGCACATACTATGAAATTGTGTGCACATGTGGCTGGAGAGTACTGCAAGGCTCCACCGTATATGTCAAGGCAGCGGAACTGTGACTTGAGCATTCCAAACACATACTCTATAATGATCCTGGTTTGTGAGTGTGCCTTATTATGGTGTTCTTGTGTGGGTGTGCATTTCTGATGGGTGTCATCAGCCATGGCTCCAGTGCGTAGCTAGCATCCCCCTCCAGATGGCCATATGGGGTGTCCCCACTGGCAAACGCCTGGTACAGCTGTGACAAATGCCAGATGTGGGAGTTGTGATAGCTTCCAGGTCCGCTAGCACACACATTCATAATAATGCCCTGGGCATCGCACATGACCTGGCAGTTGACGGAATGGAACCCCTTACGGTTTAGGTAGACCCTACCCTGGTCACTGGGAGGTGCTTTGATGTGTATGTTTGTGCAGTCTATGGTACCCAGTACCTCCAGGTATTCTGCTACATGGTGGAAGAGATGCATATTGCTGGTCCTCTCCTCATGGGGGCTGGAGAAGTTAATGTGTTCAGCGGCATGTGGTCACATGGCATCCAGGAACTGATGGAGTATCCTGGATGCAGATGCCTGTGAGACCCCTATGATATCCCCAGTTGGTCTTTGGAAAGTACCTGTAGCTAGTATTCTTAAGGCTACACATAACTTGGTATCCACTGGGATGGGTTCCCTTCTATTGGTTCTGGGTCTGAGGCAAGGCCAGCACAGCTTTGTGATTTGCTGAAGTTTGTCCCTGTCCATCCTGTAGTGCTCTACTATCTCCAGATCATGTAGCCCCTGGTAGGTTATCCTGGGTCTGAAGACTCTTCTCCTCCTCCTCAGTCTGAGTTGGTTATCAGCATTATCCTCCTCAGCGCCCTTAGCCTCTTGCACATACTGATAGATCAATGCAACAGCAGCCTGTAACATTTTTTGCTAGTTTTGTCAGCTAAAATTCCCCCGTATGTGTACACCTATGGTGCAGAGTTTGTGGGAAAAAACAGACTGGAAGGTGTTTGCCTAGTTTATAGTGGTGTGCTGCAGATGCTGCCTGTATGATTGGCTGACTTTGAGACATTCCACCTGCCAGCTATTTTACTTGTATTTGAGTGGCTGTATTTTGCTATTTCCTTTTTTTTTTCTTTTCTCCCTTCCCATCTCCACCCCTTTTAAACCCCAAGGTGCTGCACTCAAACCTGCTGCCTAAATGTAAACAGTGCTACTATTTCCATTTTTTTTTTTTGTTTAAGTCCCAGAGTGTGTTGTGCACACCCGTTTAGCTAAGGTAAACACACTTTAGCAGACGTGGCCCTCCCTGGATGGTGTAAGACATTACAGCCTCAGACACATCCCCTTGCTTAGCTGTGTTTAGCTAAGCACAAACCCAGGCAATGGAGCTCCAATGTGCTTACAGCAAGCGTGACACACCCCCTTTTCATGTTAGCTGCTCATCCTGCCTACACTCTCCTGTTCTCGCACCTACACGGTTAGGTGCAGTGTGTGAACTTAGAATATTTTGTGATTCAGTAAATTTCCCCTCATTTGCATACCCCACTGCCTTAGTCCATAGTTACTGCTCTGACATGGAGCCTTTCCCCTTGGCAACCAGTTTTCCCTGGTAATGTTTTGATTCTGCATGCCATTGACTATAATGGTAAAATGCAGATTTGCCGCTTCCCTATGCTTAAATGGCTGAGATTGGCCAAAAAAAAATACTTTCATTTTTTATTAATTTAAACACTTTCCTTTGCCAATGATCATATATTTGGCCATTGGCATGCTTAAAGTTTATAGTACCTGCTTTTATTTGAGCTGTCATGCCTCCGTTTTGCTATTTGCAGAAATGTGTTTGGTTAGTAACCAAACACATTTCTGCAACTAGCACTGTTCCTGCATGGATGCCTGCCTGCTTCCTGAATCATTAATTCACGTCATTTGCATGGTTTTCACCAGCAAATGAGGTAATTAGCATTCCGCATGGCTTTCCGTGCAGGAATAGTGTTTGCAGGCTCGTGCATGTCAGATCAGCTGTTTGCTGAATCACTTGGCAGCCATATTCTGTGCAGGAGCAGCTATATTGTTTCTGCATGGAATAAAAAGTTTAATGAATCCCGGGGAATGTGTTTAGTCACCATTGTAAATAGTTCAGTATGTTATGATGTTATATTATTGCATGGTTGTACACTTGTAATGTATTCATTTTCTTTTTTTCTTTCATTTTTTATATGATTAATGATATACTGTTTACTGCTTTCTTCATTCATTGCTTAAAATATATTACTTTAATTAAAAAACAAAAATAAACAGTAAAAAAAAAAGTGAAATCAGTAAAGTGACTGAACAACTTGCTAGTTATCTAGCTGAAGGTATGGCACAAGCAGCAAAGATGGCGGATGCTGCGAACCTGTATACAGTCACTATTAAAGACCTGCAAAAGGACACTTAGTATTTATAAGAAAAATATGCTTATGCTTCAGTTGACTGAAAACTGTAAAAGAAAACCAAGTGGAGTATAAAAAAACAAGGTACAATGGAAAAAAAACATTTACATTGTAGGATTTCAGAAAAATGAAGCGGGATAGAATTGTTTAGGCCTTTGTTCAGGACAAATTGGTGCATTGGACCAATGCAGTAGGGATGATGAGAAAACAGAGAAGACAGCATATACTGGCAACATTTAAGACTTATAAGGGGAAAAATCAAATTGTGTACTTACTTTGGTGCCCCGAGAAAGGCTTGAGAAAATTAAGGTTACAGATGATTTATCTGGCAATGTTCAAAGTATATTTTAGGATTGCTGTTAATTGAAGATGTTTTGTTTTCATACATAGAATACAATATCATGCATTGATATGAATGCTTCAGAAGTGATGGACTATGTAAAAATCTACTAAGTAAGCTATACCATTTACAGAGAAGTAGTGTACAAAATTTCAGGTAAAATGAGTATTTTGAAAAAACAAAAATGGTAGAGACCTCACAAAATCAGAACATTTTAAGTAGATGTGGCAGGAATATACAGAAGAATTCTATACAAAGGGCCCCAACATCACTGATGCTTATGATGGTATGTTCTCTCATCTAGAGACACGTGTCCTGGGGATTGAAGCTAAATGTGCCCTAGAATGCCTTGGTCATAACAAGGCCACTGAAAGTGATGGAATTCCATATGACTTTCCTAAACTCCTGCAAAATGATGCTGTTACAGTGCTGTTTGAAATTTGCCATCAAATTAGGAAAACACAACAGTGCTCATTAGATTTGAATTTATATTACAATCACAAAAAGACAGTGACAAAGAATACTCAAATTATTGACCAGTTACACTTGTTTCACATACTAGAAAGGTAATGCTGAAGAGCCTGTAAGTTAAACTCCAGCAACATATGATCTGAGACTTGACAAATGTACAAGTTGTTTTTAGAAGATACAGAGGCACATGATATCAAATTGCCACCATCTGCTAGTTAGTGAAAGAAGGCATGAGAGTTCTAGAAAAAATATTTACATTTGTTTTACTGACTACTGCAAAGCCTTTGACTATCTGGACCATAACAAACTGCGGCAAATTCTTACAGAACCATGGATAACAGGTTGCCTTATTTGCTTCTTGAGGACTTTATATGTAGAACAAAAAATGACAGAACCAAATGTGGAGTAACTGACTGGTTCAAAATTAGGAAAAAGAGAATAACAAGGCTATATTGTCATTCTTCTTATCCAGTTTATACGGCATGTGAAATGCTGGGGTAGATGAATAAGGCACTGCAATCCAAATTGCCATGAGAAATATTAGATATGCAGGTGATACCAGTCTAATGGATGAAGGTGAAGAAGTTAGCACAAAAGCGCAACATAAAAAAATAAAGTAATAATAATAAAAATAAAGTTATGTCATCTAACCTTATCAAGCTTGTACAGATAGATGGAAATGAAGTGGAGGCAGTGACCGATTTTATTTTCCTGATTTGAAAGATCTCAGCAGATAGTGACTGCAGATGTAAAATTAAAATACCATTTTGGGAGGAAAGCTATGATGACTCTGGATTAGATTTTTAACATCAAATAGATTATGTAGTCAACAAAGGTCTGTATAATCAAAGCTATTTTTTCCATTAGTAACATATAGCAGTAGGAGCTGGACAGCAATCAATGCTGTTTGGTGGAAAATCAGTGCTTTTGAACTGTGGTGCTAGAGAACATTTTTGTGGACTCCAAGAACTACAAGGAAATCAAATCAGGCAACACTAATAATAATAAATCCAGACTGGTCACTAGAGGGCCTGATAGTAAAATTAAAACTCAAATACTTCGACCACATAATATGAAGACAGGATTCATTAGAGAAGACCTTGATGTATAAAAAGATCAGAGGTAAAAGAAGAAGTGAGCAGCAGAGATTAAGGTCGATGGACAGCATTGCTAAATTAATGAACATGAATTTGTAAAAACTTAAAGAAGCAGTTCTTGACAGACATGCATGTCATACTAAAGTTCCTGAGGCCACAAGGAGCTGGTATGACTAAAGAACTAAACAGTAAAATGAGTATCAGAGACAAAAACGCACATCATAGCTTGTTTTTACAATGTTTATTTATTGTTTAAGTACATAATTTCCTAGCATTTTTGGTGGATTTACAGAGAAGTAGCTTGCTAATAAGATGATTATGCTGTGTAGTAAATGAGACAAATAGATTAAATAATGAAAAGAAAACAGTTATTTGTCAGAGAAGAATGGATAAGCAGTCATGAACTACTGAGTAGCCTTGAGTTGATCTCTTATTAGACAGTATGAAAGCATAGTTATCCTTGTACTGTTACAGGCTAGGCAGTATGACATTACCCTCAGCTGTAAATTGCTAGAGGCAAGGGTGTCACCATGCATACTCAAAGTATGCCTCATCATATACTTTTAAAGTTCATTGATGTTTTGGGATCCTAGCAGTGCAAACATGGATGTGATTGCTCAATCAGTCTCCCTCTAACAACTCCACAATTTTTTTTAACTGCTAAGCAAAGTACTCAGCAGCATTCTGTGAAAGAACACAAGAGGCAGCACCACGACTGTCAAAGCCGACGATTTATTGAACACAACAACAACAAAGAAATACAAAAACTAGTGAGTGCTTTCACGTTCCGTGGTGGTGCAGTGGTAGCATTGTAGCCTCACAACAAGAGGTTCTCCCATTCGATTCTTGGCTGGAGTGTGGGGAGTGCCTTCTGTGTGGAGTCTGCATGTCCTCCCCGCAGTTGGGTGGGCGTTCGAAAGACATGCGTAAATGGGAGTACCTTCGTTGAAGGTTGAATGTCGAGCTGGCACCTCGGCGTTCGTGAAAATCTACTGCCAATCATTAGTGGACCGGAGTTTCGCTGTGACGATCCCTAACCAGGAAAAGCTGAAAGACAACAACAGTGAGCGCTTTCACATTCAACAGAAAGCTTCTTCAGACTTGAAAATATCCCCAGTACTCCCAATTAAATACTTCATAGTAAATCCCATATAACCAATCAAAAGCAGCATCCAATTAAACAACATTCATTAAAACATATGCTTATCATTTCAATAAAAACACATTCTCAAAATGAAATAAGGCACATACAAAAAGAGCTCAAATAACGCATTAGCAGACCTGTAAAAGCACTTAAAACATTATTGTTGAAAAAACATGATATAAGTGTTATCTAATATATATAAAAAATATAAAAATGAAAAATACAAAACTATTATATGATCCCTGACCACAAAAAACTTATAATAGGGGCCCTCTAAGAAATATATTACTGTTAAAAGGCAATGCACTAGCTAAACATGTTATGAATACCGATACTAGACATAAATTTGCCTTTCTTGCAATTGAATTGATTAATAAAACTATTAGACTAGGATGTATTAGAAATTATACTGAGAAGCAAGAAGGTAAATGGATTATGAGACTACAAGCTGATAAAGCTCATGGTTTCAATGATAAAGTTTCCTTGAAACCATTTCTAGCTGAGTGACCCTTTGCTCAATAGATAGACTTAGATTTTAGTCTTTATTGTAGTAGTCTTTTTAGTTAGGTCCATGGGGTGCACATACACTATATTGAACATTTTGCACATTTTTTAGACTTATTTATAATTTTATGGGATGTCTTAGGATATTAACATGTAGATTTAATGTCTTACACAAGCTGATTTTATACACTAACTGTTTCTATCTTTTAGCAGTAATATATTTCTTAGAGAACCCCTATTATACGTTTTTATGGTCAGGGATCATATAATAGTTTTGCATTTTTCATTTTTATATTTTTTATATATATAGTAGATAACACTTATATCATGGTTTTTCAGCAATAATATTTTAAGTGCTTTTACAGGTCTGTTAATATATTTGAGCTCTTTTTATATGTGCCTTATTTCATTTTGAGAATGTGTTTTTATTGAAATGATAAGCATATGTTTTAATGAATGTTGTTTAGCTGGATGCTGCTTTTGATTGGTTATATGGAATTTACTATGAAATATTTAATTGGGAGTACTGGGGATATTTTCAAGTCTGAAGATGCATTCTGTTGAACGTGAAAGTGCTCACTAGTTTTTGTATTTCTTTGCTGTTGTTGTGTTCAATAAATGGTCGGCTTCGATAGTCATGGTGCTGCCTCTTGTGTTCTTTCACAGATTTTGCCATTTGTTCCTCAGAGGCACTTTACCCTTAACTGTTTCTTTTTGGACTTCTATTCAGCAACTTTATCAGAAAGAAGGAAAAAGGCATACTGTCTTGAAACATGCATCTTCTGTTGAATAGTGGACCACTTTAGTGCATATTTCTAAAAGTCCCTGATAACATCCCATCTGGATACTAAGGTAAGCTCACCTGTGATACAACATGCAAATACGGATGACATTGTTAGAAAAGACAGTGCAGTGGTGCAGCAGTAGTGTTGTTGCCTCCCAGCAAGAGGTTCTTTGGTTTGATTCTTAGCTGGGGTGGAGTCTGCATGTCTTGCCTGCATTCATATGTGTTTCCACTGGGTACTCCAGCTTTTTCCCATGTTACAAAGACATGGGTCTGGAGCATTTCTCCCTGGGCCTCCACTACAAATTGGCTTTGTTCCAAGTCAGACTATCTCGGTAAACAAATGTTAAATAAAAGGATTTCAGAACTGAAAGGCATTTTAGAAGGTGGATGCTAATATATATATACATCTATATATATATATATATATATATATATATATATATATATATATATGCAAATTATTTGGCAGCATGTTTAAATACAAATTTCATGCTAAAAGGCTGGAAATGTAAAATTGAGGGAAGAAAGAATTTTTATATATTCAGCCGTCTGAAAATCCCAGGGAAACTAATGAAATAAAAAAGAGTAGACAAGAAATAAGCTTTCTGTAGTCATTGATGGAATGAGAACCCCCAAATGACCCAAAGTCAGTAGACATAGTAAGCAGGAAAGAACAGCAGAGTGACCATATTGTACATATGCATGTAGCTAGTGCTTATTAACAGATGTTCCTACTATTGTCCTTCGTCTGTACCTCTTCTATCCTGTCACTTATATTGGTACATCTTTTATTGTTCTTATCTTCCACTCCTTGTTTATAAATACATCCAACCTTCATCTTATCCACTATTCACTTTCTTCCACTACACACCTTCTCCTTCCAACTGGTACAGAAACAGAAATTGAATATGAATAACATTATTAGACCTCTATCCCTGTTTTCAATATGAACTTTGAATACATTGGAATTGCTATTCTTATGCTCTGTGGGAATACATTTAATGTGACAGTAACTGCACTATCTGTCAGTCTGTCTATCTGTCAACAGTAACTGCACTATCTGTCACTCTGCCTATTTGTCAATCTACCGTACTGTATTTGCAGATATCTTCTGTCTTGCATGTGTACCAGTGCTGGTGTGGATATATGGCTACTTTTTGTACTTGTCCCTGTGCAATCAGATCATGGCAGATAAAGCTTCAAGGGACACCTCACTCTCCTTATTAACAAATTCAGATCAATAAAAAATTAAGCCAGTATCAGCTATTTATTCCCTCCCTTCCCTGCTTGTTCCCCCCTCACTTAGGTTGATAACTGATCACATGCCTTTTGAGAGAGTCACAACTTTAACTCCTTGTGTAAAAGAGCTAGTATCCCCTTGTCTATTTTAGAAATTCTTAAAGTTTCTTGAAAATGTGTCAGTGCATGTTACATAAACCTTCTGTACTAGATACTTTACAGTACCTCTCTTTTTATTCTGCCCTCCACTTTTGGGCCTTGAATCCTCCCAATTCTTACCTGTAATGTTTTCTGCTAGTTACACTCTAGTCTAGCATGTTTTGCAAATATGTCAACACTTTCCAAACTGTGGAAAGAATCTTATCTAAATGGTCTGAAATCAGAATGCAGTCATTGGTAAATACAGAAAAGTATCAGCATTCTTTCTTTCATCCAACCTTTTCTATAATCTCCATAATATTTTGATACAAAAGTTATGTTGCTCTCCTTGTCTTATTGCCTCTGCATACTTATACTGCAGTACAAAGAACCACTAATAATGATCTTCCTTCTCCTGGAAATCCTACCATCATGTGTGAGAAAACAACAATTTACAAAAGATGGAATGTAGTTTCCCAGACTGCTTCCCC
This sequence comes from Protopterus annectens, assembly GCF_019279795.1. Taxonomy (NCBI): domain Eukaryota; kingdom Metazoa; phylum Chordata; order Ceratodontiformes; family Protopteridae; genus Protopterus; species Protopterus annectens. Next base: position 551,002,331 of record NC_056729.1, on the reverse strand, counting down.
ATAAGGATCTGACCCTTAAACATGGGCAGTTACAGTCTGAGTGATGGGGAAACAAGATCCTCAGAGGTATCTCTGAATGTATGTTGATAGTGTGGTTGAGGCAGATCAAAATCCTTTTACTACTGCTTGGACTCCAGATTTCACCTGGTACAGGAGCAAATGAGTTCAAGACCTATAGTAGAGGGCTGATGGCTGACTGGTTTGAGGCAGGAAAAGCACTTCTAGTTGCAAAAAGAAAAAAAGAAACAATAAACTTCATGATATCAAATCAAAATTCTCTTTTAATGTCAAGTACTTCTTTTTTACATTTTCTGTATTATAGGATTCACAATCTTCCATGAAAATTTTCAAAAGCCAGTAACTTTTCTTCTACTGTTCCACCTTTTATATATTGTATTTGGTTTACCTTTACCAATACTGGATGTAGTATCTTAAATCTATTTCAGTGAGTTATCCAATACTTTAGTGATGCTGATCTATAATTTTCAAGTTCTGATCCTCTGAACCAGCTAGACTTCCCTTTGGTAGAACCACTACTTTAATTTGTGGTAAAGAATTCAGCCTGGAAATACTTTCCCTATGGGCCACATTAAATGTTTCCTTTATGGATGGATGGATGCTAGTAAAACTTCAACCACACTCTGATACACTCAACTGTGAAGTCATCATCTGCTAAGGCTTTCCTTCCTCACAATGCCACATTGTTCTTTATTCTGTTCAACATCTTTTTTCTTGCTTATTGCAACTCTGACTCCCTCCTTACTCATTACTTTTCCAACCCGCCCTACCTAGTTTGTGTTCTTTAGCATATCCTGCTCTCTCATATATGCACCCTTCAAATACATATTAATGCACTGAAATATACCATCACTTTCTGTATGTCCTCCCTGTTATATATTTTTTCCTCTATACTTTTACTTTAATTTTACTACCCAAATCATTTTCCCTTCCTTCCCTTCTCTTTGCCAGTGAATTGCTCATTTTGTCTTCCTCTGTCAACTTGTTTATTTCCTTTTTATCATTTCCATGCCTTATTATAAAAGAAATGTGAGTATTCATCAAATGATTATTATTCAACAGAAGTTAGTGCAATGGCTTTATTGTTGAAAGCCATATTCAGCAAACGTGCAATGATTTTATTGTTGGAAGCCACATTCAGCAAACGTGCAATGATTTTATTGTTGGAAGCCACATTCAGCAAACATGCAATGATTTTATTGTTGAAAGCCATATTCAGCGAATGTGCAATGACGTTTTGTTGAAACCCACATTCAGCGAATGTGCAATGACTTTTTGTTAAAAGCCACACTCAGCGAATAGAAGTTGTAGCACTTTTTTCACAGAAGTATGACTTTGGAGTTGGTATATTGGTATATATATATATATATATATATATATATATATATATATATATATATATATATAAGATTGTATCCCCCACAGGGGGGCTTGCCCCCTGAACAAAGCTTGAAGACATGCTCACGGAAAATGTTTGTTAGAGAGTTAAGTTTGCTCATTTGTCAGTCAAAGAATAACTCTTTAACAAATGAGAGGTTTGCATAATGGTTAAGGTGTTTACCTTATGGACACAAGGGCAGGGTTTGATTTTCACATGGGGTAATTGGCTAGGCTTGAAATGGCCCACGAGGTCAATTAGCCTAATATTAACCTATGAACCTAATCATGAATCCCTTATGACACCTTCTACAAAACTGGCAGGCCAAGCATTTTCACTTCCATCTCTTCATCCACAGTCAGGGGCCAGACACAACCTCTCTTGTATAATTTTCTTAAGCTACCTTTCAGAAGATTTACTTCATATACTTCAAGTCCATTATTTCCCCTCTCTATGAAGTTTTATTTACATGCCACCAGATCCCTTAAGTCATGATGCAGTCTGGTCTGGAGGAGTTGAGATCTATATGATAGTGCGTAGAGTTTGTACTCCCTTTGCATTTCTTATCTCCCATTCATATCTACTCCTTCTATTCCTGTCCTATTGATATCTGTTACTTTGCTGACCAGTTCAGAAGTAAGGTAAGTTTAATGCGATCTGAGACACATATGTCACCAATGGTACATCCCCTGGTATGTCCCACAAGCACCCACTAACTAAAAGCTTACTGATCTGACCTCAATTTCTGTTATTCACTATTTGTACACTGATGTGTTGCTTATTTTAACTAAAGTGGATTCAACTAATATCTCTTCAGGGCTCCATTCTCCTCTTGGTTCTGTAAAGCTCTTTCTTACCCTATTGTGAGTTTCTTTTCTTCTGACGTTTTTATTCAGCACCGACTGCATTATAACTCTAAAATCACTCCTTCACTTCCTAGTCAGCTTCCCATTCTTACCAATCAAAAACCTACCAAAGAAAATGTTATCATCAGTATTTGACCCATATATGCATCCATTTTCTGTATCTGCCCTTCTGTGTCCACCCCTAAAAAAACCCATCTTACACCTTCTTTCAAAAATCTGATAATTCCATGTAAGCTTTTCAGTGTCCTAAATATCACTCCCCTTTGCTGAACGTCACAGCCCACTCGTTCAAACATTTTTTTACTCTTTTCTCCCCATGTTTCATCTCTTTCTTTCTAAGTTTGGCTTTATCAAACAATATTATATGTGTCCTCTCTCTTCCTAGCTTTCCTAATATTTATCCTTTCTTTATTGGGTAAGAAACTACAGTTACTTTAGGCATAACATTAAACCTCATTTCCCTTATTTTTATCCTACCTTCCATTCTAGTCTATTTTCTCTCCTTGCATTCCTACATACGCAAGAAGACTTTGTTCTTTGATCTTACATCTATACTCATTACAGATGGGAAAGGAAGAAATAAAAACTTCATTCCCCAGCGTCATCCCTCCCAGTCCCTGATCCCCATACGAATAACAGATACATTTTGGGTGCCCTGAAGTTCAGTGTAGAACCACTGGCATTCAGCTACTTTTTTCTGTTCCTGTCTGTCTCCTTGCCTCCCCTTCAGTGCCCCCCTTCCGTTCAGTAAGGATTGCACTTTTCAGCCATTTAACCCTATTTTTGTTTTTACCTGGCATAGTCCCTTAAACCTGATGAACGCAACATTATTCAGCTTAAAGGGTGCTTCCATAAATATGCTACTTTGAAACTTTGTATGGCCATAAAAGATGAAGTATAAAAGCTGCAAGCAAGCTGATGAAACAATAAAAGAACATTTGAAGCCAAACTGTTGATGATAGTAGAAAGACTTCATTCAGAAAGCCAGTTATGCTAGTTTACTGCAAACCTGAAACAGTAAGTATGGTTCAAATATGAATGAACCACTAAGAAATAAACGTATACGTAGTTTATAACTTACTTTACTTAAAATGTTTCCAAAATACAAACATATCAGATATTCACAACAATGTATCAAAACATATAACAAATGGATGCACTTGGAAATATCCTAAATTACAAATGTAAACAAGGAATAACTATTCAATTAGCCATGCAAAGTCAGGTTTAAATACAGCTGTGTCAAGCTGCATAAAATATCTAGACAAACATTATTCTATAAAATAAATTACTGTTGAGATGTGTGTACAGTTTAAAAGCACACACAAAAATATGTGTAGAAGGTACAACATGTTGAACAGACAGGTTTTGTCCATGTTGTAGCAATATAATATTTAAATATAATATAAAATATTATGATCTGGTTAGTGATCATGACCTGCTTATTATGTGTTTGAGACATGCATGGCACGAAATTCAGTTGACATGCATGTCAAGAACACATAATTAAATATTATGATCGGAGACCCATCATAATTCTTTATAGTACATGGAGCTTTTTCTGCTCCATGTACTATTAGTTACAGGGAAAAAAGAGCTAACTGTTTTGTCAGTTTCAAAGTCATAAAGGACTTAGCAAGTGTTGTCAGGCAGTGTAGCACAGTCAGTTGTGTTTGTAATCACTTTGCTATGCCACTCAACTACCCAGATTTTTACAGAACGTTTGAGATTTTTGCACCATCTCTTTGGTTTGTTCATTATAAAATCTTTGTTTTTCAGAGAAATGTCTGAGGACTGAAGTCACTAAATAATGACATATATTTGAGTTTCAGACTTTGGATTCTTCCGAAACTGCAGGCAGACACACATCCTGTTTTGTTATTCCAGCTACTTTATAACACGAAGTCAAGGATACATTACCGGTATGAAGAGCAGCCAGAAACAAATCTGTTTTTCATTCTGCTGCTGTCTTTGCTGCTCACTGCTGACAGCTTTGACTTCTAGAGTGAGACTCAACCTTAACAAGTTAAGCAGGGGGTGTTTAACATTTCTTTTTTCAAATATTGGAGCTTAATCACTATGCTCTAACCATTACAAAATAGTTATAACTGAGGAGGACAATCCTAGAGTGTCTATTCCAGACAGAGAGAAAAATCAAGCAAATTCTTCACAGAGAAGCCAAAGGTTAGCAGAGATACATATTTCTAACAAAGATTGCATGCACATGATTTAACTAATCAAAGATCTCAGGTTTGAAAGTCAGAACATCAAATTATCCAGCTGTATCAATAATTGCCTATTATGCACAATGCTGGCAGAAGTGGTGGAGATACTCAAAGTGCAATGGAAACAGTAACAGTCATCACTACAGTGGCAAGGGTGGTCTGATGAGGGCAGATGAATTAGTTATAGATGGTACAATACCCTTAAAATTTAAACTATATAATTTATCTTCATCTGTTGTTAGGACTATAGAATATGCACTTTTACAAAGGGACTAAAATTCAACCCTGAGTGCCGAGAAAAAAGCACAAGTGTGTAAACACAGCAGTCACAGTTCAAAATATCCATAAGTAAAGTTAACAGCAAACAGCAGGCAGCAGATAAAATAAATCCAAGTTTAATGCATATACAAACTGGTAAATGCTTTTACTATAGAATCATAGCTGCTTCAGACCCTAATAAGACAGCATCTTCACTAAACATTTATATAGCAGTGTCATAATGCATAGACCAATCAAAAGCTAAAAATAATAAAACAATTAATTAATTAAAGGTGAACTCACTAAAGAAGTGAACTCAGCAAAAGAAGGTAAACATTACTTTTTCCTTCTCCTTCTGGCTTTTAAAACAGGCTTCAAAGGTACAAATTCATTTAAGCCTAACCCCATATGAGAATGTAGTTTGGCTATCCATCTTGCTTCACATCTGTCCGTTTCATTTTCAATATTGCTTAACCTAACATTTTCATATATAACATCTAATGCAATAAAAGAAAACCTATATGCATTACCTTTCATCTGAACATGTTTAGCTAAGGCATTGACAGTATTACCTTTTGTTATACAATATATATGGTTCTAATGCATTCACAAAACTGACAGTTGGTGTTGCCAACATAAAATTAGCTGTATTGCACACAGTTAGCTAAAAACAAAAACAATGTCCATGGTATCACTGTTCGCCATAATGTTTAAGAAGCATTTTGTCCCTGTCTGTGGATGAACAAATTCAGTAGCCTCTCTTACATACTGACAGAAATTACAAGTGTCACATTTTTAGTACCCTCTCCCTTTTGTCCATACCCCAACTTGTCCGGATAGCACCACAGCCTCTTTAGATTCACCCTGTTCCTGTAATAATACTTCAGAGATGTGCCAGCTAATACTTCAATAGATGAATCACAAGTTAAAATATGCCATTTTCTTTTTAATTACATCAATGACCTTATTTATGTTGCTGGAAAAAGTTATAGGGACGCTTAAGATGTTATCTCTTTTAACTTGTCTATACTGATCATGAGTGGGGGTCATAAAATAGGGTCTCCCAATACCCTTCCAATGCTGGCCTGCACTGCACAAACCCTTAGCTATGTCAGTCCCCCTATACCCCCTATCCTAAAAATCTTCCTTCAAAGTCACAATAAATTCCTCAAAGTCCTGGTCTTTATCATGTAGCCTTGAGGCCTTTAGCATTTGTCCCTTCGCCATATTCTCAAACACATGGTTAGGATGCATACTACTACAATGGACAAAACTCAGTTTGCAACAATCCTTCCTATAAAGGTTTGTGGTAAGTCTATTACTACTAGGCTCCCTCTTCACCGTAACATTTAAACAGGATATCTCAGTATAGGACATAGTAGCAGTGAACCGCAAAAAATCTGTAGTGGAATGAAGATAACAGATAAACTGATCTAATTTCACCATGCTGCCAGTCCAAATCATAAAAAGGTTGTCCACAAACCATTGGTAAAACTTTATTTGATGACCCCACCATCTCAAACTCAATAGAAACCTGCATTCCCATATGGCCATGACTGCATTGGCATAGCTATTCTCACAAGGTGTGCCTATAGCTACACGAAGCCTCTGGTGGTAATATCTATTGTCAAATATAAAAATATTATTCTCAAAAGTCGTCTCAATACAATAAGATCAATCTGCCTAGCATCCAAATCACTTCTCATTTCAATAAACTCCTCGACCACTGAAATACCTTACTAATTAGATATGACTGTAAACAGTGATATGACTCAAGAGTTACCAAAAGGTAACTAGATGGATACACATCATCCTTAGAAAACTCATGCAATTTATAAACAAATTGCTGCGTATCTTTTAACACAAAGACATATGTGTCAGACATCGGTCTCAACGTTTTCTCAGGTGTGACTGCTGTGTCTCCATACTTGTTTTAACACAAAGACATATGTGTCAAACATCGGTCTCAACGTTTTCTCAGGTGTGACTGCTGTGTCTCCATACTTGTTTTAACACAAAGACATATGTGTCAAACATCGGTCTCAATGTTTTCTCAGGTGTGACTGCTGTCTCCATACTTGTTTTAACACAAAGACATATGTGTCAAACATCGGTCTCAACGTTTTCTCAGGTGTGACTGCTGTGTCTCCATACTTGTTTTAACACAAAGACATATGTGTCAAACATCGGTCTCAACATTTTCTCAGGTGTGACTGCTGTGTCTCCATACTTGTTTTAACACAAAGACATATGTGTCAAACATCGGTCTCAACGTTTTCTCAGGTGTGACTGCTGTGTCTCCATACTTGTTTTAACACAAAGACATATGTGTCAAACATCGGTCTCAACGTTTTCTCAGGTGTGACTGCTGTGTCTCCATACTTGTTTTAACACAAAGACATATGTGTCAAACATCGGTCTCAACGTTTTCTCAGGTGTGACTGCTGTGTCTCCATACTTGTTTTAACACAAAGACATATGTGTCAGACATCGGTCTCAACGTTTTCTCAGGTGTGACTGCTGTGTCTCCATACTTGTTTTAACACAAAGACATATGTGTCAAACATCGGTCTCAACGTTTTCTCAGGTGTGACTGCTGTGTCTCCATACTTGTTTTAACACAAAGACATATGTGTCAGACATCGGTCTCAATGATTTCTCAGGTGTGACTGCTGTGTCTCCATACTTGTTTTAACACAAAGACATATGTGTCAAACATCAGTCTCAACGTTTTCTCAGGTGTGACTGCTGTGTCTCCATACTTGTTTTAACACAAAGACAAATGTGCCAGACATCGGTCTCAACGTTTTCTCAGGTATGACTGCTGTGTCTCCATACTTGTTTTAACACAAAGACATATGCGTCAAACATCGGTCTCAACGTTTTCTCAGGTGTGACTGCTGTGTCTCCATACTTGTTTTAACACAAAGACATATGTGTCAGACATCGGTCTCAACGTTTTCTCAGGTGTGACTGCTGTGTCTCCATACTTGTTTTAACACAAAGACATATGTGTCAGACATCGGTCTCAACGTTTTCTCAGGTGTGACTGCTGTGTCTCCATACTTGTTTTAACACAAAGACATATGTGTCAAACATCGGTCTCAACGTTTTCTCAGGTGTGACTGCTGTGTCTCCATACTTGTTTTAACACAAAGACATATGTGTCAGACATCGGTCTCAACGTTTTCTCAGGTGTGACTGCTGTGTCTCCATACTTGTTTTAACACAAAGACATATGTGTCAAACATCGGTCTCAACGTTTTCTCAGGTGTGACTGCTGTGTCTCCATACTTGTTTTAACACAAAGACATATGTGTCAGACATCGGTCTCAAAGTTTTCTCAGGTGTGACTGCTGTGTCTCCATACTTGTTTTAACACAAAGACATATGTGTCAGACATCGGTCTCAAAGTTTTCTCAGGTGTGACTGCTGTGTCTCCATACTTGTTTTAACACAAAGACATATGTGTCAAACATCGGTCTCAACGTTTTCTCAGGTGTGACTGCTGTGTCTCCATACTTGTTTTAACACAAAGACATATGTGTCAGACATCGGTCTCAACGTTTTCTCAGGTATGACTGCTGTGTCTCCATACTTGTTTTAACACAAAGACATATGTGTCAAACATCGGTCTCAACGTTTTCTCAGGTGTGACTGCTGTGTCTCCATACTTGTTTTAACACAAAGACATATGTGTCAGACATCGGTCTCAACGTTTTCTCAGGTGTGACTGCTGTGTCTCCATAATTGTTTTAACACAAAGACATATGTGTCAAACATCGGTCTCAACGTTTTCTCAGGTGTGACTGCTGTGTCTCCATACTTGTTTTAACACAAAGACATATGTGTCAGACATCGGTCTCAACGCTTTTCTCAGGTGTGACTGCTGTGTCTCCATACTTGTTTTAACACAAAGACATATGTGTCAGACATCGGTCTCAACGTTTTCTCAGGTGTGACTGCTGTGTCTCCATACTTGTTTTAACACAAAGACATATGTGTCAGACATCGGTCTCAACGTTTTCTCAGGTGTGACTGCTGTGTCTCCATACTTGTTTTAACACAAAGACATATGTGTCAGACATCGGTCTCAACGTTTTCTCAGGTGTGACTACTGTGTCTCCATACTTGTTTTAACACAAAGACATATGTGTCAGACATCGGTCTCAATGTTTTCTCTGGTGTGACTGCTGTGTCTCCATACTTGTTTTAACACAAAGACATATGTGTCAGACATCGGTCTCAACGTTTTCTCAGGTGTGACTGCTGTGTCTCCATACTTGTTTTAACACAAAGACATATGTGTCAGACATCGGTCTCAACATTTTCTCAGGTGTGACTGCTGTGTCTCCATACTTGTTTTAACACAAAGACATGTGTCAGACATCGGTCTCAACGTTTTCTCAGGTGTGACTGCTGCGTCTCCATACTTGTTTTAACACAAAGACATATGTGTCAGACATCGGTCTCAACGTTTTCTCAGGTGTGACTGCTGTGTCTCCATACTTGTTTTAACACAAAGACATATGTGTCAGACATCGGTCTCAACGTTTTCTCAGGTGTGACTGCTGTGTCTCCATACTTGTTTTAACACAAAGACATATGTGTCAGACATCGGTCTCAACGTTTTCTCAGGTGTGACTGCTGTGTCTCCATACTTGTTTTAACACAAAGACATATGTGTCAGACATCGGTCTCAACCTTTTCTCAGGTGTGACTGCTGTGTCTCCATACTTGTTTTAACACAAAGACATATGTGTCAGACATCGGTCTCAACGTTTTCTCAGGTGTGACTGCTGTGTCTCCATACTTGTTTTAACACAAAGACATATGTGTCAGACATCGGTCTCAACGTTTTCTCAGGTGTGACTGCTGTGTCTCCATACTTGTTTTAACACAAAGACATATGTGTCAAACATCGGTCTCAACGTTTTCTCAGGTGTGACTGCTGTGTCTCCATACTTGTTTTAACACAAAGACATATGTGTCAAACATCGGTCTCAAAGTTTTCTCAGGTGTGACTGCTGTGTCTCCATACTTGTTTTAACACAAAGACATATGTGTCAGACATCGGTTTCAACGTTTTCTCAGGTGTGACTGCTGTGTCTCCATACTTGTTTTAACACAAAGACATATGTGTCAGACATCGGTCTCAACGTTTTCTCAGGTGTGACTGCTGTGTCTCCATACTTGTTTTAACACAAAGACATATGTGTCAGACATCGGTCTCAATGTTTTCTCAGGTGTGACTGCTGTGTCTCCATACTTGTTTTAACACAAAGACATATGTGTCAAACATCGGTCTCAATGTTTTCTCAGGTGTGACTGCTCTGTCTCCATACTTGTTTTAACACAAAGACATATGTGTCAGACATCGGTCTCAACGTTTTCTCAGGTGTGACTGCTGTGTCTCCATACTTGTTTTAACACAAAGACATATGTGTCAGACATCGGTCTCAACGTTTTCTCAGGTGTGACTGCTGTGTCTCCATACTTGTTTTAACACAAAGACATATGTGTCAGACATCGGTCTCAACGTTTTCTCAGGTGTGACTGCTGTGTCTCCATACTTGTTTTAACACAAAGACATATGTGTCAAACATCGGTCTCAACGTTTTCTCAGGTGTGACTGCTGTGTCTCCATACTTGTTTTAACACAAAGACATATGTGTCAGACATTGGTCTCAACGTTTTCTCAGGTATGACTGCTGTGTCTCCATACTTGTTTTAACACAAAGACATATGTGTCAAACATCGGTCTCAACGTTTTCTCAGGTGTGACTGCTGTGTCTCCATACTTGTTTTAACACAAAGACATAAGTGTCAGACATCGGTCTCAACGTTTTCTCAGGTGTGACTGCTGTGTCTCCATACTTGTTTTAACACAAAGACATATGTGTCAGACATCGGTCTCAACGTTTTCTCAGGTGTGACTGCTGTGTCTCCATACTTGTTTTAACACAAAGACATATGTGTCAAACATCGGTCTCAACGTTTTCTCAGGTGTGACTGCTGTGTCTCCATACTTGTTTTAACACAAAGACATACGTGTCTGACATCGGTCTCAATGTTTTCTCAGGTGTGACTGCTGTGTCTCCATACCTGTTTTAACACAAAGACATATGTGTCAAACATCGGTCTCAACGTTTTCTCAGATGTGACTGCTGTGTCTCCATACTTGTTTTAACACAAAGACATATGTGTCAGACATCGGTCTCAACGTTTTCTCAGGTATGACTGCTGTGTCTCCATACTTGTTTTAACACAAAGACATATGTGTCAAACATCGGTCTCAACATTTTCTCAGGTGTGACTGCTGTGTCTCCATACATGTTTTAACACAAAGACATATGTGTCAGACATCGGTCTCAACGTTTTCTCAGGTGTGACTGCTGTGTCTCCATACTTGTTTTAACACAAAGACATATGTGTCAGACATCGGTCTCAAAGTTTTCTCAGGTGTGACTGCTGTGTCTCCATACTTGTTTTAACACAAAGACATATGTGTCAAACATCGGTCTCAATGTTTTCTCCGGTGTGACTGCTGTGTCTCCATACTTGTTTTAACACAAAGACATATGTGTCAGACATCGGTCTCAACATTTTCTCAGGTGTGACTGCTGTGTCTCCATACTTGTTTTAACACAAAGACATATGTGTCAGACATCGGTCTCAACGTTTTCTCAGGTGTGACTGCTGTGTCTCCATACTTGTTTTAACACAAAGACATATGTGTCAGACATCAGTCTCAACGTTTTCTCAGGTGTGACTGCTGTGTCTCCATACTTGTTTTAACACAAAGACATATGTGTCAGACATCGGTCTCAACGTTTTCTCAGGTGTGACTGCTGTGTCTCCATACTTGTTTTAACACAAAGACATATGTGTCAAACATCGGTCTCAACGTTTTCTCAGGTGTGACTGCTGTGTCTCCATACTTGTTTTAACACAAAGACATATGTGTCAGACATCGGTCTCAGCTTTTTCTCAGGTGTGACTGCTGTGTCTCCATACTTGTTTTAACACAAAGACATATGTGTCAGACATCGGTCTCAACGTTTTCTCAGGTGTGACTGCTGTGTCTCCATACTTGTTTTAACACAAAGACATATGTGTCAGACATCGGTCTCAATGTTTTCTCAGGTGTGACTGCTGTGTCTCCATACTTGTTTTAACACAAAGACATATGTGTCAGACATCGGTCTCAACGCTTTTCTCAGGTGTGACTGCTGTGTCTCCATACTTGTTTTAACACAAAGACATATGTGTCAGACATCGGTCTCAACGCTTTTCTCAGGTGTGCCTGCAGTGTCTCAATACTTGTTTTAGCACAAAGACATATGTGTCAGACATCGGTCTCAACGCTTTTCTCAGGTGTGACTGCTGTGTCTCCATACTTGTTTTAACACAAAGACATATGTGTCAGACATCGGTCTCAACGCTTTTCTCAGGTGTGACTGCTGTGTCTCCATACTTGTTTTAACACAAAGACATATGTGTCAGACATCGGTCTCAACGCTTTTCTCAGGTGTGACTGCTGTGTCTCCATACTTGTTTTAACACAAAGACATATGTGTCAGACATCGGTCTCAACGTTTTCTCAGGTGTGACTGCTGTGTCTCCATACTTGTTTTAACACAAAGACATATGTGTCAGACATCGGTCTCAACGTTTTCTCAGGTGTGACTGCTGTGTCTCCATACTTGTGCTTTTTTCTCTGCACTCAGTTTTGGTTCATGGCTACTAGTGCGGTTTGTCTGCTGGTGGAATTTTTGTGTTTTATATTTTTTAAAAAATCAATCCTAGTGAAAGAGTCTTTTGGCTGACACTGTTAAATAACTTAATACCAGAAAGCTACATTTAAAATGATCTTTTTACTGTACAGATGTTGACAAGACAATGGTGTTTTTTTTCTCATAGAAATCCCATTTCTTATGTATTACACTGTACCTTACCATCCAGGCATTCGATAAAAGTATGAATTAGATATTTGAAAAGCTCTCAGAAATCTGTTACTAGAATGTACAATTTGACTATTAAACAAAGGGATAGTATGCAATCATTCAAAGTGACCATTCCATTTGAATAATGAAAACTGATAAAGGCAGTAAATTGATGATTATGCACACACTGAATTGTAATGAAACATTGATATGTTGGCTGGGAAAGAATATTTATAATGAAATCATGAAGAATGATTTGCACAAAGTCTGCAAAATTATAATGTATTTTTAGAAGATGTATGCTTATATGATATCACTATAACAAAAAAGTTGGATTGACAGTGTTCATACCTAGATGCCTATTTATTTGATCTGCTTAAGGGTAGAGGGCAGTTGATACAGAAAGCTTGAATTTCACAAGATAAATCATAAAGAACTAAATTAATAATGTAAATGTTAAGGTTGGTGGACAGCTGGCAGGAGTTAAAGCTGGAGAAAAGGGGGTTCACCTCTGGATCTGAAATGATGCAAGTAAGTCATTTAGGCTGCTAACTGAAAATGAGACATTAGTGGAAATTCAAGATATGTGATGCTCTAAGAGAAGTATCTCTGACCAGGTGTGGGTAAAGATGAATGGTTTGAGGATGAAGAAATGGATGTGGGTGGGGATGGACTCCAGGACGCTGACAACATAAAAGAGATATAAAGTAGATTCAGGGAATAGTGAAGAGGTCATAAGGGTATAAGGATGCTACATATAGGAATGGGATGGGGTGAAAGCAGCATTTAATAGAGGTTCATGGGGGAAAAGATACAGAAAACAGACTCAAAAGACTGCAGAGGAGAGTGATGATGGAAAATGAGGAGGAAATGAGAAGAAGGAAACGATAAAGAGATTCAACGTGAAACGAAAGGAGAGAAAAGAAAACAAGTTATAGGCAGAAATAGTGAGAAGAGAAACAGGTTAGTGGATGAAGGGGTTGGGGGCTGACATTCCATCATTACTGAGGAAAGGCAAGGAGCAAGAAGTCACCTTGGGTGGATAAAGTACCAGACTAAAAACAGGAGATTAATTAAACCCAATAAAAAAGGTAGGAGAAGTGGACCAACAAGTCTGTTATGAGGAATTTGCATATGGGGAGGATAGTGGGAAATACCTGTTTTTCACTGAAAGAAGAAGATTTTGAGAGAACATGAAATAAGAAAGTTGAAAAGAGATATTGGCTTATAGGAGATGATAGATGCTATTTGACATTTAAGGGGAAGTAGGAAGTTGGACTAGATGGTCTAGTTCCAGATCTCTATAAAACAATTACGTATGCAATTATTTGGACATTTAAGGAGAACTGATAATGAGGCCATGTTGGTAGACAAACTGCCTGCTCTAATGAATGTGGCTACAGTGATTATTTTCCTCTAATACAAAGGGGAGAAAGATGACCCTGGGGAAGTCAATCTTCCTGTGTAATGATGATGCAAAGATGTTTGCATGAATTTTAACAGCTAGGGTAAAAATTTTTTTAGTGTAATGGGAGGAAGACACAGGCTTTATGAGAGGCACTATTCAACTAACAACTTGATAGTTCAAATTAATTTTCTAGAGTAGTCTAACATGACCAGTAAAGAAGGAACTGGATTCATTTTATGGACATAAAGGAAAGTTTTCGATTATGTCTTTTTGGGGTTGTTTGGAAGATTTTAAAGAGAATAAAAGGCACAGAGAGCTGGTTAACGGATGTTAGAGTGTGATATCAAAAGCTGTTGAAAAGGTTGTTTGTTAATGTTGGGTACACAGAGTAGATTTAGGAAGGGGAACACGACAAGGGTGTTCCTTTCACCAGGGTTGTTGCTTCTAGTTATTGAGAGCTTAGTGCTGATAGTAAGAAAAAATTAAGGGGGTTCCAGACAGGTGACATTAAGAATGGTATCTTCTTACTTGCAGATAATTATATATTAGCAATGGAGAATGTTTATGAACAGTTGTCAAGAGTATTGCTATTGTTTAAGAACTTTGGTAAGGAGTCAGGGCCGATTTTCCATTTGAAAAAAATGTTGGTGTTGATGGTTATTTCAGTTGTGGACAGGAATTTAGTCTTCTAAACGCAAGTGAGAGTGTTAAATATTTGGTGTTCAAAGTAGGTTGTGATAAAAGGGAGAAGAGTTGGAGTTGTCTTAAACAAAACCTGGACAACTTGGTTGAAGGCTGAGTGGGAAAGGGTTTCACAGTTAGGGAGGGGGGACGGAGGTGGTGAGATGTCTGGTGAACTCGTATGTTATATACATGGGGAGACATATCTTGATCAGTTGAATAGTACAAGACTGGAGGAGATTCAAGAATTATGTTATTGCTTCACTTGGAAAGGGTGAGGGGGAGATATGTTAAAGAAGATCAATTCCTGCAGGGATCTTAGGAGGTTGGGGAGTACTAGACATGAGAAGTTACCTTATGAGCATTATTCTGGATCAAAAGCTAAGAGGGCAGTGCAGTGATGAAGTACAGTAGGATCAAATGGGAAAGAAGGGATAGTATGGAGAGGCTTATCACACTACTGAGAAAGAATTAATGCTGATGTTGATGAGATTTGAGAAGTCAGGTGTACAGATAAGGCGGCTAGATGGATAGAGGTTGAAGAGTATATGGAGTCCAATGTCATTAGAATATGAGCAAACAATATCTAAGTGGGAGGAGGCATGAATAAAATCCGTTGGGAATTTAAGAGATGTAGTGAACTAATAGTAATAGAGATGCAAGGGTTGGGGTAGGGGACTGGTTATTATACTGAATGTTAATGAGAAGGGTAGGAAGGGTTATGGTGAAATGTATGAGATAATGGTAAGAAAAAGAGAGAAAAGGAAGGGTCTGCAGCTAACAAAGACTGGTGTAAGATGCAGAGAGGTAGAAGAGGAGCTATTTGTAGGGATGAAGGAGTTAAGAGCACAAAAGAACATTGAGGATGCAGTATAATAAGGTGGAAGAGACATGAGCAGTAGAGAAGATCAGCAGAAAGTTTGGAGGATGGATTGGTGTTTGAAAAAAAAATAGAACCTGTTTGGAATATTATTTTGAAGACTGGTCAGCATATGGTACAGGTTACTAGTTTGTGCACTTAAGGATGGATGAGGGATACTGACTGCTTGTTCAAGATGAAATGCAGTGAGCATGGATCATCAGATGCTTATGTGGTGGAGATGTAGGGGGGTTACAAGATGGTGGGCAGAAGCTTGCAAGGTTTGGAGTAAGAACTTTGGGAGAAAAGCAGAGAAGTAGAGTTGAGCTGGAAGCTCTGTGTTTTGAGAGGAGCTTGCAATTGGAATATGAGCCTAGAGATGCAAATTGCAGGGGGGGTAAATGAAAGGTAGGGTACATAAAAGTGTTGGGACAAAACAGTACAGCAAAGAGGAAACGTGTGAATGGATGAAAA
Source organism: Protopterus annectens (assembly GCF_019279795.1). Classification (NCBI taxonomy): domain Eukaryota; kingdom Metazoa; phylum Chordata; order Ceratodontiformes; family Protopteridae; genus Protopterus; species Protopterus annectens. Next base: position 550,986,218 of record NC_056729.1, on the reverse strand, counting down.
TAATATGATATTATACAGATAAGGAGCTGAAGAGGAAATTACAGGTGATGAAGATTAGCTGAGGAATTGACCAAGACAGAAAAGGTTAAAAAAGAGGTGAGACGTGGATTCCCAGATGGTGGGGATAGAAGAGGTAGAAGTTTAAAGAGATGGCTCTGTGCATGTGTATTTTATTAATTTATTATGCAATGTGGAGGTAGTGGGGACGTATGACATAAATAAGTTATATTCATATTGTGAAATATTTGAGATGTTTTCTCCCTTATACTGGAATGTAAGGTGCCATGCATATTGATGTTCATAGGTTCATAGGTTCATAGGTTGGTACTAGGCTATCAGCCCTAGGGCCTATACAAGCCTAGCCATAACAATTCCCTGGCTATTTCTTCCCACACTATTTACTTCCCTGGACCCCTGTCTAGCAGGGCGACTGACGTGATCCCCGGGGTGAATTTCCTTTCTACCATCCAATCGTCAAGGTTCCTTTTGAAGAGGACCAAAGAGGCACTCTGCTTGACATGTATGGGCAATCTATTCCAGAGTCTGGGGAGTCTCTGGGTCAGGAACCTATCCCTCCAGCATGTTTTGTTTATTGTGATGACAAGGTTTAGATCCCTGGTGCGTGTGGCTCTGAGGGATTGGGATTTCTTTAAGTGTAGCATGCCCAACAGCTCTGGGTTTGACATGGCCTTGTATGTTAAGCAAAGATCGCCTCTGAGTAGACGATATGCGACAGAGTATAGCTGGAGTTTTTTAAGGTGGTCAGCGTATGTGAATATTCTGTGGCTTAATATTCGACGGGAGGATGCAGTTTAGTATGTTGCTGAATAAATTCGCATTCAAACAACAACAAAAAAAAAAGTTAAAAAGATTTTCTGTGCTTAAGGCACAAAAAAGTCAAGAATATTCTCCACTCAGGGCAACTGTGGCCACGGAAGGCTCAAAGCTTGAACCATTACATATTTATATATATATATATAAATATATATATATATATATATATATATATATATATATATATATATATATATGGGTGTAGGACACTGTATCAAAATAACAGTGTTCCAACACCCTACAGACTGATGTCCTAATGTCGAATGCATTAAGAACGACACATTCTGTGCATGCTCTGGGGATTATACTGGAGTAGAATAAACCAATGGCAAGAATTTTTCAGGGGAGAAAGCTCCCCTGCACCTCCACCCCCCACTAATTACATATACTAACTCTGAGACTGCAGAATCCCTGGGGAAAGGAAATATTCACCTACTTGGGGATTGTCGATCTTGCACACACCTGTTGAAACCCTGTCTGTCTCGACCATTTGGCATTAACCTACTGTGTTTTAGGACACTGTCGATTAAATACAGTAGCCGATTCCCGTAAATATATATATATATATAAATATATATAGACAGATATGTATATATATATATATATATATACATACATATATTTATATATATATATATATATATATATATATATATATATATATATATGTATATATATATATAAATATATATATATATATATATATATATATATATATATATATATATATATATATATATATATATATATATATATATATATATATATATATATATATATATGTGTATATATATATATATATATATATATATATATATATATATAGATGTGTGTGTGTGCTGGTCTGTTTGCCTTCCTATGCTTTTGAATGTGTGTGTGTGTGTGTGTGTGTGTGTGTGTGTGTGTGTGTGTGTGTGTGTGTGTGTGTGTGTGTGTGTGTGTGTGTGTGTGTGTGTGTGTGCACGCGTGTGTGTGTGTGCTTAAGTGTAGACATTAAATACTTGCACACCTTATATTTTGGATGCAAAAAACTTTCTCTGACAACAATTACATATACCACAACAAGTTTAAAACGCTAGGTGGAGGAACTATTTTACATTAAAAAAAATATAATATATACATACATATATATATATATATATATATATATATATATATATATATATATATATATCCATATAGATATATATATATATTTTTTTAATTTTATTTTACATTTGTTAACCGGGACAGGTCCCTTTTCAGCGGTGGCCCGGGGAGAAAAGCTCCAAGTTACATTACATAAGTAAAATTAAACACAAAATAAAAAATTACATACACAATAAAATAAACAAATTCAAAAAGCAATGAAGGTAAGAATAAAAAGTTCAGTGCAGTAGAAGCAAAAATCAAACATTATAATTTTAGGATAAAAACATGCATTGGTAATTGCTACTGACCACAGATAGTGTTTGTTGACTATCTGATAAATAGGTCCTTGGCCTACACTAACATTTCTACAATGATGACATATTTTAAGGAATGATCTAAATAGCAGTTTTACCAGAGAGCTGGAATACGTTACCAGTGCTCTCATTTTTATCCTTTTATACATTGTTTGTGTCTTACCCTGGGGAGTAACAGGAGCATAGTCAGATGATAGAATAGTGGGTTTTCAGGAGCTTTTTAAACTGGAGAGAGAGAGAGAGAGAGAGAGAGTAATAAAAAAATAATATAAACCAATTTAACAGAGAGCCCATTCTTTAAGGATAATGATGCCTTCCAGCGTGTTTGTTATTTTAGAAATAATACCCTTCCAGGTGTGTATTGAGGCCCTTTGCTTGAGCGTTGGGACTTAGAATACCCCCTGGACATGCATTATTTCCACAATAACAACACACGCTGTTGGGCATTATTGCTTGCATATCATAACTCTAGTGCTGGACAATCTTCCAGAAAAAGTAGAGCTTTGATTGCAGTTATATCTTTAAAATTTACAGCAAACTGATAAGGTCTATTAAAATAATTAGTGTACTCTGACCTTCATGCAGAATCTACATGTTTTATCAAAAAGAAAATGAATACTTTAAAACATGTATTCAGAAGTGTATCCTCTGACATTGAATACAAAGATAAAATGAGGACTTTTAGTTTCAAGAACTGTGGCCAGTGGAGATATGTGACTCATAGTCAACATTATTGTAATGTTATTTATGGTAAAACATTTCCTCAACCAGGTTATTTTACCTTTATATTACAATAAATTACTTACATATTAAGGGTATGAAGTCTATAGTACAAAAAAAAAAAAACATATGGGGGGGGGGTTTACATACTTATGAACATCTTTATGCCATAAGAATGAAGAATGCTTCAAACACAACATATAGGCATACCTTTGTATGCAGTAAATACAATAAAAACTTTTTGTACAAAACTATTAGCCAAATGACATTAGTTGCTGCTTTATTTTAATGTCTTCATACTTCGGTTTACATGATTCTATTAATTTCAGAAGTGAGTTGAAAAGCAAAGGTGCTCAACATGATAATTCAGGGTTTATAAATTACCATGCACTTTGAATTTTTTTAACAGTTTTATTCTATGTCATTGATTGGTTTTATTTTTATCATGTGATGGTTCTGCTGAACTATTTAAATGGAAAGACATTTTTGTTTATTCAGTATGATAAAGTGTCTTTAAATTTTTTAAGAGACAAAAGTATTTTTTATTAGTGAAGTAATGTGGTGTTATTTTTTGGGTAGTGAATGAGCGATATTCATAGTCCTTCACTGTACAAGTGTGCAGTACAAAGAGTGGTGATTCACCAATAAGGAAGTGCAGTAAGCACAAACTAATGGTACTGGTTTTCGTATATGTGCAGCCAGTGAATAACCACCTTAGCAAACTGTTGGATATGAAAATGTATAAATCAGTCTAATAGGTATGTAGGAATACTTGTAATATATATATATATATATATATATATATATATATATATATATATATATATATATATGTGTGTGTGTGTGTGTGTGTGTGTGTGTGTGTACAGTAGAGAGTCGATATCCGAAATATCAGTTATCCGAACCAGCCTTACAAAGTTTTCCGGTAGGAAAAATCATAAAGTCTGAATATGTAACCATTATACATATTCATGTGAGCATGTTTTTTGAGCATGTAGCCAGCTTGTGTGTGCAAAATATTATTTACTGTCCACTGGAATCGCTGAATGGTTGAAAAGTTTATTCTTGCATGCAGAAAAAAACAAGATTTTAGAACTTTTTTATCCGGTTCAGTTATATGTTTGATTATCTGAACAGTTTGATTATCCAAACTACCCTAGGTCCCAATTAGTTCAGATAATTGACTCTCTGCTATAACTCCTACATACGTGTTACTGGGAGCTGGTCTCTGGTGGCTGTGTATCCAGAGTCTGCCAGCTCAGTGAGTTCTAAACCTGCTGTAAAAGGTGGTGGTACAGATCCCAATACCACTGGCAGCAGCTCTACATGCACAGGGGTGGGAGAATGTCCTAGGATAACTGCCTGGGAGGTTCCACCACTTCACCCAGATGAGGGAATCATGGGATGCACTTGATGTGGCAAGGGCTCACATATTTAGCAAAGGTCATATTACACAGGATGTGTCTGAGGCTCTTCCAGATCTGCAGAGTGAGACAAAATGGAAAGAAAAGTTGAATGATTTGAGAATTATAGCAGCATGAAATTCAATGTTAAAAGTCAAAGTAAGCATTCATACTAAGCCAGGGGGTACAGCCTTTCCAGTCTCCTTGGATGCATGTAAATGCTTACTGTGTTGCTGGGAAAAATAAAAAAGGAAGGAAAATGCTGTTAGAAAAATATATGCACTGACATTTTTTCTTAAAAATTATAGTAAGCCGATTGGGTATGTACTGGGAATATTAACAGGTGTGGGATTCCAATGAAAACAGTCCAAATGTCATGCATACTTCCTGGTACGTGTATGGTTATCACTTGCTTAGAGATAACCCCACCAGTTATGAGAATGATAAGCGTGTCATAAACAGGCAATGTGTGTACTGAGCCTTGGCCATGCACTTCACAATCATTGTTGTAACTAACAGTATGACACCAGATGTGCTCTGTCTGCATTGTACATTAAGCATCAAAGTCCAGTAAATGACTGTAGGACCAAAAATTATCAAATGTGTTCACATTCACCTGCAGTGGCATGAACATCAATGAGGGATGGGGAATTGCCTGCTGTGTTAAACAGCATGCAGCAGCAAATATACTAAGGATGAATGGTGGAAGTACAAGCATTCAAAAAGGAAATATTACTAAGTAAGGTTTTAGGGAAAAAAGTGCAGTGATTACTACTTATAATTGTAATAGTGTCTATATAAACATCAACTAGGTGTCAGTACCACCGAACTGTTATCAGATTCAGGAGTATTTCTTTCTTAAAAACTACAGTAACAGATAAAGATGAAATATTTAAAGCTGTTAAAGACTGAAATCAAAGGTAATGTGTACTTACAGAAGGGATATAGGGACACTCTCTTGACACTTTATCTTTCCAAAGATGGAGACTCTCTGGCTGGCATCTCTGCAGGTCATCTAAATGATGTCTGCACTGTTTCCTAGTATGGACCATCCATTTTGCCTGGGTAGGTTTAGCTACCTATTTGGTCCAGATGTCAAATGTTTAAATGGATCCTCACTGGCAGATGCTCTTTAAATCTACCCAAGTGCAGGAGAAGAAAAATCAAGATCAAGGCCTGTCTTGCACTAGGAGGACATTCTTCCTTGGGCTCTGACTAAAGCCATCCTACTGCCATAATAGTGGTGATAGGATGTGGTAAACCAAGTTATTGCAACCATCTGAAGGGTTGCACATTTCTGCACAGCAAAGCTCATGCACATAGGCAGATCTACCAGTGTAAGATGTACCAATACACTTGCCCAACGTTTCCTGGAATTCATTAATTCCAATGCCCTGGACCAACTCATTCTTACCCCCACTAGAGGTAGCAACATCCTTGACCTGGTCATTCTAACATGGGTGACCGTTGCTCTACACCAATAGTCAACTCCTCCCTGTTTAGATCTGACTACAAACTAATCACCTTGGAAATCCACATCCCTCCCATCCCCTGCAAAGGTAACCACCATGAAAAACTTCTCCAAAGCTAACTTTGGGCTCCAAAAAACAGAGGTAGCTAACTTCATGGCACCCATGCAAATGGAGATCAGTTGCATGACTGCCGAATCATACACCAATGCACAGTATGAACACGTACACAAATGCATGGATCTCACCATAAACAATAGAACCAAGACACTCTCCTCCAAAAAAAGCAAGCCAATCTGGTGGTCCCCTGCCATAAACAAACACTACAACAGAAGGAGGAAACTGATGCAGAATAAGATGAAGTCCCAAGACTGGAAAAAACTCCTTTATCAGCCTCAACCAAAAGTTGAAATCCCTCATCAAATCCACTAAAGCTAGCTTTGAAAACAGAACTGCAGCAGAAAGTAAAGACAACCACAAGGCCTTCTATAGTTATGTTAAGAATCTCCAAGGCAATACCCAAATTTGCTCTGAGCTACTGCTAAATGGTACCTCCTATACCGAGCCAACAGATATTGCCAATATACTGGCCAACAGATTCAGTGCCAACTTTACCCCCCCCCCCCCAAGGGACCAGTCACAATACCATTAGATTGCCAGGCACCCAGTATTACTGCTGTACAGGTTAAAACAGCAATGTCCAAGGCCAAGAATACAGCTTCTATGGGACCTGACGATATCCCTGGCTGTGTTCTACATGAACTACAGAGTGAACTGGCACCTCACCTGTGTGCCCTGTTCAAGCACAGCCTCACCTCAGGCTTTGTCCCTACCAAATGGTGTACTGCTACAGTCATCCCTCTACACAAAGGAGGCGCGACTACAGACCCTGGGAACTATCGCCCCATTAGCCTGACGAGTCTGATATGCTATGGAATGCATCATCATGGACCTAATAAACAAAGATATAGGGAATCTCCAAACTCTGGATCCCACACAGTTTGGTTTTGTGAAGGGTAGATCATGCCTGCTAAACTTGGTCAACTTCTTTGAGCCAGTCACCAGAGCTGTGGATGAAGGCAAGGTGGTTCATACAGCCTACCTTGATCTGGCCAAGGCCTTTGACACCATTCCCCACTCAGGAATCATAGAAAAACCTGCTAAGCTAGGCATCAACTCCTATATCACTAGGTGGGTTGGAAACTGGCTCACAGGTAGATCCCAGAGTTCGAAAGTAGCTGACTCCAAGTCAAACTGCTGACCAGTCACTAGTGGAGTCCCACAGGGTTCGGTCCTGGGTCCTCTCCTGTTTGGTATCTACTTCTCTGAAGTCCATGCCAACATGAAGGGCCTCTGGCTAACAAAATTTCCAGATGATTGCAACTTGAGAGCTATTATTAACTCCCCAAGTGATGTTGACATCCTATAGAAAGGCCTCACTGAGACCAACGACTGGTGTCAGAACCATGGCCTTAAGCTCAATGCCAAAAAATGTGTCGTCATCCCCTTTGGAAAAAACCCAGTTCCCATGAATTTCCACATTGATGGTAGTCCACTGAACACAGAAGGGGTTATAAGAGATCTGGGAACACAGGTTGACAGCAACCTCTCTTTTGACCACCACATTGCCACTGTGGTCAGAAATTCCTTCTATGTGGCACATCTCATTACTAAGGGTTTTGCATCCAGGAAGAAAGAGGTCATTGTCTCTCTCTACTCTTCCCTCATTAGGCCAATCATTGAGTACGATGCCCCATTTGGCAGGTACCTCATTAAACACCTGCAACAACTGGAGAGGCTGCAAAAGTACCTCACAAAGAGGATCCTAGGCTTTAAATATTTGTCCTATATGGACAGACTAAAAAAGAACTCCAACTATTCTCTGTCTCATATCACATACTTAGAGGCGATCTCTGCTTGACTTACAAAGCCATGTCTGACCCAGTTCTGTTAGAAATGCTACATCTAAAGAAATCCCAGTCCCTCCTGCACCACATGCTCCAGAGACCTCAACCTCATTACCACAATCAACAGAAAATGCTGGAGGGACAGGTTTATAACCCAGAGACTGCCCATGCTATGGAATAGACTTCCCATACATGTCAAGCAGAGCACCTCACTGGACCTCTTCAAGAGAAATCTTGATGAGTGGATGGGAAATAGAAAATTCATCCCAGGGATCACTCCAGTGGCTTTACTCGACAGAGGCACTGGGAACTAAGGTCAGGTGGCATGATGCCAGGGTAATCCTATGGGCTAGGCTTGTAAAGGCTCCAGGGCCATTAGCCTAGTACACACCTATGAACCTATGTGCATGCAAACACTATGTGATGCTCATTCATGATTGTGCAAGCTTGTTTGCAAAGAATAAGAAATGTGAATATCTGTGCAGTAATGCAATGTACAAATCTTCATTAACTTCACATGCTTCTCCATTTTCCATGGTGCTGGTTACAGTGTTTCAGCAAAGATCATTGGAAAGCAAAAAGAAAGTAAAATATATGACAGGTGCAGTGAAGGGTATAGAAAAAGAGAATACATTTGGATTACTGTACTATATTAAGGAAAGTGCAGGAAGGGCTTCCAAGCTAATGGTAAGAAATATTTTAATAAGTATGACTGGCAAGTTTCAAGTAATTAACAAGTTCAGTCACCTTCTAAGTTCTACTTTTGTAGTTTATGCTGAGGATAGCATTTTTCATGTGTTTTAGAAACAGTAGTACCTAGCAATAGCAATGCATGCAACTTTTTTGCATACACTGTATTGAATTTCATGAACTAAACCACCAGTAATCTGTAAAGCCACAGAACTCCCCCCCCCCCCCACACACACACACAAACTATACCATGCATCATTAGAATCACACATTTCTTGCAGTCTCTCAGGCATTTCAATTTGCATTTAACTACTTGTCAAACACACACACACAAAAGAAGAGGAAAAAACATACATAATAACTGACTGAAATAATGTAGTTGCACTACCCACTAAAGAAAAGATACAGTGCACTGACTCATGGAAGTCATCCAGAAAGGTTTATTGCTTCTGTTTTAACTCAGGACAAGGTTATAATTAGTAATACTGGCTTTCTAACACCAACAACATGTTGTGGCATCAGGTAGCAGGACACAGGAGAGAGAACATTATTCCTGAGGAGAACAATAACATCATGGATGCACTTGAGATGTAGAGAAAGCTGATATTTGGAAAAGGGGATCCTAGACAGGCTGAGCAAGCTAAGGTGTGGAACAAAGTAGGGGTAAACAAAAATGCCATGGGGCAAAAAACTATATATTGGCACAGTGTACAAAGAGAACTAATGATACGGAGTCTCATGCCAGGAGTAAAGCAAGACAGAATGCAATTAATCATAATACAAAGTCTGATACTGCATTAGAAGTATTTGCTGTTCCTATGTGGAGATGACTGATACAGAGGATGATGGAATTGGTGCTCTTTATTGTAGGGTTGAAAGTGGCAGCTTAGTATGCTAATGCCTTGTTTACTCAGATGTTGCAGCAGGTCAATGCTTCTGTACCTAATGTCTTAAAATATGGTATTAATTTGTTGATCGTAGGATCATAGGAAGTTACTAGGCTAATGGGCCTAGGGCCCTTACAAGCCTAGCCAAGTTCTACCCTTATTTCCAAGATCAGCACCTATTGCCCCTGCCAAAGAGAGACACAGTTGGAACCTCCAGGGTGAATTTACAGTTAACCATCCAATCATCCAGATTGCATTTGAAGAGGGCCAATGAGGTGCTCTGTTTGACAAAAAGTGGGAGTCTGTTCCAAAGGTGTGGTAACCTCTGGGAGACAAATCTGTCCAGCAGGTTCTATTAATGTCACGTACCAGGTTAAGTTCTTTAGAGCGAGTAACCCGTGTACCATTTGACTTATGGATATGCAGCATTTCCAATAAATCAGGGTCAGAGATTGCCTTGTATGCAAGGCAGAGATTGGTTCTGAGTAGTCTGTATGAAACAGAATATTGTGACAGTGATTTCAGATGACCCACATAGGACAAATGCTAAAGACCTTCAATTTTCCTTGTGAGGAACTTTTGTGGTCTCTCCAATTGCTGCAGGTGCTTGGAAAGGTACATACCAAAAGGAGCGTTGTACTCAGTTATTGGCCTGATGAGGGAAAAGCACAGGAAGGTTATAACTTCTTTTTTCCTGGAGGCAATGCCTTTACTTATGAAATGAGCAATATAGAATGCCCTTCTTACCACTGTGGAGACATGGTGGTCAAAGGTAAGGTTACTCTCAACCTGTGTGTCCAGGTCTCTCACCACTGAGTGCATACTTGAGGTGTTAGTATTGATGTGGTAGTTAGCAGGAACATTGCCCTTACTGAAAGGGATGATAACACTTTTTATTTGCATTGAGTTTAAGGCCATGACTCTGGCACCAATCATTTGTTTGTGTAAGACCCTCTTGTAGGATGTTGACATCATTTGAAGATTTTATGACCGCTCCCAGTTTACACTCATCAGCAAACTTTGAAAGCAATATATCTTTAACTTTTGGTTTACTTCGGAGAAATAAATTGCAAGCTTACATAAACTGATTTTATTTCCCTCATCAAGTACTTCAGCATTGACAACACTACCATTATAAACAGACATCAGATGGTATGTAAGCATTCCTTTCATTTCCACCTTTTATAATACTTGTAGATGGATTTACTGACAGCTGATTAAGGAGGCATACTGTAATAAAACATTATTTACTCGCTAGTACGACACCACATAAAACATCAGTGATAGGCTATGGTGCATCACAGCAGGCTGATGTTGACAGATGGATGGCTTTTAACAACAATGCCATTGATCTTGTACTCACAACCCAGCCTGAAGACAGTGGCAAAGAGTCACAGGGTATGCTGCCAGAACACCCTCCCCTCAAACAGGTTGATAATTCCAGAATTGATGAGACAGACTCACATTTAATGCACCATGGCCAAATGCCATTAAAAGAAAGGGTCAAATCTTCTTGTAACACAACACCTCTTTCTGGTGCATGGGTTGAACCTCTGGATTAAGAAACAGTGATGTCAGTGGTTCAGTTATCCACAGGGTTGCTGAGCAAAGGCATCAGTCATGGTTGGCTCCAGAGACATATAAGGTATTTTCTAAACATCAGCATGTGTCATGAAATTGTTTAGGCACAGATTACTGCCAATGAAAGCCAAGTAGAGATGGTTAGAGTGTTGCAGGGTATACAGAGAGAAATTCGCCAGGAATGTACATGGGATTGGTGGAGTTCAGGGACAATGCCATGGTGATCCCCACACAAGGCATCCGTGGCAACCTGTCCTTAAACCAGTGAGAATTTACCATACATATGTAGGTTACACTGGTGGATATGGCAGAAGGCAGGTTTGCATGCATGGTGGCCATGTAGAGCATCTATGACACATGACCCAAGCAAGTGCAGCATCCATATATGTAGATTCCTTAATGACTCAGCCAGTTAGATGCCACTGGACTTCCATATCATGTGGTGGAACCTCTCGGTCAAGGTTAATGTCTTGCAGCACAGACCACTCAATTTCAAGGGTATCACTGAAATCTTGTAGGTCTTACCTCTGAAGTAAATCAGTATCAAACTTCCATGACTGCACTTGTTCTGGATCTCTGGGATCCTCCCCAAAGCTATTATTATGGGATATTGTGCATGACACAATACCAGTGTGGCAGGCACTCATCATCTGTCATGTTCTAACACATGCTGAACCCCAACCCACACATCGGGAGAAGAAAGTACAGTTGACACAGTGTATGACATCTGTGAAGAAGAATAAAACCATTTACACGTATCTGGAAGGATAAACAAAATATTATCAACAAATGTAGAAAAGCAACAAAAATATGTCATTACAAAAGTTAATCAAAAATTTCTACTTTGCAACAAAAATTCCCTTCAGAACAAAAATTGATAATATCACATCATTACTTCTTAAGCCCATATCTGCAGAAAAAGGCTACTGTGTGGTTGCAAGCACTACCCTGTCAACTTTTCCAAAAGCAGTCCTTCCAGCTTTTGCCTCAGTTCACTGACCACTTTGCAACTGATGATGGCTGAGACCATATTAATTTTATATTTGTGCATGGTGTGTGTGAAGAAATGCCTGATGCACAGTGTGAGTTGACCATGCTCTTCTCAACAGCCCACAGGTAACACTGCATGCACCAAAATTTATCTTAGTGACTTCACACTGTCACATTGTGAATGTCATGGCCTATAGCTGTAGGTTAGATACCACCATTTTGCCTGTATTGCCACGTACTGTGCATGAGCCTGCCTGAGGGGGTATTGTGATGCTGCTATTGGATGTCCACCATCATTATCATCACTCATGTCACAAACAGTAAAAGGGGCTGCATTGCCACTGGGGATATCTTTGGTCACTGGCCGTGGCTGCAGTGCATCAGACTGACACAAAATCATGTTATGCAGAATGCAACAAGTAGTAAACATTCTGCATGTAGTAGCAGAGTCATGTTAAAGAGCCCCTTGGACTCACCCAGCCAGTAGAAATGGGCTTTAATTACTCAGTGCTAGCTCACTATGGAGTGATTCATAGGTTTATCAAGGGGAGGCTGAAGATGGGTAACTGACTACGAATACTACCCACTGTTTTTAGTTAATACCACACAGCTTTCATGGTGTCTTTTTCTTTTTAAATTAAGTGTATAATTTGAGACTGAGGAATACTAATGGAAAGTGTTTAGTACAGTTGGAATGCCTGAGCTAAGGTAAGAAGTATAAACATTACATCATCCACAAAGCTATGTTTCCAAAAAAAGAAAAAACTAAACAAGTTTTCCCTGAAGAATGTATCTTTAAAGATGATAAAATTAAACAAGGGTTCAACATAAAAGTAATCCCTTGTATTCAAAGATAAACATCATGCACGGTAGGCCTGTCATGTTATTGGGAATGACTCACAGTTTCCTGACCTATGCACAGGAATATATAGTATGCAGTACATCACTGTGTACTGTGTACTCCTGTGCTTAGGACGGGATGGAGGTTGTCTATGTAACATTACAGTGCCGCATATTGCAAAAGTGAAAGGCATTTTAGTGAGGTATACTGCAACGTGTGGCTACTTCGCAAGGAGTACTGTATCTACCTGAAGTACCTTTCACTGCTGCACTTAGTTTTGAGAGTGAGTACTTGGTCTAGTTTTTGCCTTCCTTCTACAAGTCCATACTAAAATAGAAGCTATCTCAGGAATAAGAGTTTTTTTTATTTATTTACAAAGTTGCATGCTAAAACACTCATCTCTGCATTAATTAAAGCAATAAGGTAATGGTTATTTAGGGCAGTGGGACAAAGGGCTGACTTTCAGAAATATTAGTTTTTGATAGATTTAAATACAGGTATTTTAAGTGATTATTCAAAATATAGTTGCAAACTTTAAGCAAACTTTTTGAAATATTGGAAATAAAAGTTCTATAAAAATGGAAGGAAAGCATTGGGTCAAGGAGATCACCACAGGAATTCATTATAATCCTCAGCACAGGCCATACAGCTGGTGAAAAAAGGCCATGTTACTCATCCATCCATCCATCCATCCATCCATCCACCCACCCACAATCCCTTTTCCCATATTTTGAACATGGGGTTTGGGTGTTAGTTCAACAGTGACAATCATCTAGAGCCAAAGTTTACACCACCAGGTGACTAGCAACAAGTCCGTATTACCACAATATGGTATTTTTCAATTCATAGATCGTGCCATTCCTAGCAAAACCAAGACTTACTCCTCTAAGAGAAGGAAACCAGTTTGGTGGACCCCTGCAATAAACAGGCTGTACAATAGGAGGAGGAAACTAGTTCAGAAAAAAGCAAATCCCAAGAAGGAAAGACATCCCTGATCAGTATCAGTAAGAAACTAAGGTCCCTCATAAAATCATCCAAGGCTAACTTCAAAAGAAAAAATAGCCAAGGATTCAAAAGATAACCACAAAGCCTTCATTAGCTATGTCAAGAATCTAAGTGGCAACTCGCAGATATGCTCTGAGATAGTGCAAAATAGCACAAAATATATAGAACCCACTAATACTGCCAACATCCTGGCAGATAGATTCAGTGCAAACTTCACCCCCCTCTCACCTCCAAAAGGGCCCACGACAATACCGGAAAAGTGTAGTGTCCCAAAAATCACAGACGCACAGGTGAAAAAAGCCCTTTCAAAAGCCAAAAACACAGCGTCAATGGGACCAGATGGTATCCCAGGCTGTGTCTTGCATGAACTACAGAATGAACTAACCCCCCCCCCCCCACCTAAACACGCTGTTCAACCTCAGCCTCATCACAGGCTACGTGCCCATAGAATGGCGCACAGCAACAGTTATTCCTCTCCACAAAGGAGGGGCCACAACTGACCCTGGTAACTATTGCCCCATAAACCTGACTAGCCTGGTCTGCAAGGCTATCGAGCACATCATCATGGAACTCATTAACAAAGACATTGGGAACCTTCAAACACTTGACCCCACCCAGTTCGGCTTTGTTAAGGGCAGATCATGCCTACTAAACCTGGTTGACTTCTTCGAGACAGTCACCAAGGCCATAGATGAGGGAAAAGTGGTTCACGCAGCCTACCTTGACCTCACCAAGGCTTTCAACACCATTCCCACACGGGTATTACAGAAAAACTCACCAGCCTGAAAATAAACCCCTATGTCATGAGATGGGTGGCCAACTGGCTTACAGACAGTACTCACATGGTAAGAATAGCGGGCTCCAGGTCTGACTCTAAACCAGTCACAAGTGGTGTCCCACAAGGCTCGGTCCTGGGACCCCAACTGTTCGGCATATACTTCTAAGAAGTACAGGCAAACACAGGAGGACTATGGCTAACCATGTTCGCTGATGACTGCAAACTGGGAGCCATAACTGACTCTACAGCTGACACGAACATCCTCCAAAAGGGCCTTACTGAGATGGACACCTGGTGTCAAAGTCATGGCCTCAAGTTAAATGCCAAAAAATGCATAGTCATCCCATTTGGGAAAAACAAAACACCCACGAATTACCACATAGGTGGAAGCCCCCTTAATACAGAAGAGGTAATAAGAGATCTGGGGACCCAGGTAGATAGAAATCTCTCCTTTGACAATCATATTGCCAAAGTAGTTAGGAAATCCTTCTATGTGGCCCATCTAATTACTAAAGGGTTCGGATCTAGAAATAAAGAGGTTATAGTGCCCCTCTACTTGTCACTCATTAGACCCATCATAGAGTATAATGCCCCATTTGGAATGTACCTCACAAGACACTTCCAACAGCTGGAAAGACCACAGAATTACCTCACCAAGAGGATTACTGGCCTCAAACATATGTCTTATGCAGCCCGACTGAAAAAACTCCGGCTGTACTCAGTGGCATATCGCTTACTCAGAGGTGATCTCTGCCTGACTTAGAAAGCCATGTCCAACTCAGAATTGATGGACATGCTCCACCTAAAGAAATCCAAGTCACTACGAGCCATGCGCTCTAGTGAGCTAAACCTTGCCACAACAATAAATAGAACATGCTGGAGGGATAGATTCCTGTCACAGAGACTTCCCATGCTTTGGAACAAAATTCCAAATTATATCAGGCAGAGACCCTCACTAACACTTTTCAAGAGAAACATTGACAAGTGGATGGGTAACAAAAAATACACCCCTGGGATCACTTCATTGGCTCTGCTTGACAGAGGATCAGTTAATTAATCAATGGGGTGGTGAAAGCCGATACACTCTGGCTAGGCTTATAAATGCAGATAGCCTAGTACCTACCTATGAACCTATGAACCTATAGACACATTAGCCTCAATAAGGAAAGACCTCATTATTAGCTAATCTGCATATCTCTGAAAGGCAGTCAGCTATTGCATCCTCTTTTCCCCTGTCCAGGTAATTCATGGATAATTACAGTCAGTCCGTAATGCCAGACATTTGTGTTTCACTCTTTATATCCTTTAGTAAATGTATGGTAGTACAAAAGTTACTTATGAGGTTTAGAAGAATGCTTAACATTTTCTGTCCCTCTCCTTCATATATTACAGTGCCTAAGATCCTCAGTCCAGTAAAATGACATCTGATGCACTAACTTACAGTGGGCTAATGCAGCACTCTCTTCTACCAAGGGTGCATAGTTTAAGACCCTTTTACCACTGTGCATTTTTTAAACATTTATTTATTTTAAAGCTCACTCCCTGGTGTCTAGTGGTGGTGCAGAGGACTAGAGTAGAAAGGTACAGGTTTTTATTCTGCTTAGTGGCCTTTTAAGACTCTCTACTTTCCCTGATGTTTAGTGGTTCCCAACACTTTTTCTTACATATGTACCTTTAATGCACACCATATTAAGTATCCCTCATGTCTAGTGTTCTCCCAACCCCCCCCCCATCCCAATCGCTGTTCTGTTTCAGTGCTATGAGAAACAGAAATAACAGTTATCTCTGGTATTTAGTGTTTCTCTCCAATCCCTGTACTGTGAAAGTGCTGTTAAAGCATGATTGATAACAGATATTTCTGGTATCTATTGTTCCCCTCGACTCAGTATTGCAGGCTCTGCTTGTTAGTCTAAGGGCATGTGGAAGTATGACAGCCACCTCTACACATGCACACACACCTGTAGCCTAACCCCACACACACTTACATGTGCAATCCCTTGCATAACGTCATGCACAGACCTCCTAACCCTACCTGACCACTAAACTCCCCAGCACTTACCTCTGCCATGATGGATGATCATAGGATCATAGGAAGTTACTAGGCTATTGGCCCTGAGGCCTTTACAAGCCTAGCCAAGAATTTAGCCCATGTTCCAACATGTCAGCACCCTATGCCACTGTCCAGCAGAGTCATAGGTGGAATCTCAGGCAAGTGTTTTCTGTTCCCCATCCAGTTATCCAGTTTGCACTTAAAAAAAGTTAATGAGCTACTCTGCTTTACATGGAGAGGGAGTCTATTCCACAAAAGGGGGAGTCTCTGGGACACAAATCTGTCTCACCAACAAATCCTATTGATGTCACAGACCAGGTTGAGGTCTCGTGTGCAGGTTACTCCAGTAGAGCTTGACTTGCGGATATGCAGCAGTTCCATCAGGGCGGGGACTGAGATTGCTTTGTATGCCAGACAGAGGTCATCTCTGAGGAGTCTGTAGGAGACTGAGTAGAGGGACAGGGCTATTAGCCTATCTGTGTAGGGTAGATGTTTGAGGCTCTGGATTCTCCTAGTGAGGAACCTCTGTGGTCTCTCCAGCTGCTGCATATGCTTTGTGAGGTACATGCTGAAAGGGGAATTGTATTCAATAATTGGTCTTATAAGCGAAAAATACAGGTATGTTAGGATCACCATGTCTCTGGATGAGATACCCTTACTAATGAGGTGGGCCATATAGAAAGCTTTCTGTACAATGAAGGCAATATGGTGGTCAAAAGTCAGTTTGCTATCAACCTGGGTTCCCAAGTCTCTCGCGACTGATTGCGTGCTCAGTGCCTTATTATCAATGTGATAATTTGTGGGGACACCATTCTCCCCAAAAGGGATGATGATGCATTTTTTGGCATTCAGTTTGAGGCCACGTTTCCGGCACCAGTCATTTATTTACTTTATTTTATTTTACATTTGTTAACCGGGTAGAGTCTGGCTGGGCAAGTAACTCGTTTTCAGCGGAGACTCGGGGAGATAAGCGCCATAACAATAATACAAAAAGATTGAAAACATTTTTTAAAAAAGATTTACAAACAATATACAAAAAATTTTGACAGGTGCCAACAATCACAGTTTACAAAAAGGTGAGTGTAAAACAGAAGACATTACATTTCTTAAGCCTTATTACAGACAGTAATATGAAACTCATTAGATATATAACTAAAAACCATTGTGGCATTTTCATTTGGAAGAAGTAAGACAAGAAGATAGCAGAATAGAAAACATTTGATCAAAGGCATAAGAAACTAGCCAGGAGATTTACAGGAGTATAGCTATTGTTGAGTAAGGTATTCCTTTAGGAGGTTTTTGAAGCTATGATGATCTGTGTTTTTTAAGATATTCTGGAGTAATAGGTTCCACTGTTTGGCTGAGACCCTCTTGGAGGATGTCCACATTATTAGGGGAATTGATGACAGCACCCAGCTTGCAGTCATTTGCAAACTTGGTCAGCCATAGCCCACTAGTATTGGCTTGCACCTCTGAGAAGGATATACCAAACAGCAGAGGCCCCAAGCCCAATCCCTGGTGTACACCGCTTGTTACGGGTCGACTACTTCAGGTGGCTTCCCCTATTTTGACTAGGTGGGTTCTATCAGTGACCCATTTTGCTACCCATCTGGTAGCATATGGATTGATGCCTAGTTGAGAGAGTTTATCCATTATACCTGAGTGGGGAATAGTATTGAAGGCATTGGCCAGGTCAAGGTAGGTGGTGTGCACTGTGTTTCCCTAGCCTGTGGCCTTGGTGATGCTCTCAAAGAAGTCGGCTAAATTTAACAGGCATGACCTCCCCTTGACAAAACCAAACTGTGTGGGATCAAGTGTTTGGAGGTTGACAGTGTCCTTGTTTATGAGTTCCATTATAATCCGCTCCATGGCCTTGCAGATCAGGTTCGTTAGACTGATGGGTCTATAATTTCCTGGATTGGTGGATGCTCCACCTTTATGTAAAGAGATGACAGTAGCTGTCCTCCACTCAGCTGGGACAAAGCTGGTACTCAGGCTTGTGAACAGGGTGCCTAATGGTGCTGCAAGTTCCTGCCTGAGTTCATGTAGGATGCAGCCTGGGATGTTATCGGGTCTCATGGAGGCTGTATTTTTTGCCTTTGAGAGGGCAGTGCTGACTTGCTCCCTAGAGATAAGGGGAGGGGAACAGGTGAGGGGGACAGGTACTGGAGATGTCCTGTGTTACTAATGGGAGGGGGGGGGCAGAGGAGTGAAGTTTTCAATGAACCTGTCTGCCAGCAGGTTGGCTATAGCTACAGAGTTTGTGTATGTGGTGTCCTTGACCACCAGTTCTGAGCAGATCTGAATGCTTCCCTTGAGACTGCAGCCATATGTGAAGAAAGCCTTATGATTGTCTTTAGTAGATGTGGCCAGTTTGGACTCGAAGTTTGCTTTGGAGGATTTCACTAGTGCTCTTATTTGCTTGTTGAGGCTAAGGAGAGATTGCTTCCAATTAGACACCTGCTCCTTCTTGGTCCTGGACAACAATTTTTTTCCTTTTATTATAGAATTTATCATAGATGTTCACCAGACAGGTTTACTCTTCCTTGAGGAGGATGAGTTCATCCTGTCTGGTATTCCTGATTCCATGCAGCTATATAAATGCTCATATAGTACTTTGGTGTAAGTTTGGACATATGTGCCTGTTTCTGTGGAGGGTATGGGGGTTGCAAAGCTATTTATACCTTCCCTCAGTAGGTTGTAATCAGCTTTGGAGAAGTTTTTTTGTTTGACCCTAGTTAAGGGGGGGGGGGTCGGGGAAGATGGTGACTTCGAAAGTGACAGCTTTGTGGTCCAATCCTACCAGGGATGATGACACTGTAGGGATGTTGCAATGGTTACTCATGTTGGTTAATACCAAGTCCAAGATATTTTCAGCTCCTGTGGGGGTGTCAACCAACTGGTCCAAGGCATTTGCAATGATGAAATCAAGGAATTTCTGGGCATTTGTGATTTGGCATGAGTAGTTCTTCAAATCTATGGCTGGATAGTTAAAGTCGCCCAGGATCAGGGTAAAGGGTTGAATCTTGATACATTCGAAGAGGTCTAGATAGGTGGAGTGGGCATCTTGAGTCAGAGTTGGAGGCCTGTAGCTATCCATGATTTGAATAGGGGTCTCGTCAGATGTTAACTGGACCTGGAGTATTTCCTGTGCAACGCACTGTTTGACCAGGCTAGAGGTGTATAACTTTTATATATATTGTAGCTCCACCTCTTTTTGTTTTGCTGCCTACAGCTTGGGGTCTGAATGAATGACAGGATGAGTAACCTGGTATGGCTAGGGTGCTCTCCACAGCTTTGAACCAGGTTTCTGTGATTGCACAAATGTCAGCTTCTTCCAGGGTTAAGAATGCTTGCAATGAGTGCAGTTTCATGTTTAGACTCCTAGCATTTAGCAGCAAGACCTTTAATTTACATTTTGATAAAAAATTCATGTTGGTAGTTTTGACCTCATGGCATTGCCTAGAAAAGGCATTATGATGGAGTCAAGAGCCTTTGCCAGGAGCCTGAAGCCCAATGACAGATGCAGGCAATCCCTGGCAAAGCATCATGGCTTGTCAATCATGCCATCCCAGGGTGTCAGGTACTGGTTCTCCCGTTGGATAACGCCAGAAACTAAGCCAGTTGTTAAAGTCAATCATTTTCTGCTTGTATTGAGGCATCATTCTGAGTGATGGTAGAATGCTGCTTAAGGCTAGGGACATACCTACCTGGGATACATACTCAGCAAGCTTGATCATGTCTCTCTTCATATAGTCCAGGGAGGTATGTCTCAAGCCATTCACTCCAACATGGACTATGACAGCGTCATAACAGTACCTGTTGAGAGACTTGAGTGCATTGGTGATATGACAGATTCTGGCACCTGAAACAACTGTGACAAAAACAATTTATCCAGCCTGGTGAGGGGTACATCTGTGTGTCTCACAATGGAGTCTCCTATGACTAATATGTTGGGTTTATGTTTAGGACTTAGTGGCTGTGAGACACAGGTGTGTGGACTATGTGTGGTGTGTGGTGTGATGGGCAGTGGAGTTTGCATACCTTTATGCCTCCGAGGTCTCTTTTGTTTGGGTATGCTTTTGTTGAGGACATCCACATATGTGGAGGTGTGTTGTGTAGGTATGGGTTGTGTTTGAGGTGTGGTGTTCATGTTCCCAACCTTCTCAGTGCCAGATATACTGGTTTGTGGCAATGGCACTAGTTGCTTGATATAAATGCAACTTTCACAAATTGTGTTCCTAGGAGGTAGTAGTAGAGTGTTGTCTGCGTACATGAGGCAGTTGCTACACTGTCTCAGGATACCCGTATCTACCAGACTGGCGGGAGAAAATGTAAGAAAATGTCCATCCATATTTGTCCGAAACTTGGTAAAGGGAGAAAGGTCTATGAGTAGTACTACTAGATGATAACACAAGTGCTACTAAGGGAAAACTTGAAGCTGGAATACCTCAAAAAGGGTTGAAAACCCTGCAGCTGAAGCTCTGGATGCTGCAGACCTGTATCTAGACTATGCTACTCAATTTTAAGGTTAAGAACTCAGTAAGAAAAAACTCAGAATGAAGCACAGATTAATCACTTATAGTCAAAAGAATAGAACTTACAGTATAAAAATACAGTTAAACGGCAGTAAAATGCAGTTAAACAGTAATGAATTGCAGTAGATAGCAATGAAATATAGTTAATCAGTAGATTGCTTTGAAACAGCAACTCACAAATCACAACAGTAACAGACAGCACAAATAAAGCAGCGATTCAGTAGAATACTGTCATCAATTTAGTGAGGTTACCAACAAGCAGTAATAAATACGGCAAACTAAATGCAGTTGTGTTACTATTGCAACTGGCAAAGAACAGCTCTGCTAACCTACCTAGCCAGGCAATAGATGCTTTCATAGAGGCAGTTTTAGGTGGGGAGGACTGCACAAGGGCTACTTAGCATATGCCTCTCCCTTAGTCTGCCTCATTTGCATGTAGCATGGCCACAGAGCATACCTGAAGTGTTGCTGCATGTCTTCATGCAAAAAGTTCATATTAGGACTGTCTCTGAATTAAAAATGTTTACAGCCTCATGGTAACGTTGAGAATCCCCCAAGGCTTACAAGTTTAAAGCTATTTAAACAGACTTACTTCACTGAAGAAAATGAAATGCAAGAGATAAGGGAGCACTGCTAGTGAAGTAGGTAAGGTAAACATTCAGATGAATAATCAGAAGTCAAAATATGTTATAATAGCAAAAAGCATAGCCTGTAAGTCTTTAACTTTAAAAATGCAAAACGCAGCAACTGTGAAAAGCTGCTACATGTTGAATAAGCATGCTTTGTTAAATGCAGTCCTCAATAAAGAGTAAACATTTTCATTGAAAAATATATAATATGTTGCTAAAGGGGAAATACAACTGTCAGTAGCCTAATTTTTGTGGTAAAGGATAAAAAGGCATATTGATTGCTGGTTATAAGTGAGAAAATGTTTCAATCAGCATTTTCTGAGACAGCATTATTTATTAGAACAGTTAACTTTGAAATTTCTACTGGGGAAAGTTGTCAATGTTGGGTCAGATTATGGCTATGGGATACCGTGGAACCCCAATGGATCAGTTGCCATTAGTTATGGTGAAACATGATAGATCAGATTTGCATTGGAGGAACCTGTTGCAGAGCTTGTGTCAAACTAGAAAGAGGTAAAGTTTGTGAGTCAACACGAAAAGTGCTGGAAATGAATGCTGACGTGTTTAGTCAGAAACTGAATATTATTCATAGTGAGATTTATCAGGTTTGACTTATCTGTATGTTTTGCCAAAATTCTACAAAAGTCATCCCTTGCCATTTGACTTGAAACCTATGCTTGACAAACAGTTATAAATATTAGGAAATGAAAATATGACCAGATCAACCAACCACAGTGAGTATCATATGCCTACTGGTTTTTATTTTAATTATAATAATGGGGGACATTGGTTTACCTGTGTACTGATTCCAAAAGAAGTGTGCAAACACAGAAATATTTTCACTATCAAGAGCAGAAATATTAGTGGTGGAACTATATTCTGAGAGACTGGTTCAGTATATTCTAACCTGCAAGTATTATGTGATGATAATTTTAATTAATATGCATTAATATACCAGAGGTCTGTTACTGTGTAGCAGATTTCAGTTTGGAGTGAGTTCTGCACTCTGGATTTTATAAAGAATTATTGAAATTCTTAAATAATTAAATGTGAGGTGGTGTGCATAGATGATTTACTAGATACTGTTAACACAGAGACTGATAACTCCAGTAACTTATTATACAATAAACACTCATTTGTAGTCACAAACATGTACTCTGATTGGACAGCTCAATAAATGTGCACATTGTAAATCAACCATATACCAATAGAAAGGCATTGTTCACCAGTCAGACTTTCTGTTTGAATGTGCTCTGTAATGTTATCAATAAGACATTTTAGAAAGGACAGGACTAAATACAAGAAAATGCTGGAATGTTCTGCAAACCTGAACACGTCTGAAGTATAGTTACCTGCAGTATGATCAATGTTACCCAGATCATGACTGAAAAAGGTCACTAAACCAGCCGATCTACCCTGTTAACAAATTGTGAAATAAAATGAATGAACATAACCATTCCTTTCAGCTGTCCACAGGTTTGCACAACATCCCTAGTTTTCTTCATATTTTTGTCCTGTCCCACATAATCTTTTTCTTTTTAATCAATGGAGATTTCTGTCTGTCCATACATTAGACTTACAGATGCCTTATTCTTCAGACAATGCATGTCCCCCACAGGAAGAATCCATTTAAGTTACTTCCTCCATGCTGCTCTAAGTGGAGAATTCAAACTAAAAAAGAAAAAAAAATCATAAGCTAGTAAAGTGCTCTGTCAAACAGAATAAAAAAAATCACAGCTATCCATGCTGGGACTGTCCCTACAGTAAGCTCCATGGCACACCTCACAACCTCTTCCTTCTAAAACTGAGATGTCAGTCATGATTTAGTGACTTCAGTCCTCAATGACCTGCCAGAAAATCATATTGTTTATGATGGATCCACCAAAAATATGGCAAAAACAATTGGACATTCTGTAAAAACCTAGACTAGCAGAAAAAGGCAGAGATAACAACATACTGTGCAAAGATTTGTACAGAGATGCCATTAGCAGTACATGTTTTGAATGTTCCTGTCTACCAAAAGGCAGCTGAAGTCATTTCATACAATGACATTATTTAGAAAATGTAAGATTATTTTTTCTTAAATAATGTCATTGTATAATAGCAATAATCCACTTCTGTTTGGGCGTAATACAAGATCCACCCACACACAGTCATTGATTATTGCTAAATAATGCACTGAGAGTGATAAAATGAATATATGAGTTTTGTGTGTCACAGACTGATTATTTTGAGCATGTATTAGATAAGAAAGGAATTTATCCTAAACTGAAGAAGGTAAACATAACTCATGATGGATACTTACCTCCTACAGCACCTCTAGGCATTAAATATTGCTTGTTCATATTTGCATTAATAATTTCAAAACCATGTTACATACGAGGTACTAGAATATTTTACCTTGAAGCATACATGATGGCAAACACAACTGTATTGATATTTGACCTTTGTTAATGAGTATTTGTTAGAACTGTAAGGTGATAACTTCATCAACTGTGGGAGTTAAAGGTACACACTCAAGAGAGCTGTACTAGACTTCCGCGTTGGTGCAGCGGTAACGTTGTTGCCTCACAGCAAGAGGTTCTCCCATTCGATTCTCAGCTGGAGTGCGGGGAGTGCCTTCTTTGTGGAGTCTGCATGTCCTCCCCACGGTTGGGTGGTTGTTCGAAAGACATGCGTAAATGGGCGTACCTTCGTTGAAGGTTGAACGTCGAGGTGGCACCTCGGCGTTCGTCAAAATCTACTGCCAATCATTAGCAGACCGGAGTTCCGCTGTGGCGACCGCTAACCGGGAAAAAGCCAAAAGACAACAACAACTCAAGAGGGCTGTACTGGATGGAATGAGATAACACAGTTGCAGGCATTGTTTGGCATAGTGAGCTACTGTAAGAAATGCATGTCTAATGTGAATACAATACTGATGTCTTTGCCTAGGTTGCTAAAGAAGCAGATTTCATAGTGGTGGAAGTGCCAGGAACAGACTGTGTTTAAAGAGTTATTAATGTGTGATGAAGTTTTGGTCCATTAGAACCAAGACCTGACACACTATTTTGTGATGCTTCTTCATGTGGTACTGGGATTGTGATTTAACACCTTTAGTTGAGGAAAATCAGTTACTTGTGCTTTTAGAACTCTTTCACAGCAGAGGAGAGATATTCAAAAATAGAAGAAAAGGCTTTACCTCTTTTTCTTTACTTTTACTGATGGAAAGTAAGGGATCAAAGCAGACAAAGGATAACTTCAGCCATGAGGAAAAATGTGTCCTTATGGCAGCACTCGGGAAATATAGGAATCTTCTTTTGGTAACAAGACCTAGAGTCAAGTAGTTGCTGAAATAAATGCCATGGGAAGTGGAAACTGAGCACTGAAACAGTGTAAGAAAATGGGCAAATGATATGGCAGCACATGCTAGACAAATGCCCATGCAGAATGCAATTTCCTGTATCACTACAGGGTGGCCCTCAAATCTTATTAAGTTAACACCAGATGATGAATGCCTTCTGTCCATCCGTGGGGATGACTATGACACTGACAATGCTGGAACAGGAATAATTAGAGGTGCTGTGGACACTGCTCCATCTTACCAATGTCTGCAGCAGCAACACTCATGTGCTCATGAAAGCTGGTTTGAAATCAGTGCAACACATTTATATATAGAGAGAATTGAATGCTGACAAGGAACACTGTAATTATACATGTCACAATTAATTTACTATTAGGTGAAGCTTGTACATCAGCAAAAATGGAAATGAAGGTAGTGTGCATGGTAAGGGTCCCACTCACCCCCTTGTATGCACACTATGCTGTATGCTGTTCCATCATTATTATTAATGTTTTCAAATATTTTTTACAAGGTCAGCCTCAGAAACAAACAGTTCAACTATACCAATTAATTTAGATGATGTCAGCAGCAGAATAGGTGTTTCTGCATCTGATCACATAGTTAGATTTAATAGGCAGGCTGAGGAAAGTGGCAGGCAGTCCCCAAGTTTAATGGCAGGATCTCTCATCCCACAGCATGTTAGTAACTCTGCAGAAAGTGACAGTGCAACACAAAGTTGAACACATGCTGACATACCATTCACGGTTGGAGAGGAGTAACAACCCTGCACCTCTACATCAGTATCTCCAAACCCAGAGAAATACTTTGGGAATAATGTCTGGCATTCAAAGGCAACAGTTCCCACAGTGACACATTTACAAAGGGAAGTCAGAAGCAGAAATTTCTTATAACGATTCCAGGAAACACATAAAGCATTGGCTGCCCAACAGGAAATGTGATATGACATTGTTAGGGCTCAGAGCACTGCCACAAAGAGTCAGCTGGAAATGGTCAGAGTCCTCCAGGGTTTAGATGATGATTTCCATCACTACTTCAAAATGGCAGAGAATAAGGATAATGCCATGATCACACTGATGTGTAGTATGATGGCACACCATGTATCAGTGGCCACCTCCATACGTATACTAGTTAGGACATACCAGAGTCAAGCTGGAGTCAGTCTTATAATGGACAGAGGATGGGGTACAGTCCAGACACATGGGAGGAGATCACATGATAATATAGTCCCTTTTCAGGACAGTAATGGCAGCAGTCAAAGTGAACAAGCAAAACACATTTCACATGGACCATGTGTTCATCTACACCTAACAGGACCTCGCATTTGAGGTCACAGTCACTGCCCTGCATCAAGTAGGTCATGACACTGGACCAAGTCACCTTACAGCTCTCATGGCAGTCCCTCCTCCAAATCAGTCACACCTTCACCTAGCTGATCAAAAGAAGATGTGTAAAACTCATTTGATCTTGAACTTCTGTGAATCTTCTTCAAAGACACAGGGGATACAAGTTTGCACATGTATGCATTTCATCCATGTAAAATTAGTATTTATACAATGACTGTCCATTAGCATTCAAAAAGTAGCATGCTGACTGGTCAGCCCAACCAACATGCCTGTTGTAAATCTGAGCACATACCAATTAAAAAAGGTCTGGTCACCCAGATTGTCTTCCATTGATATATGCCATAAAAAGTTTAGTTTTCTTTCATTTTTTTTTAAATAAACTCACAAACCTGGAGACCCAAACAAATGAGAGAAATGGCACAAAGAAAAATAAAAGGATATTCAGGTATGTTATGCAAAATTACAGAAACATACCTGATTATCCTTTTATTTTCACTGTCCTGTCTCTCCTGTATGTTAAAAGCCTCCCGATTTTTTTTTTTTTTGCTTAATTATAAAAAAAGCAATGCAGATCTTCCTTTCTCCATTGCTTCCTATATGCAGTATTGGTGTACTGTGTAAGTGTAGGAATGCATGTGCAGTACATCAGCAACAATGCCCCAGGATACCAAGGAAAAGTGGAAGAGCACCAGGGCGCCAGTATACAAAGACATTATTTAAGAAAAGTAAGTAATTTTTTTCTTAAATAATGTTGTTGTATTATGGTGATAACTGACTCTGTGGTGTGGTATATTGAAGATTTACCCATGTTTGGTTTTGTTTAATCAATCAGACTCACCCTATTGATTAAATCACACCAACCATGGGTAAATCTTACCACACCCATGTCATTGGTTACTGCCATACTACCCAATCAATGATAGTTAGATGAAAAGCAATGTTACATGGGTTACCATTCCTACAGGTGGCAGGTGGCTAAAATATCAAAATAGTAATGAACATACTTTTCAGGAAAAAAATATCATAAGCAAATGACTTAAAATTGGCATCCTGTCATGTAAACTTACACTGCTGCCACTTTACCCTCCCCACTGCAAAAATGATAGTTTCTAAAGTCAAAAGTTATCGAGTATGACAGAATAAAATTAATCTGATGTGCAGTACATCAGAATAACCTAAGAAGAAATGGCATATATAGAGAAAGCATTATAAACATTTGCAATGCATTAATTCAGGAAATATTTCACTATTGTTAATGTTTCTTACTTTTGTATAATCAAGTAATCATTAAAGCAGAAGTTATTCTAAAAATCAGTCAAAAATGTGAATTATTTTATGTAGGATGTTTTTCAATATCACTGGATAGCAGTCAGTGAGTACATGATAATAACATGAGTATTATTTTCCAACAGATAATAACAAATATTTTAAGATGAAAGAGAATGTCAGATGAACAGACAGCAGACCATGAACCACAGAGCATAGCTCACTGATACCACTCCATGCATCAGTTATACTCTGTGTGTATTTTTTACAATAAAGGAAAAACTAACCTGAATGTCATGGTCCATAGTTGTGGTCTAGATGATGCCTCTTTACCTGCATAACCGTATACCATGCATAATCTTGTCACATGGGGTCCCTTAAAACTGCAGATGGCTGGTTACCATTAGTTGTTGTTGGTATGAAAATGGGAGATGCAGTGACAGCATGGGACACTTCACCGCCATACTAGTGCATGATCATGCTGTGCAAAATGCAACATGCAGTAAACATCATGCATGCAGTAACTGATAGGCACCCCCTAGGCTCATCCAGGCACCAGAAATGGCTCTTCAGGAGGCCAAAGACCCTCACAGTAGCAATATGGGCATGGGACAGGGATGTGTTATACATTTCCTCTGCAACTCCACTTGGATTTCTCATTGATGACATGAGTCATGGCTCTAGTGGATATCCAGTATCAGTAACACAAAAGGATGGTATGAGTGAAAACCAAAACTATAACAACAAAAAATCACTCGTGGAGTCCAGATAAGGGTAGGAGACCCAACAGCAATAAATCCTAAGATATAGGTGGAAAATAACCACTGAAGTGGTCAGATTGAAAGGCAGGCACACGAAGTATAGGTCCAAAACAGTTTAATAATAACGCTTCACTCAGGAATATACGTTTTCGAGCTTCTTCATCAGATAAAAGACACAACCAATAAAAATAGACCACTGCCTTTATACATAAAAATAAATTGAGTTAAAAATCAAATTAAAACACATTGTGGCAGTAAAAAGTGAATGAAAGAATAACTGGTGTACTATCACCATCTAGTGGACAAAATGTACTAATTCCATTTTTCATTTTTTTGTATTGGAAATAGTGCCTAAAGAGATCAGGGGTGGCATGTGGGAAACAAAATTGGAATACAGAGAATTGTATTGGCAAATAATCCTGGTCTGAATGACATGCTCTCTATAGTTCCAGTGTTGAAATTAAGAGCTGCTAAACTGTGATTTTCTTTTTGTCCACTAGATGGTGATAGTACACCAGTTATTCTTTCATTCACTTTTTACTACCACAATGTGTTTTAATTTGATTTTTAACACCATATATTTATTATATTATTTAATTTGATGTTTTTGAATTTTAAACACTATTTTACTTAACATATATATATAATATATTATTAATTCAATGAGATTAAAATTACTGTTTTTATATATATTTTTAAAGAATTTTTCATTGTATAGCAATTAATCAATTTACATCAAATCAATTACTCAATTTATTTTTATGTATAAAGGCAGTGGTCTATTTTTATTGGTTGTGTCTTTTATCTGATGAAGAAGCTCGAAAACGTATATTCCTGAGTGAAGCGTTATTATTAAACTGTTTTGGACCTATACTTCGTGTGCCTGCCTTTCAATCTGACCACTTCAGTGGTTATTTTCCACCTATATCTTAGGATTTATTGCTGTTGGGTCTCCTACCCTTATCTGGACTCCACGAGTGATTTTTTGTTGTTATAGTTTTGGTTTTCACTCGTACCATCCTTTTGTGTTACTGGTAACGTCTTGATGGCGGAGGCTCCAGGGGCAGAGACCAACAACGAATCCACAGTGGTTGAGAAGGGTGAATTGCGGAAAGTAATTGGGCAACTTTCCCAACTTGTTGAATTGTTAACTCCAGTTTGTACATCTATCGTGATGTGCCTGCCTTTCAATCTGACCATTTCAGTGGTTATTTTCCACCTATATCTTAGGATTTATTGCTGTTGGGTCTCCTACCCTTATCTGGACTCCACGAGTGATTTTTTGTTGTTGGATATCCAGTATCACCTGAAAAAAAAAAAGGTTAGTATTCAGCAATACATTTTAACATGAATAATTACTTAAACACAATATAAAAATATTTTCCACTTGCCAACAAAATGACCACTGGGCATCCCACCCTTCACAAAGAGGTGGTAGAGTGAGCTAGTGTGCCAGATATGGGAAGAATGTGCCCTCCCAGGATGCTGGGCAGAGACATTTGTGATGCTTCCCCATGCATCACATACTACCTGGGAATTGATGGAATAATAGCCTTTCCTATTGCAGTACCACTCCATCAGTGAACCAGGAGAGGCCCTGATTGCAACATGGGTGCAATCTATCACACTGAGTGCCTCAGGAAAATGTGCCAGCCCATAAAAGACACACATAGTTCTGGCTTGGTCCTAAGGTGACACTGGGAATATACTGATCCACACATGCCAAGAGTGCATCCAGGAACTGCTGCAATATCCTTGAGGCTGAAGTCTGTGAGATACCCAATGCATTCCCAGTCTGTATCTGGAAGGTCCCCATAGCAAGGATAGTGAGGGCGATACATACTTTGGTGTTCATGGAGACAGGAAGTCCATGCATTCCTCCAGTGTCCCTGTGGGGATCAAACATACCCACTAAGACACTTATAATGTCCATGCTAAACCAATCAAGGATTTTCTGATTATCTAAATTATAATGAGTAATCCTTTGTTTATATTTTTCCCTTCATAGCCAGTGAGTGATGCTGGGCACAAGTGGTTTTAGTCCAGCCAAGACAAGCAGTTCAGATTTGGAAATAGCAAAGCTTACAGTAAGTGACAGCATTTTCACAGACTGCAACTCTGATAGATTAGTGAGGCTTCTCTTTATGCAGCGCACATACAACCATTGCAGAAAAGGGGAAAATTTGACTATGAGTTGCAAATAATGTAAATATACTTCATTAGCATATGAAGATTTGCACCAATCCTTATTTCCATCTCATTATTTGCACATTTGCATAAGCATATTCCAGGACATTGCACATTTGTGTAAACAGCGTCTACAATTCACAGCTCAATTGCAATCATCCACAAACACCACTCATTGCCTCAGCAAATTTGTGTAACTGACTATGAATACCTGCCTATATTATTCAGTAATAAGTCTGAAGAATCAAAAACTCCTTAGTCAATGCTAGATTCAAGTTATTCACATGGGGGTTAAAAAGCCATTTCAGTGCTTACATTTTTCATGATATTTATGAACATTTCTTCAACTTCTGGAGTCAGAAGTGCTATTTTACTTGCATGAAGTAAAATTATGTGCCTTGATTAGAAAGTGAGGACAATTTAATGTAGTATAATGAGTTATTCAGTATAATGTCAACAATGGACATCCCTAAAAAGAAGCTGGTCTGTGGTAAAACTTGTGATGGCACATAATCACAGAAACAGATGATAAAGTGAGCCCAAAGTGTGTGGTTGGTCTTCTTGTGTGTTCCTTCTCAATATAGTACAAGTGCATCCAGTTTTAAATGCAGACTGAATACAGCCAGACATCCATACATGGCAGCATTGTAGTTAAACAACACAGCTTATGCCCAGGTAAGTACCCTCCATATCAATAAGACTTTTTCAATTATTAGACATTTTCTAGCCCATTTAATTGCAACCACTAACTGTTACATTGACATTCCAACTACATGTAGCAACGTACTAGCAGGCCATGCTTCTGTTACAGTAATATAGTCCTGTTTCTTCAATAGCTGAATAGTAAAATTGGCTGTGAGCTTTACCTTGTGGCAACCTTGGCTGCATGTCATTGTATGTAGGGGATAAACTCTTGATGTGCTCTTTTAAAACATTCTAGCATTATTTCAGAAGTTTTCCAACAGTTCGTGTCTGTCTGTAATTAATGATTTGCATTTTAACTCAAAATAACAAATCCAATCCATCTTACTTGTTCTTCTCCATCTATTTCTGAATATACCTGACTATCTCATAGATGAGCAGTCCCTAGCAACAACTTTATTAAAACTCATCACGTCTCAGAGCTCAACTGTATTCAAAAAGTACTAGCATGGCTTCTTCTGTTCATAGGATATTGGTTCATACTACGCTTATTTCCGCATACACTTATCAAGAAGTTATGGTCTTCCATCTTACTGTCATGTCTAGTTATGAAAGCAGATATGCTGGTACTTTGCACTGTAGAAGTTTTATTATAAAGGCAGGCGATGCATTGGGTTTCCACTCTCTCATGTCAGCAGGGGTTGCTGAACTTCCAGTGGTGGATAACATCATTGATATGAGTGTTAGAGTATTAGTTCTGCATTGCTGAAGAATGTCAAAAATGGTAGGCACTGTCAGTGCCGGAAAGGCTAAATAAAGACCACTTCTCGGTAGTCTTTACAAGATAGAGTAGATGGATATGAATTTTAGTCATGCAAGATAACTTAAATTGTTCAGTTCAGAAATCATCTTGGTCAGAAATCTTTGGGGTCTTTCAAGTTACTTAAGGTGCTTTCTGGACTTTTAGCGGACAATGTGACAGCCCTCATGACATTTACAGATGACCTTCAAAATGAAACTGGTGAACTCTTCCCACTGGAAAAATATTTTCTAGTCTTACTAAGGTTTTTGTTCAGGAAAATGTCTATTTCCTTATCTCTGCCATTAATCAGGTTAGTCCTAGCACTAAAATTACAAACTGGTTCCTTAACAACATATTCCTCAATATAATCGAGTTTACCTCTTTCCGTATCTCTCTCTCCTTGTCAAAATTTTACTTAGGTTTCAGGACTCACTCTGCTGCTCTTTTCCTTGTTTATTAACCCCTTTTGTCTTTCAGCTCCTTAACATCAGACTTATTCTCTACACCAAAGGCATTCCCCTGTACTGCTCTGATTATAACTCAAACAAGACCTCATTGATTTTCAAGCCTGGTTTTCTAACCAGAGCTTAACAACTGAAGTAAAGCAAAATGCAATGCTCTTTATAGCCAGATCTAGACTAAAACAAATCCTGAATCACTGGTCAGTCACTGGCACATCAGCAAACACACAGGCAGTACTTCACAATTTACATTCCTCTAGAAGCACTGCCCAAGTCATATTCCCATAAACTGCACTCCACACATCATGCACCTACATATAGTGCTCCTTATTTTTATAACTACAGGTAGCATTCCGAACTTCATATACTTATAGGAAGCACTCCACACTTCGTACACCTATAGGCAACACTCTACACTTCACACACCTATAGGTAGCACTCACGCTTCATATACCGATAGGTAGCACTCACACTTCATATACCTATAGGCAGCACTTACACTTCACACACCTATAGGCAGCACTCCACACTTTACATACCTATAAACAGTACTTCATACTTGACATTCATATAGACAGCACACCACACTTCATATACCTATAGGCAGCACTCACTCTTCTTATATACCTACAGGTAGCACTTCAGACGATACAGTTATATGCAGTATAACACTCTTCACACCCTTATAGGTGGATCTCTACACTTCATAAACCTATAGGTAGCACTGCAGACTTTATATGCTTATAGGCAGCACAGTACATTTCAGACAGCTATGGTTCTGTGGTTCCTGTCTTATCCTTCAAACATCACATTGACCAGGCTAAAACTAAAATAAACAAATTGTTGTTTTGGGCATGGAATATTTCATACTATCATTCCCTGTTGAGAGAGTTGCTACTGGGAAAATAATTCCCTTATTCAACTCGAGTACAGCCTCCACCATCTACCTCTCAAAAAACGTATTCCTCTGACAAATCAGTCAAGTAGACAGAGATATATACATATATAAGCAAGTTTGACAGTTTCAAAGTAACACCCTTTAATATTCCAAAAACATCTGTATGCATTAACAAAACATCAGTTAAAGAACCAAGGTTGCTCTTATTAAATCGTTTGTCACACAATGTCTGATTGCAGCCAGCATAAACATTGTTTGGAGAAAGAACACAGCTTAGCAAAATTAAAAGCGTACAAGTTGCATCATACAAGCTAGTCAGCGTGATGATTACATTACCTTAGAACTGAGGCAGAACAATGCCTGTGGTTTTAAGCACAGCAGCACGTTAAGTTTTATTTACAGAAACATTCCCTGAAATAAATGCATGTCAATCAGTAATAACTAACAGAAACAGTTTGCGCATATGCCAACAGGAAAACAAGCGCAGCAAGTCTTAGATGCAGAAATGCCACCTGAAATAAATCAGTGTCAATCAGCATCATACATTCAGACTGAAAACCAAATTAAATGCAATAACCTGATTGAAACAAGACTACCATTATGTGAGGCAAAACATATATCATTTATACAAAACAATTGAAGATGTAAAATGCAGGCACAATCTGTCATGCCTAGCAATAGAGCTCTCCTTAAATGAGCACTGCTTGTCCGTGTAGCCTGCTCGTAGTGCATTGGCAACACAGCTGTCAGTGATTTTATCCCATGAATTCTTCACCCAAGTCACGACCTCTTGCAGGCTAGGCTTCACAAAGTTTCCAAGCTGATTTCTCTCCATTCTATTTTCAATATAGTCATTGAGTTCCATACGCAAATGGTCCTTGAATGGCTTGTCAAGAGTCTGGAGATAGGCAGTCATTCCTGCGGGAATCATTATTTGATGTATTCTTCTCTGTGCAAGGAAGTTCTTTATATCTTTAGTGCAGTGAGTGCTTGCTGAATCCCAGACTAGCAGACCTGTTTCACCACCTCGCAAAACAAGTGGCAGCATTACATCAACCCACTTCCTTATAACTGCTTGTGTGCACCAGGCTTTTTCAGTTTCAAGAATGTGAATGTCTGAAACACATTCAGTCTTACTTTTCTTGCCCTTACTAATGATTAGAGGTGGGGTTTGCTTTCCATCTAGACGAATTGCCAAAATACAGACAAAATGTGCACTTTCGTAACCAGTGGAGGGAATGTAGATTGACGAGGCACCCCTCTGATCAATTGTTGTTTGAGATCCTTGGCCCATAAACACTGCAGTTTCATCCATAGCAATCATGCTGGAGAGTTGGTATTTAGAAAAGTCGATGCCATCAACAAAGGACTTGAATGCAAGTGCATGTTTAATAACTTCAGTATCTTCCAGCTTGAACAGTGTTGTCGATCTACTTAGAGACAATTTGTATCACTGAAAGAAGCCATCCAGCCAATGTTCTGATGCTTTGAATTCTTCTGTGGGTAGTTCTAACTGTGGTGCCATTGCAAGGGCAAATACTTGAATATCAGCCCTGCACACAACCAAAGCCTTTGCTCTCCTGTTAGCAATCTACAGATGATGTCCTCCAGCTCCGGAAATAATGGTTGCCGACCTGATCCACACTTGCACTTCATAGCATTTCCCTCATTGGTCTGTTGACTGAGGTTATCGTACGCTGATCACCATTTTCGGACCATTTGGAGATACAACTTCTTCTCCTTGCAGAAAGCCATCAGATTCTTTCCCCGGGAGTCCTCCACGATTCCTTTCTTGTACTCGATGGAATAGCTGTTTCTTTTTGCACTCATCTTGTCTGGGGGGGGGTTAATTGAAGACTTACAAGACAGAAGTGGCAACACAAAATGGCGATGGTTAAGAAGACACAACCACACCCATTCGTTATCAAGTGCGCACGTCTTATGTTTGTTGTCTGTACTTTGACCAGTGTTTATGGGCCAAGGATCTCAACCATCAAGTGTTAGTGAGGATTAGGGTTACAGTAAGAATTGTGGAGGACTCCCGGGGAAAAATCGTACGACTTTCTGCAAAGAGAAAAAGTTGGGTGTCTGAATGGTCCAAAAATGTCGAGCAGAGTATGATAACCTCAGTCATCAGGTGTCAATAATATTATGATTTTATAATTCAACATATCCGTCGTGTGTTGTTGGCTTATTTTTGAGGTAGGGCTTATATCATGACCACCCTGGAAAACCATTCTAGGCCTTATTCTCTGGTTAGGTCTTGTTTATGGAGAAATATGGTAGTCCTTAAGTGTATATACTTATAGAGCAGAGTATTGCCACATGTTCACATACTTCTAGAGCAGAGTATTGCCAGATGTTGTCTGCAATGTAAGACTGCAGCAGTTTGAGAAATTCTGGACCATAGGTATTATTTTTCATATTTTGTGACAAAACATACAAGATGCTAAAAGCAACTTTACTAAAAACTTTCTCTGTGGGAGTTAAGATAAATGGAGGTCTTTATAATTTGAAGCTCTCTTTCTTTCTGAAACTGTAAACGGAATTTCTAAGTGGAGGGTAATGCTTGTCATTCATTAGATAGAACATGAAGTTATTGAATTAGCCCCAGAATTCACTGGCATTCACTTTGTTTTCTGCAAGGTAACCCCGTGATGATAATGATTATGGTCTAGCTACACAAAATGTAGGTTCTTATTCTCAGCAGTTTGTAGCATTACTGTTTTGTGTGGAGAATGGACTGCTATAATAGGCAAAGCATATTCAGGTCTTAGTAGCAGTACTTTGTTTGCATGTAACGATAAATAATGAGGAATTTTATATGAACCATTCAGTTTGTTAAGGACTTCATTCATTTGCTGTTCTGTGTGCTTGTAGGAGGTCGTTGTTCCAGGTAATGCTCACATACTTTTCAGCAATGGTGCAAGGTGTCATCTGGATCCTTATTTAAAAATGATGAGGTATTATCAAGTCTTTATGAGTCACAAGTATCATAACTGTTGATTTGTTAGCATTAATAGTCTGGTTCTGCATACACAGTTCCAAACAGCAAATAATGATTTACATGTGCATTCCAAATAGACACCAACCTGACTAACAACAGAAAAATGATACCCCCCTTAAGTGTGAACCAGCAAGCCATCCTAAGAACCATAGACCAATAATGTACCTTCCAACAATATACTAATTATATAGTTGGATTGACAAAATGTATAGCCATTTAGAAACAAATTCAGTTATGGCAACTGAACAAAAAGGTAATAAAAGTTCACTTATAGTCTAAGCACTGGCTTTATCCCAGCTGAATGGAAAACAGTCACTGTTATCCTCTTACACAAAGCCGGTGCTTCC
Organism: Protopterus annectens; assembly: GCF_019279795.1. Taxonomy (NCBI): domain Eukaryota; kingdom Metazoa; phylum Chordata; order Ceratodontiformes; family Protopteridae; genus Protopterus; species Protopterus annectens. The sequence continues at coordinate 550,949,394 of NC_056729.1, read as the reverse complement.
ACTGACCCTGGGAAATATAGACCTATTAGCCTGACTAGCATTATCTGCAAGGCCATGGAGAGAATCATCACAGACCTTATCAACAAAGATATTGGTAACAACCAAACACTTGACCTACTCAATTTGGATTTGTCAAAGGGAGATCATGTCTGTTAAACCTGGTGGACTTCTTCGAGACAATCACCAAATCCCTTGATGAGGGGAAATCTGTGAATACAGCCTACATAGACTTAGTCAAGGCTTTTGACACTATCCTCCCACTCAGGCATAATTGACAAACTCACTCAGCTAGGTATCAACCCATATATCATTAGATGGGTTGCTAACTATCTCACTGATTGAACCCACATAGTCAAAATAGGAGAATCCACCTTCAACAGCTGACCTGTAACCAATGGTGTTTCACAGGGATCAGTCCTGGGACCTCTACTGTTTGGAATCTATTTCTCAGAAGTGCAAGCTAAAACTAAAGGTCTGTGGCTGACAAAGTTTGCTGATGACTGCAAAATGGGAGCAGTAATGGAATCTCCAAACGATGTCAACATCCTACAAGAGGGTCTTACACAAACAGATGACCTGTGCCAAAGTCATGGCCTTAAAAGCAATGCAAAAAAAAATGTATTATCATCCCTTTTGGTAAGAATGATGTTCCTGCTAACTACCACATCAATAAAAACACCCTAAGCATGCACTCAGTGGTGAGAGACTTGGGCACACAGGTTGGCAGCAACCTTAATTTTGACCACCATGTCTTCACAGTGGTAAGAAGGGCATTCTATATTGCTCATCTCATAAGTAAGGGCATTCATCATCTGTCCTATGAGGTGTCTGAAATCACTGTCAGTTTATTCTGTTTCATATAGACTACTCAGAGGTGATCTCTGCCTTGTATATAAGGCAATCTTTGACCCTGCATTATTGGAAATGCTGCATATCCATAAGTCAAATTTACTTGCTCTAATGGCCTTAACCTGGTATGTAACATTAATAGAACCTGCTGGAGGGGCAGATTTGTCTCCCAGAGGTTACCACGCCTTTGGAACAGACTCCCACTTCATGTCAGGGAGAGCACCTCATTGGCCTTCTTCAAATGCAATCTGGATGACTGGATGGGTAACTGTAAATTCACCCCAGGGGTTCCACCTACATCCCTCTTGGATGGTGTGATAGGTGCTGATTGTGGAAATAAGGCTAAAATTTGGCTAAGCTTGTAAGGGCCCAGGGTCATTATCCTAGTAACCTCCTATGATTCTATGAAGAAAGTCATATGGAAGAAATGGTCATTTGTTCATTTGCTGAAGACCGTGAATCTTCCTTGTGAATAACCTTTGTGGTCTCTCCAATTGCTGCAGGTGCTTAGAAAGGTACTTACCAAAAGGGGCGCTGTACTCAATTATTGGCCTGATGAGGGAAGAGTACAGGGAGGTTATAACTTCTTTTGTTCTGGAGGCAATGCCTTTACTTATGAGATGAGCAATACAGAATGCCTTCTTACTACTGTGGAGACATGGTGGTCAAAGTAAGGCTGCTGTCAAACTGTGTGCCCAGGTCTCTCATCACTGAGTGCATACTTAAGATGTTTCTATTGATGTGCTAGTTAGCAGGAACATCGCCCTTACCAAAAGGGATGATAATGCATTTTTCTGCATTGAGTTTAAGGCCATGACTTTGGCATCGATAATTAGTTTGTGTAAGGCCCTCTTGTATGATGTTGGCATCTTTTGGAGATTCTGTGACCACTCCCAGTTTGCAGTCATTAGTGAACTTTGTCAGCCACAGACCTTCAGTTTTTGCTTGTACTTTGGAGAAATAGATTGCAAACAGTAGTGGTCCAAGACTGATCCCTGTGGAACACCGCTGGTTACAGGTTTGCTGTTGGAGGTGGATTCACCTATTTTGACTATATGGGTTCTATCAGAGAGCCAGTTAGTGACCCATCGAATGATATAAGAGTTGATACCTAGCTGGGTGAGTTTGTCAATGATGACTGAGTGGGGGATAGTGTCAAATGCCTTGGCTAGTCTAGGTAGGCTGTATGCACAGATTTCCCCTCATCCAGGGCCTTGGTGACTGTCTCGAAGAAGTCCACCAGGTTTAACAGGTATGATCTCCCTTTAACAAATCCAAACTGAGTAGATTTAAGTGGTTGGAGATTGCCTATATCTTTGTTGATAAGGTCCATGATGATTCGCTCTGTGGCCTTGCAGGTAAGGCTAGCCAGGCTAATAGGTCTATAGTTCCTGGGGTCAGTGAAAGCACCATGTTTGTGCAATGGAATAACAGTGACCATTTTCCATTCAGCTGGTAAGAAGCTGGTGCTTAGACTATGAAGAAAAGTAATACCGAATGGTGTTGCTAATTCTTGTTGGTTTCCATGTAGGACACAGCCTGGGATGTTATCAGGTCCCATAGATGCTGTGTTACTGGCCTTAGAAAGGGCATTTACAACCTGCTCTTTAGAGATACAAAGTAGGGGACAGGTGGGGTAGATGTCATGGGGTACATGTGGTGGGGACAGGGAAGTGCAGTTTTTACAGCACCTGTCAGCCAATGGGTTAGCTATGACCACAGGCTCAGTGTATGCGGTATCATTAACTACCAGTTTGGCACATATCTGGGCCTTTCATTTTAGGTTACAGATGTAACTAAAGAATGCCTTATAAACGAATGGACAAACTGAGTAATCGCAAAACTACAAAATCAAGAAAGGAAAGGAAAGGAACGACACTGGAACACTCAAATAATAATATAAGCACTTTCGTTTTACTAATAATTTGTAAACTTCTTCAGACAATTCACATACAAATAGTCCTACTAATAATTTGTAAACTTCTTCAGACTATTTGTATGTGAATTGTCTGAAGAAGTTTACAAATTATTAGTAAACGGAAGTGCTTATATTATTATCTGAGTGTTCCAGTGTCATTCCTTTCCTTTCTTGATTTTAAAGAATGCTGTATGATTGTCCTTAGTTGAGAAAGCTAATTTGGATTCATAGTTTGCTTTGGAGGACTTCACAAATCTTATTTGCTTGTTTAAGATGAGGAGAGAGTATTTCCAGTTTAGGGCTCACTTCCTCTTACTCTTAGACAGCAGTTTCTTCCTCTTATAGTAAAGCCTTTTAATGGCAGTTGTCTACCAGGTATGTTTGCTGTTCCTTGAGGAACTTGTTTTGGTCCTATCAGGTACAGCTGAGTCACTGCAGTTATACAGGTGTTTGTATAAAGCGCTGGTGTAGAACTCGGCAGTTCCATCTGAGGGGGGAGGTGCAGTGAAGCTATTTATACCATCCTGTAAGAGGTTGTAATCTGCTACTTGTTACTAAACAAAGCCATCATCGAGAGTTGTAAGAAGAGAACTAATTTAAGTATGGCATGGATAGATGACAAAAAAGCATTTGACACCTCTCAGACTCATGGATCTTCAGAAATGGAAACAATCACACATCTTGTCACTGGTGTAATGCACTCACGGCAGAGGGTCTGCATACTGAAAGGTACAATAATGTGGCAAGACTGTTACATCAGAGATTGTGCAAACACTGCAATATAGAAGTAGCTGAAAAAACGTTGGAAACATGAAATACAGAGCATTATAGAGAATGATGAAGTTTATATCACATGGTATCCCCCATTTCCAACAATTCAAAATGTATGCAAGAAAATAAGACATAATAATCCATGAAAAAAACAGAAACCAAAAGTAGCATTGATCATTCAAATTACTACACCCACTGATTATACTGTCTTATGTACAAAGATACTCAAAGACATAAAATACCAGAATTTGTGAGTAGAAATGTGGGCAATGTAGAAGATACCCTGGCAGTTCCAGTAGTAGTAGGAGCAACAGCACTAATAAAAAATAATTTGCAATCATTTAAACATGCCACAAATATATGTAACTCTATATGAATTACTGAAGGAGGCAATTCCGGTCACATTTAGAATGCTGAAAAGAGCACTGTTGACTAACATCAAAGACTGAAACAGTATAAATTTCATGAACTCCAACTGTGCACTGATTTAGGAATGGAGTCCATTCCCACCATGGTATTAGAAACTCAAAACACTTGGAGGAATTAAACCGAGATAAATCAAAGACTGAAGTAATACTAATTTTATGAACCATAATCATTCCTTGGCTCAAGAATGGGGTTCATTCCTGTCACAGTATTAGAAAACCCAAACAGCTGGAAAAGTTATAAAACAGAGAAATCATTTAGTAGATCTGAGTAAAATTGATTAGAGCTTTATTATAGCAGTTTTTCCTTCAGAAAGATGACTCTCCATTAATACTGAAAGTGGTACAGATGTTAGCATGAAACAGACCACTTTGCCATATCATGCTGTTTTGAAATTGTAGAAATAGTGCAAGCAATATTCATTAAATATAAGAACTCTTCCAAGAAAAGAGGAGACTAACACCTAAACGGAATTTTAGTAAATCCTCTTTTAGAGAAACGGTTATACTGAAAGGTGAAAATGGCTTTCAACGAACCTTGGGCTTTGCACTTTCTCTACTGTTTTGTGACTACGGAGATAGTATATATAACTTGGAGTGGTGAGGAGCTGACTCCTCTGCAAAAACAGGAGTTAGGAAAAGTGGTTTCAGTGTAAGACTTGCAATGTGAAGGCACTTACTGAAATTTCCTTTGGAGAGTTGATATGAATCCAAAAAAGTAATTAATTTCTGTTCTGTCTCTAAAACACTGTGGGTAGATGCTTTTGATGAGTTACCAAATTTGGTTCTCTTGGGAAGGAAACCAATCATTTAATGTTACATCATGAAATCTAAGTATATAATGCAGGCATAATACCATCAGCTCTCCCGATAAATATTTAGCCCAGTTTTAACACAAGAAATTAAATTAGTAATGAAACAAAATGTTAATTAAATTGCACAAAATTCCCCTGCTGCCTTTGTGGATTCTTACAGGGTTTGAAGTAAAAGTTATACGGTGGCATGGAATATATTCATAATTTCGAATGGCTGAAATTAGAAATACCAAATGATTAACCACAAAAGGATGAAACCCAAAACCCCAAACAACCCTACAATTTATATATATATATATATATATATATGGTTTGCTATCATTATGTCGACGTGCATTTGCACGGCTATGAAGTATTCGAACATTACGGCAGGTGACATGAGCGAAGGTTTGCATTGCGAATGAACTGTGCATTCGCAATTCTAACTTTCGGTCATGGGAGGGGATCGCGGTACAGTGCGGTTAGGGAAATGCATCCCTTTCCTCACTGTAGTGCGATCTCGGAGTTGGAATATTAAGTTAGGGGGGTGTGGGGGGCACAGCCTCCCACAGTGGGGGGTGCAGGGGGTGCAGCCCCCCTGCATAACTGTGTGTTCGGTTAGGTAGGTAGGTGATTATGGGAAGGGTGGGCATGCTGTGTATCGCCGTAAATGTCGCAGTTTACATTTTCGACAATACACCCTTGTTTTCGAGTTTACTATTATTCGAAAATGTTCATTTTCGATGCATAAATTCGAAAATAAAGACGTTATTTATTTTTACTTTCGAATTTATGACTGCACTACAATGGGGAAAGGGCAAAACCTCAGTCCCCTCTGTACCGAGATCTAGTACAACCAGCTTCTAAAAAAAGCTGGTAGCAAATGCATTCGACTTTTTGTGTTTTGTCCTTGTGTGCATGGTCATAGTACATATGAAAGTTCCGCTGTCTGAAATTATGAATGTATCCAGGTGGCACACAATACTGTCACAAAGATTGTGATTGCAAGAAGGTAGTGTGGTTATGGGAGGGGGGGGGTTGTTCCATAATCTGGATATGATGCAAGAGAATAGTGCTTTTCCCACTGAGTTCTTGGGTTTGGTCACTAGAGGTAGATTTTTGCTGCTGAAGCATAGTGGTCTTGTGGAGCAGTAGGGCTGGAGAAGGTTTTGAATGGATGGGAGTTTAAGAGGATGGTTTACTAACTTGTGGGCAAGAGAAAGTTGATTCAAGTGAAAAAGTTGAAGAAGTTCAAGCCAGTCAAGTTCTCTAAGTGAGATACAGTGGTGACTGCGATAAGATGGACCAGTGGCAAACTTAGCAAATTTATTGTAGCAAGCATCGAGCTTATTTAGGTCTGTTTGTCTAAGGATGGTAAGTATAGGCAAGATGTAGAGTAAAGTGGAGATTAGGTGGGAATTGGCAGCAGAAATTCTGGCTGTCTTGGTGAGGAATTGTTTGCTTCTGTACAATGCACCTAGTTTTTCATGAACCTTTTTTATGGAAAGAGGAATGTGAGTGTCAAATCTGAGATTGTTATCAATCTCAACACCAAGTAGTTTGGCGTGTTCTGTTAGGGAGATGACGGTATTGTCTTTGGCTAGAATATTAAAGTGGGGGATAATTGGGTTAGATTTAGTGGGTTGGAAGATAAGAATTTTATGTCTTGCTCAGGTTAAGTAATAACTGGGCATTAGAAAGCCAACCTTCTACAGATGAAAAGGCTTCCTGTGTGATCTTGTGAAGTTTGGGTATAGTTGGGGCTGAGCAGATGAGGGTGGAGTCATCTGTATAGTGTATAAGAGAAGCTTTCTTGGTGGCTGTGAATAGATCATTGGTGAAGAGTGAGAATAGTAGGGGACCAAGGATGGAGCCTTGGGGAATACCAATTGTTACAGGAAGTCAAGGAGATAGGATATTGTGCCAGACAATTGACTACTGGCGGACAGTTAAATAGCTGTGAAACCAATCAGTAGCTGATTGGGAAAAGGATAGGTTATTGAGAAGAGAGATTAGTAGCTTGTGTGAGACCATGTCAAACATCTTGGATAGATTCACAAATATAGCAGAGGAGAACAGGCCACTATTTTCACGATGAAGGATAGTGTTAGTGAAAGAGAGCAAGGCATTAATAGTGCTGTGTATGGCCTGAAGCCATGCTGAGTGCTGGAGAGTAGGTTATTAGTTAATATGTAGTCTAAGACTAGAGGATGGATGCATTTCTCAAGTATATTGGAAAGTGGAGAAAGGATGACTATGGGGTGGTAACTGGAAAGTTCAGTGGAGGAGCCACCTTTATGAAGGGGAATGATGTAGGATATTTTCCACAGTGTGGGGACATAGCTTTCTGATAAGGACTGATTAATTCAGATAGAGACTGGATAAGCTAGAGCTTCGGCTGCTATTTTTAGGTATTCAGAGGGGAGATTGTCAACTGTAAGTTTTGTAGGCTTAAGTTTCAATAGAAGTTTTTTTTTTATATAGGAGGTAGGTACTGATGAAAAAGAAAAGACTGTGGGCAGACTATTTGGTTTTGATGTAGTGAGGGTGGATAGAGGGTTGTGTTGTTTAGTCAAAGACATAATTGACCAAGTCAACAATATTATGCCCTCTAGTTGGTCTGTAAACTATCCACTCCAAAAATATCTTATTTATTAAGCCTAAGAATCTCTGGACATACCAAACTACAGAGGTATAGGTTTTCCAGTTTATAGAGGGGTAGTTGAAATCTGCCATTACAAAGACATTTTAGTAGGAGGTAGTTCCTCCAGTAACTTAAGAATATGATTTGGCCATCAGTAAACATGGTGGGTGTCCTGTTGCAGCTGTTATGTTGATAGTTTCTCTTAGTCAGGGTAATAAGGAGTTTAGTGAGTTCAATCTGTTGGTCTTTTTGAATATGTCTAGTGGTGAGGTAGCCCTTGGCAAATATGGAAACACCACCACAGTTTCCATCAGGTCTGAATGAATATGAGTTCAAAACCCAGCTATGGATAGAGTGCTATATGTACATTGCAACCTAGCATCAGTAACTGCACAAACATGATTTCAAGTTGTAGAAAAGCCTCAAGATCGGATAACTTGCTGTTAGGACTTCTGGTGTTGAGAAGAGCCACCTTGAATGACTTGAGATGTCCACTTTAGGGCTGGAAAGAGCTACATTGATATATGTTATGTTAGGATGTTCTATTCACTGGATTCTGCTAAAAAGGCACTATAAGGGCAGAAATGACTTTACCCAGAATAAGGAAGTCATGGAATGAGAAGTCAGGGCATCCTTGGTTATCCCATGCTGATACATACTGGGCCCACTTAGAATGACATCTTCTATTAAGTCACTTGGTGTTGCCAATCATATACAGGTATTATTCTGGGTGAAGGAAGGATTCTACTTAGCACTGGTATGTTGCTTGCATTGGACATATGCATAGGGAGATCCAACATGTCTCTTTGCATGTCCTTTTGGGGTAATGCATCTCAAGTCATTCAAACCCACATAGACTACTATTAGGCAGAGATGGATCTATCAGAAGGCTCACTAGACACCTGCCCGAGGCGACACCATGGCTGAGGGGCTCCATCAACTCCATCAACACTGCCTGCCCTGTCAACCGACATCACTATATACTTTCTGTAGAAATTACTAATGCACTATCATGGTCTCCAAGATGCATACATAATTCATGCTCTCTTAGATACATGATTGTACATCATTAGTTCAGTACAGTAAATGAGTTTAAAAAAGTATCTCCAGCTCCTGGTTGTCCATTCCCCATTTACTCTACATCTTGCTATGTTGCTACCTATATGGCTGATCGGCATGAACATCTACCCATGGCACACAGCACACCTTGACCTTTTTCTACTTTAGCTATTGGTATAGACAATGAGTAGCATATTACATTTTTAATTGTTACTTTTTTAAGGAAGACTCAAATGAAGGTAATTAAAAGAAAAGATCAAAACTGAGGCATTTTAAGAAAAAAGTGATGTTCGACAGTTTTTCATTTCTGCAGTAGAAGTGCTGTCACACCATTAGTGGAACTAGCCTAGAAGCCCCTTACTTATTTGATAGTGATAAGCAGAACTTGCACATCTTCCTTAATAGAGTGCTGCCATCTGCAGCCTAGAGAAGAACTTAATTATACCAGTACACTGCTCCACAGTGCTGTTTGAAATAGACTTCATTTTTTTCTATTATTTACGACTTTCAAGATGTAGGTGATTTTGCTTTGCCACTGCATGTCTGAGCTGAGTGTATTTTTAAAACCCTTTGAAACTTGCAGCCTCCACCACTGTTCTAGTAGAACAATTTCATAAAAAAACATGTTTTTTTTAATAGTATGATAGCTCTCATTTGTGTTTCACTATAAATTACAGTGCATTGTCACAGTTCCACATGAGACTTATGTCATTGAACATATAGCTTTCAATATCCCTGAGTGACACAGACTGTCAGAATTTTTAATCTTAGTTTTAATCTTTTTCTTTGAAATTTGTGTTTTTTATCTGCCTGTCATGGGTCTCTGATTTTGCAGAATGTTTCTGATTTTACCTCGTATTTTTGATTGACAATGTAAAATGCTTGATTTTCTAGTATATAAATGAGAATTATAGTCTGTGACTAGTACCAGTAATTAATTCATTCTTATTGTAAAATATTTGATTTTCCAGTGAATTACTGAGGATTGCAGTCAGTCATTAAGTGCCAGTCATTAGATTTTCTTATGGTTCAAAAATGCATGTGTTTGAAATGCCTGCTGTTCTGTTAATTTTGTATGTGAATCAATTGCCTGCCTCTCTTATCTGTCTTTGTTTTGTAGAATGTATCTGATTTTGTCATATATTCTTTGTCTCATCCCTCATAAAATGCTTGATTTTTTTTTTTGGTAAATCAATGAGGATTACAGTCAGATGATAAGTCAAGTAATTAGAGTTTTATAGTTCTTGTACATTATTTATTTTCTAATAAAATTGGCGAGGATTACAGTCAATAATGCTAGTCATGAAAATGCTCATACTTTTTTATTGTTCAGAACATGTCTTATTGTTCAGAACATGCCTTATTGTTCAGAACATGTCTTATTGTTCAGAGCATGCATGTCAATTCAAAACCTGTTGTTCTATTAACTTTTTCAAATGAATTAGTGTTGACTCCTCTCATCTGTCCCCAGTTTGCAGAATGTCTCTGATTATGTCTCATATTTTTGCCTTGACTCTCTTTAAATTCTTTATTTTCTGGTAAATCACTGAGGATTACAGTCAGCCAATGATGCTTATCATAAGAGTTTCATAGTGCTTATTGTTTAGAAAATGTATGTGGAAGCAGAACCTGCTCTGCTAACTTAAATAAATTTTGCTGTCTGGCACATATTGCAGAGACTTAGGGCTCTGAGCTATTAAACTGTTTCCTGTAGTCAAAAGTACAAGGTTTGATTCCTTCCACTTCCATATGCCTACTATGTGACTTGGAGCTAGTCATTTAACTAGATAGTGCTATAAGGTTGCCCTGAAAATGGATAGTTTGTGAACTAGGATTACCAGGTTAACAAGCAAACAAACAAATAAATAATAATAATAACGATAATAATAATAATAATAATAATAATAATAATAATAATAATAATGATGAACATAACAAAAAAGTGTCTCTTTTAGGGCTTTGCTCTTCCATTATTTTTGGCTTTACCTAGAATTCTTGTAAGTTGAAAAGTATTTTGGGTTTTTCTTTGTAAAATTTATGGGCCAGATTCATGAAGGATTGCACGGAGTCTAAGAGTAGAGTAAGACTCCATGCAGCCAACATGTCCACCGAGCTATCCAGGAACAGCCAGTAGGGGCATGCAACAGAGCTCCCAAAATGAGTCCTACACGGACAGGGCTTGGATATGCAAATTACCTCAATTGCAGCCGAAAGCTATGCCAATGAGGTACATTTGCAATCCAGGAAACCTAAACCTGTCTGAGTAAGAGTAGTGTTATTTGCAGAAATGTACTCAGTTGACAACTGAGTACGGTTCTGCAAATAGCAAAATGGAGCCGTGACAGCTCCAAAAAAAGGATGCATCCAGTTGAGGAAGCATGCCAATGGTCAAAAATACGGCCATTGGCAATGTTCACTGGTGCAAAATAAAAATAAAATATATATTTTTTTCATCCTGATCCCCGGGGTTTAAGTGTAGCGCAGTGCCACACAAATGTGCTGCACTCTAAAAAACAGAAAATCAATAATTAAGATCCAAAAATGTGGATTTTATTGCTATTCTGAATTTACAATGCAATGGAATGGCAGGCTGAAGACAACATGGCCACCGAGTAGAGGTTGCTAAGGGGGGAAGCTCAGTCTAAGAGATGTAACCAAGCATTAGTAGGCAATCCTATGCAAATGAGGGTTAGGATAGTGAATCACAAGTTTACATAGCAAATGAGCACAGTCAGTGGAGTGTAGGAGTAGGATAAGGGGAGTAACAGAGTAGAAGATGGGTGACATCACAAGGGGGGTATGTATGAAAGAAGTGAAGTTCATTTGAGCAGAGTGGCATGTGTCAGCTGTCATTTACACATCATTAGAAGAGGTGTGTCAACAGGTAGGCTAGGTAAAGGCAAGAAACTGACGGTGTATGCCGTGGATAACACTAAAGTTTATTGCTGAGTGTGTATGCGCGTGGGTGCATGTCTGTAAACCCGAATAAGACTGTGTGCACGTGTGTAAGCGTGTGTGCACACGTTTAAGTTGGAGTAAGCATGTATAAGGCTGTTTAAAGTTTTGTAAGTGCGTTTGCGCCGGTGTGCGCACATTTTACCAAGAATAAGCAAGTTTTAGTCAGTGTAAGCATGTCTGTGTGCGTGTGAGCTGGTGTGCTCGTGTTTGCGCTTGTGTGCATGGCGCTGCCCCCCCTGAGGAAACAGAAAGGAAAAAGGAAGCACAACAAATAGTAGGAAGTTAACCAGGGAGTACTAGCAGAGCTAGCAGGTGAAAACAATCAGAATCAGGCAATTACACAGGCAGTACACTAGTCCAGCCCAGCCCAGCACTTAAAGCTCTGCATCAACATTTCACTATGTTTCTCTCAAGAGACACTGCAACACTGCAGTAAGCTAATAGAAGTGAAAACTGAAAAAGCTTTACTGAGACAAAGAAATGTTAGGGGCTGCCACTGCTGTTTTAAGGTGACATATGCAACATGCTGAGGGTGGTGACAATGTGAATGCTGCTGGACAACCCACAGTGAGGAGATGGAGAAGAGTGTACAGGCCCAGGGTAACCTACCAGGGGCTACATGAACTGGAGATAGTGGAGCGCTATAGAGTGGACAGAGACCTCTTGCAGCAAATTGTTGAGCTGTGCAGGTCATGCCTCACACACAGAACCCACAGAGGGGAGCCCATCCCAGTGGAAACCAAGGTATGCGTTGGCCTAAGAATATTAGCAACAGGTACCTTCCAGAGACCAACTGGTGATATGATGGGGATATCACAGGCATCAGCATCCAGGGTACTGCACCAGTTCCTGGATGCCATGTCAGAACATGTCGGTGATCATGTATATTTCTCCAATTCCCATGAGGTATTGGCCAGCAATATGTGTCTCTTCCAGCAAATAGCAGAATACCCTGAGGTAGTGGGTGCAATAGACTGCACGCACATATGCATCAAAGTACCAGCCGGTGAGTGGGGTAGGGTCTACTTCAACCACAAGGGCTTCCCCTCCATCAACTGCCAGGTCATGTGTGATGCCCAGGGCATAATACTGAATGTGTGTGCTGGCTGCCCTGGAAGCTACCATGATTCCCATATCTGGCATCTGACGCAGCTGTAGCAGACATTTTCCAGTGGGGACATCCCTCATGGTCACCTAGTGGGGGATGCTGGCTATGCACTGGAGCCGTGGCTGATGACACCCATCAGAAATGCACACACACCTGAACAGGAACGCCATAATGAGGCACATGCACAAACACAAAATGTAATCGAGTGTGTGTTTGGCCTGCTCAAGTCATGGCTCTGGTGCCTGGACACATATGGTGGAGCCTTGCAGTACTCACCAACTACATGTACCCAAATTGTCATGGTATGTGCTATGCTACATAATATGATCCTGCAAAAACAGCTGCAGCAGGAGCAGCATAGGCCTGGGCCAAACAGCTCCCCACCATTGTCAAGGCCATCACAGGCAGAGCGTGACTCGGAGGAGGAACAACCTGAGCCTGCCCCAGTAGGCAGAAGGAGGTGTGCCCAGTATGCTTTGGCCTTGGCAAAGAGGCAACGCATAGCACATACACTGGCTCAGTAGGAACCCTGGAAATTATACCTCTCTCTGACTCACACAAATAGTAAAAGGGATGCCTAACTTGACACTACCTGTTTCCAAACATGTATAGGGAGTGCAGTATGTGCATCTGACATAGGCAGCCCTGCAGCACCACCTGAGGCATGATTGCCATGTGTTAAGCAATATAAAGCAGTGCTAAACAACTTTCACCACCATTTAGTATATGTAAAGCAATTACACACACTAACACTAGCACAACTGTGGTCAATGTTGAACAATATTGGGCAATGTTCTGTAATGTTGGTTAACGTTGAACAATGTTGGACAAGCCTGGTCTACGTTGGGCATAGCTGAACAAAAGCCAACATGCTCATATTTGCTCTACTGGCCCTTAAGCAGTCTGGTCTGCTCAGTATGAAAATATAAAGCAGTGACAGGCCTTGACCCCAGGATACTGTGCACTGCAGTCATAGTACTGAACCACTAAACCATGACAGTATTGCATGGTCAGCCTGTATGAAGAAATGTTGATAAGTCTATGCAATGTATCTCATGGAAACCCTGCAGGGACAGCATAATCCCTGTTAAGTTATGACGCAAAGGTGAGCCCTGCAGTAAGAATAGAACCTGATTTTCAACACACATATAGTATAATTGTTAATATTGGTCATGTTCACACACATCAACAAATGTAGTGGACTTCAGACAGCAACATACTGAAAGGTCACACTGGGCATGCTCACACACTTAAATAAATGAGACAAATGTCAGGCAACAAAACACTGAAAGGACAGACTGGGCATGCTCACACACTTGAATAAATGAGACAAATGTCAGGCAACAAAACACTGAAATGACAGACTGGGCATGCTCACACACTTAGACCATGTCTGAGTATAGCAGTGGGCCACACATATCCGGCAGTTGCATGTGTTAACACAGGAACCTCTCAGTATTCACCAATCTGCCATGTGCACACAGTTATATGACAACAGATACATATATAATATATTGAAACCCTGTCATAATAAAATATGTTCTGCAGATACTTAGGTTGTTCGTAGAGAGTGTGAAAGCAAAGAAGAGAAAAACCTGCAATCAGTATCATCAATAAACAATGTGCATCCCCGAACATTACCATAGGTGCATAGGTTGATACTAGCCTATCTGCTCTAGGGCATGTATAAGCCTAGCCAGAGTGTGTTTGGCTTTCGCAGCACTGTTAGATTAGTAGACTGTGCCTGTGAATAGTAGGACACATAAGGTAGGCCTTTTACATTTGCTTTATTGTGCCCCTGTCCAGCAGGGACCCAGAAGAGATTCCAGGGGTAAACATACGATCACCCATCCACTCATCAATATGTCTCCTGTAGGGGGTCAGTGGGGGGCTCAGCCTATGCGGGACTGGGATCCCATTCCAGAGTGAGGGGAGCATCAGGGATAGAAATGTGTCCCTCCAGTATGTCCTATAAATATCTGTGCTGAGGTGTAAGTCCCTGGAGCGTGTAGCTCTAAGGGATCCAGATATCCTGAGGTGGAGCATGTCCATTAATTCTGAGTTGGACATGGCTGTAAACAACAGATCGCATCCGAGTAGGTGGTAAGCGACTGAGTAGAGCTGGAGTTACTTTAGTCGAACTGCACAGGGCATTTGTGTGAGTCCCTAGATCCACTTGGTGAGGTACTTTTGTGGCCAATACAGTTGCTGCAGGTGTCAGGTAAGGTACATCCCAAATGGGGCATTGTATCCAATCATGGGCCTCATGAGTATAGGGGCACAATGACTTTACTTGATCTAGATGTGAAACCTGTTGGGATAGGGAGGGCTATATAGAATGTCTGTCTAACCACTATGGCAATGTGATTGCCAAAGGCAAGATAACAAACTACTCATGTCCCCATATCCCTAACAACTTCTACCATACTTAATGTATTAACACCTATGTGGTAATGTGGAGTCACTATGTGATTCCCAAAGGGAATGACTATGCATTTAATGGCAATCAGCTGTAGGCCATGACTCTGGCACCAGTTATCCATCTCTGTGAGACCCTTTTGGAGAATGCTTGTGCCAGCTGGAGAGTCAAATATGGCACCCAGTTTGCAGTCATCTGCGAACATGGTCAGCCATATTCCTCCTGTGTTAGCCTGTATGTCAGAGGAATATATACTGAACAAGACAGGTCCCAGGACTGAGCCTTGTGGGATGCCACGTGTAACTGGTGTAGAGTCAGACATGGCACCTGCAATACATACCATGTGGGTGCTATCCCTGATCCACTTAGCAATCCATCTTGTGACATATGTGTTGATATCTAAGCTGGTGAGCTTATGTATGATGCCTGAGTGGGGTATTGTTGTGAAGGTTTTTGTGAGGTCCAGGTAGGCTGTGTGAACTACCTTCCCTATGTCTATGGACCTGGTAACTGTTTAAAGAAGTTGACCATGTTCAAGAGGCAAGATCTGCCCACAACAAAGCTGAATTGTGTAGGATCCAGTGCCTGTAGGTTCCCGATGTCTGTGTGTATGAGTACCATGATGATATGCTCAATAGCTTTGCAGACCAGGCTAGATAGGCTTATAGGGCAATAGTGTCCAGGGTCTGTTGTGGCACCACCTTTGTGGAGCGGGACCACTGTTGCCATTCCTTGGGTACATATCCTGTAGTAAGACTGATATTGAACAGTGACTTCATGTGAGGGTTATGTTCGTCATGAAGCTTGTGTAAGATGCAGGCCAGGACTGGTCCCATTGATACTGTGTTGTCTGCTTTGGAGAGGGCAGCACTCACCTGATCATCTATGATGTCAGGAAGGCTACACTCTGTTGGGATGGACATTTGCTCATTAGGGGGGATGGGGGGTGACATTTTCACTGAACCTGTTTGCCAGGATGATGGCAATGTCTGTGGGTTCAGTGTATGTATTGTCATTTTGCAGTAACACACAGCATATCTGTGAGTTGGCACCCAGGTTCATGACATGACTAAAGAAGGCCTTGGATTGTTCTCAGTGTGTGGTGCAATTTACCTTTCGAAGTGAGTCTTAGATTAATTCATGAGTGAACGTAGCTTCTTGCTAGTACTGGTCAGAGGTGCCTTCCCTTATTGGGATTGTGCTCTATCATGTAGTTGCCCCCTCCTTTTGTTGTATAGCTTATTTATGGCTGTGGTCCACCAGACAGGTCCCCTGCCTTTGGAGGAGTGAGTCTTGTTCTTATTTGAGATAGCATGATCCATGCATTCCAGTAGGTGTCAATAGAATGTGTTTGTAAAGGATTCAGTGGTCTGAGCCGTACTTACCTCTGTCCCAGGGTCTTTGAAGGATACCACCTTGGTTTAGAGAAGTGTGACATTTGCTGTTGGTAAGTACTTCACCGAGAGAACCTAGGATGGGGATGGGGACGGGATATGGATGTCCAGTGAGATAAATGCATGGTCTGACCTTACCAATGAGGGGCATACCTCTGGTGTGGAATATGGAGTCCCCATGTTGGTGATGATCAGGTCCAATATGTTTTCCCCTCATGTGGGTGTGGTGACCAGTTGTGACATAGCATTTGTGTTTAGAAATTCTAGCAACCATTGGGTGAGGGTATTGTGGCTTGAGTAGTATTCCCAGTCAATGTTTCTGTAGTTGAAGTCACCCCATATAATGGTGTTTGTATAGACTGTCATATCCTCCAGTGTTCCCAGGAAAGCTGAGTGGGGTTCCTGAGTTCAGGAGGGTGGTCTGCAGCAGGCTACAAACTGAAAGGCAGTTTTACCCACTGTTAGTTGCACATGTATGGTCTCTGATGCTTCCTGCAGTGCTACTAACCTGGAGGTGTGTGTATCTGTGATGTATACGGATACACCCCCTAAATTTGTTGGTCGGTCCGAGTCTTGTGGCCGAAAAGCATGGTATGAAGTATAACCTGGTAGCACTGGTGTGCATTTGGGAGCCTGAACCAGGTGTCTGTTACTGCACAAATATCGACATTCACTATACTGAGGAGAGTCTTGAGTGCGTGCATTCTGGGGTCTAGAGATCTGGTATCGAGCAGCATTACCCGTACTTTCTTTTACCTTGTATTGTCCATGGAGGTGGGTTTGTCATTTGAGCCTTGCCCAAAAAAGGCACCGTGGGGGTGGCAACAGCCTTAGCCAGTATTTGAAAGTCCAGGGGTGACAGGTGCAAGCTGTCCATAGCAAAGCTACGTGGCATGTCGAGCATGTCATCCCAGGCTGACAGACACTGGATCCCCTTTGAATGACACCAGTATGTTAGCCAACTGTTACAATTCATCAGCTTGTCTGTATACTGTGCCATCATTCTTGGTGAGGGTAAGATGCTACACAAGGTCAGGGTCATACTGGTCTGGGTTACATGATCAGAGAGCTCCTCTATGTCCCTTGTCATGTAGTCTAGGGAGGAACGTCTGAGGTAATTCACACCAGCATGGACAATGATGGAGCCATATTTGTACTTGATTTGGAGTGACCTGAGTGCATGTTTAATGTGGCAGAACCTGCCACCCGATAGACATCTCAAAGTGTCCTTCTCCATGTTCAGCCTGGTGAGTGTGATGTCAGTGTGTCTGACAATAGAGTCATCTATTACAAGTGTATTAGGTGTGTTTTTAGCCCTAAGGGCAGTGACTGTGTGGCACACTGACTTTGTGAACCATGTGATATGTGGGTAATGTCGTGGAGTAGCAGTTGTCTGGGTGTCTGCTTAGGAGGTCTCTGCTGCTTAGGCAGATATTATGTAGAGCCTCTGAGTATGTATTTGTGTGGTAATGTAGTTTGTTTGCTGTCGCTATAGGTCTATGTGTGACGAAGTTGTGGTGTGTGTGTGGTTACCTTCACCACCTGATAGACTGTGCCAGTCATGGTTCGAGAGAGCTCAGCCTCCCGTTTGTCTATATAGTTGCATCTCCCACATATATCTGAGTTTGTTGGGAGGAGGTGAGGGTTGTCTGTGTACATAAGGCAGTTGTAACATTGCCTCAAAAGTCCCATATTCACCAGCTGGACTGGAGAGTACACACAAAACCAACCGTTGGACATGCCAGGATATTATGACGACATACTCTCTGTTGACTGATCAAAATGGATCAGTAGGGTGTTAAGTGTGTAAAAGAGTATAACGGGTTTAGTGCTCAGGTATGTTGGTGTTTTTGAAAGATTATCTGCGAAGGAGTCCAGACAGAACCATGACACTTGCTTCAGCTATGTCATACACAGCACTGTACACACATATATGTCCTGAGTCAGGGCCAACTGTACCTGACTGACAATGCCGACATCCTGTCAGACTGGCCCATACATACATACCCACCTCCCACTGACAAATGTCCCTATCATACCAGAAGATATCACATGTAGAATGGGTAAACAGCTCCTTCCAAAGCCGAAAACATGGCATCAATTGGATGACATTGTTTCCCGATGTCTGTCATAAGTGAACTACAGAACAAACAGACCCTGCACCTGAACAGTCTGTTGAGCCACATCCTCTCTACAGGATGTGAAACTGTTGAATGTGTTGCAACAACATATGGCACACCCCACAAGTGTTGGTGCACAACAGACCATGGGAACTATAGTCCTATAAGCCTATGACATCTGATCTGCAAGGGCATTGAGTCCATCATGATTGAAGTCATGAACAGAGCTATTGGAAGCCAATAAACACACAGCCCTACCAACTGTGGTATGATCATGGGCAGATCATGGTTAGCAAGCCTGCTAGACTGTTTGCAAGGCAGCCACCCAGGACACACATCACTGAAGGGAGCTACACATGTCCCACATAGACTCTGAGTAGCCCTTTATCAACATCACAGACACATGTTGTATCCACAAATTCAAAAACCTGTGCATAAATATGTATTGTCATATGAAGGAATGGAAATTTGTACACAGAGAGATCACACAAGCTAAGAATTGTGGAGTCCTGTTCAAGCTGTTAACACCTGCTGGATTGCATAAAACAAAGTGCACGCACATTACCATGTCCAGTCTGATGATGTCAGCATCCTAGAAATATAGCAGGAGAAATAAAAACACCCAGTAAATCATATAGCGTGTCATGTTAATGCATATCTCTGCACTATCATGACAAAGTTAAGTAGGGGTTTGAATCCTGCAATTGGTGTGTGTGTGTGTGTGTGTGTGTGTGTGTGTGAGATTTCTTGTGAAAGGAGTTCCCTTTTTGGAGACTAGGAAAACACATGAATAGAGGTAGATTCTTCTTTGGCAAGTCTGATGATGTCAGCATCCTACAAATATGGCAGGAGAAAAACAGCACCCAGTAATGCATATAGCAGGTCGTGTTAATGCATATCTCTGTAGTATCATAACATAGTTAGTTAGGGGTTTGAATCTTACAATCGTTGTGTGTGTGTGGGGGGGGTGTATGTGTGTGTGTGAATGTGTGCGTGCGATTTCCTTTGAGAGGAGTGCCCTTTTTGGAGCCTGTGAAAACACATTCAAAGAGGTAATCTACTCTTTGGCATGTCTGATGATGTCAGTATCACAGAAATACAGCAGTGGAAATGAAAACATATAGCGTGTCATGTTAATGCGGATCTCTCTAGCATCATAATATAGTTAGGTAGGGGTTTGAATCCTGCAATTGCTGAGTGTGTGTGTGTAACACTGTTGGTTAATGTGTTGTGGGTTTTGCTTTTACAACTGTATGACATATCAGTAAAACAACAGTATGTGCATTGCACACTTTCGGTATCTGTGTGGCACATACATATATGTACACGTGACCTCAATTGTTATCTGTGTGGCAAATACATATATGTACATGTGACCTCGATGAGTTCATAGGTGTGAAGCCTGCTTTCTACACGAATACATCTGTTACCATTGACAGTCTGGGCTGCTGCTTCTCAGACCTTAGGTCACATATGTATGTATGTGTCAAGGCCAGCCACTGTAGTGATCTGTGGCCTAGGTCATCTGTGTCACACACACCCATGACAGTTTCTATAGAATAGTGTGAGTGAGGGTTCATGCCTGGGGTATATGTCAGACATGTTCAAACACAACACAGTCTGTCAATAATGGCCATTCATTACAGGTGTACAACACCTCCATGGATATGCATACAGACCCCTTCATGCTTATGTGATGCACTGAGGGGCATCAGCATACCTTTGGAAATGTGAATACCAAAGGACAGATGACATAACATGTGGCTGTATGTACACATTGGTACCCCTGCTACATGTTGTGGGCTACTAACAATGTGGTACTGTCAGGATACTATGTATTGTAAATGTGGATGACTATGCTATAGTTGGCTTATAGCTTTACAGCATGTGTTGGTTAACAGGTATCTGTCTGTATGATACCCTTGTGGAGGATAAGTGTCTCATCTGGAGAACGCATTGTAGGCCACTGTATGCATTACCAGATCTGGATGGAGATATCCCCAGTGTGTTTGCTTGTACCTGGGATGTCTACATGCCAAACAGGAGTGGTCCCAGGAATGGGTGGCGGCCAATACCACTGGTTACTGGTATAGTATAGTACCGGAAGGACTCAAATGCTACTGTGTATCCTACATCTGTGTATCAGTTGTCAAGACATCAGCTAACGATTGGGTAAAGTCAGGCTGTTGAGGTTATGTATACTACCAGTATGCAAAACAATGACCGATATAAACAGTATCACCCACAGCATAGTGTCAAACCATGTCATACACACATGTGTACCCAAGTCATAACATATGTGTAGTAAAATGCATACTGGCCACCAACAGGAAATATGAAGTGTTAACACTGTGTAATACAGGGCATGTCACCCTTTCCATGTGTCCACTATGCACATACATGCAGTAAGTGCACCTCCACCATGTTCACAAATGTACACCTGCAAATCTGTACTGCACACATCACACACGTACCATCCACTCACCAACACATGCTGCCAGTACCGCACACATCAGCCAAATGGCACATGGGTGGACAATACAGTATTGGAATTAACACTGGTGTAAACAATACTACATTGATAATCATAGCTTTAATGCATCATGCCTGCTCAGATATACCTACAAGGATATCAGTACACCTTGCTGTTGACAACATGCTAACATTGCTACACTGCTATTAGGTCACCCTGTGCATCAGCACCATGTAAGCCTGTTCCTGCATCATTGTCACAGATGACAGGAGGTGGAACAGTTTCATCATACGCACAGGGTGTGTTATTGGTTTGCCAGAGCCCGACAATGACCCATCCAATCGATATGTATGTGTGTGTGTGTGTGTGTGTGTGTGTGTGTGTGTGTGTATGAGGGACAACAGTACAGTATGGGTCAATGTTGGTGTAATGTGTGTGTGTATGTGTTAGCCCTAGGTGTTTGGTTTATGTGTGTGTGTCTGCATGCACACAGTTCCACCTTGTGGCTGCCACATATGGGTGATTGTGGGACAGCCATGGACTGTACCTGCCAGGCTGTACAGATCACTTTCTCCGGCCACGGACACAGTACCTGTACCTGCCAGGGGTGCCACGGACAGTATCGGGTACCAAGCCAGACTGGGTACTATCGTCAGAGGCAGAGGGATGTCAACTGGACCCATGTCCCTGCTGGGACTGGCCAGAGCCTCATGCACGTGGTCGTCCAGGACAATCTATTGACAGCCCAGCCCCAACATTGCTGGGGCTGGTACTGCCACTACGGGAGCAGCTGGGACTTGTGTGTAGTCCGTGATGAGTTCCAGCTGATGATGTTGCTGGCATAAGTCCACGTCGACATTTCAGCTGTCCTGCACTGTCCTGGCACATGGACATTACATTGCAGAGGACATCTAGTGTCTCCCCCCAACATCTATCAATGACCTCGGTGTAATTACGGATGGCACCGGCAAGGTCACGGATACTGTCATTGATAGCGGTGTTGTGAGCCCTCTGCCCCCTTAGTCCCTGCCTGGTGTACCTTTCCATACGTGCCTGTGCCTGCATTACAGACCGGAACATAGCTGAGGATGTGAGACCTGTGGGGGCACATCTGCCAGGGGCATTATGATCAGCAGTGCTCCCACGAGCACCCCTGGACATATGCCTATGTGGTGCCATTCCAGGTGTCTGGGTATGGCTGCTGTGTGGGGTTGCATGTGCCATAGATACCACACTATCCTGGTCGATGCCTACTGTATGCTGTTCCTCTGCTAAGGCCATTGGTGTTGAGGGATGTATCGGCAGTATGAATGTGCACATAGATGGGGTGGACAGCTGTGTACTGTCGATTGGCGGACCAATGACAGACCCTGACAAACCTACCTATGCCACTACACGTGTCATCATGCCCACTATTTATGGCAGTGACCTCAGGTTCCCTGCTGCACTCATCCAATACCTCAACACCTGTGAGATGAAGACAGGAAACACACTTCACAATCTGTACAGGATGTTAGCGCACATGAACACATGCACACATGCACACATGTACACATGTACACATGCACACATGCACATATGCACACATGAACACATGAACACATGAGCACATGCACACATGAACACATGTATGCACACATACACTACTCAGTCAAGTTGACACACACACACACACACACACACACACACACACACACACACACACACACACACACACACACACACACACACACACCAACAGAAATACGGAACATATCCATTAGTGGTTGGTGCAGTACAGTATCACAAGCCAAAGAGTCCTATCACACATGTCAGCATGCAGGATGTGTGTTGCTCAGCAGCATGCAGTGTGAGTGTGGAGAGTCCTTGTTGATAACAGTATACATGTCTTTGATGCATGTGTGTTGTTCAATGATTGGCCTCACCTTGGAACACAACATGTACATGGACACAACATTGCTGTGCAAGTCTGGAATGCTTTCCAATGTCCTGTGCACCATCACTCATAGGTATACATACCATGGTCAGATGCACACAACTGTCACGTGTATAGCAATGAATGCTATGTGTAGTACTGTAGTTACTGTAACTGGATGTAGTGTAGTACCATGAGCCATCATCAGGCAGCATCATGTGGTCACTCAAGGCCACTAATGTATGTCACACTGGCAACTATCTTGCTGTACCTGACCTGCACCACTTTGGCTACATTAACCATTTTACAGCCAGTTGTTACATGGTTATGTAAGGTGTTCAATAGGGAGCATTGCCTCACATGAATGTGTTGTGTGTTGAAGCATGTCACACCACCCCATGATAGTCCTCTACCCCCAGGTATAGTATGTGTGCTGTGTTGTTGACATTTGGGATACTGGAGTATGACCTTACAGCAGGTGTCTACATATGCCATGTGTATCAAATTAACACTAACTGCATATGACAAAGTGGTGTATGTTGTGTGCATGTGTATTGAATGTCCACTACAGTGTATCACAATTGGTTGGGATGCTCTGTGTATTGCATGTGTTTGAGGCAGATACTCATATTACTGGGATGTGCATATTCCCACAGAGAACATGCAGAGCATGCATTATGTGTAGGTGTTTTACATGTGTATATGGCCTACAAGTCTCCTATGACATGCACATGTTATATGCTATATTAAATGTAGAACACTCACCAGCATGGGTGTGCTGTCTTGCTATCACACCAGAGGGACCTACAAGGATATGAGACAGTTTGTCAGTGTCAACAACTATGGCATTGCTGCTGTGTGTTTGCAATTCCACAGTAGTACAAGAGGTGACAGTCACAGGCATACAAATTATGTTCCAAATTATCAGTATTGCATGACACCAGGCTCCACATCTTCTGAATACACAGTACACATCTGGTAAATGCATGTTCTAACAATTGATCTAACAGTAGTCTACAGATATGCCATGTTACCTGCACACTCTGTATCTACATGCTGGGTGACTCCGGCCTTCATGATGACACATGTCTGTTGTACTGGATGAAGGAGCCACCACGCTGAGGAGCAGCTATTCCACACTGGTGAGGGGGGGGGGGTGTTGATGCACCACCACCTGTGGCAAGCTGTTGTCTGTGGACATTGGAGGCATGCTGCCGGACACGTCTGATTAAATCACTGCAGTGATGGCGTACCTGCTCATAAGTCTGGTTATGCATGCCTACATCATTCACCTGATGGACAACATCCTGTCACAGTGCCGTGCGTCCATGCTGGTCCTGGCTAGATCTGGAGAACAGCAGGTTGTAATGCTGTACCAGGGCATCAAAGATGACCTCCACCTCCTCAGGGGAATAGGCAGGCTTCCTGTTGTGAGACATATTCCTGTAAGACAATA
Organism: Protopterus annectens; assembly: GCF_019279795.1. Classification (NCBI taxonomy): domain Eukaryota; kingdom Metazoa; phylum Chordata; order Ceratodontiformes; family Protopteridae; genus Protopterus; species Protopterus annectens. Next base: position 550,925,091 of record NC_056729.1, on the reverse strand, counting down.
AAACAGTAATTGTGAGCAAGTCATGTGGCACACTTAACATGCTAAAGTACAGACATCAATGAAATGCCATATATAGCAACCTATTGGCTGTCAGTAGATACACACCTTTAATACCACATAGGACTGCTCAGCCCACAACTGCCTGACAGTGCCTGGCACATACTATATTCCAAAACATGTTCTGCACAGCAACAAAGTGGAACCAGTATGTAAGACTATACAACAGTACATGGCACACTCTATGTGACACAATGCACCACCTAGCCACAGGCGGTGTGTATGAAGCTAATGCATGCAGACATTTGTCATCCATTGAAATGAATGTTAAGTACAGTTTAAGTACTATCAGTACACCATGCTACTTGTTGATAGCAAACCCCTCAGTAACAAATGTGCACATTCATCACTATAGGTGGCATACTGCTGTAATACACTACACATGTTGCTAGATATGCACATATATCCTGTGACACACATACCACCAAGGCCATGTTACAGGCATACCCACACACACATCAGACATACCTACAGGACACAAAGGTATGGCAACCCAGATCAGTTTTACCTGTGTAACATACAGTACTGTGTGTCAGCACCTACAATACCTCACGCCTGAGGTTTGTAATGTGTGAGGACTACAGGTAACAAACAAAACAGTGTGTCCAAGCAATGTGGATATAAACCATACTGTGATGTTTAGGCCTACAGCTTCAGGTAGTACTACTGTTCATACAGGATTTGTATTCACTAGTGTTAGCAATCAATAAGCATACATGTACTGCTTAAGCCTACAATGGGACTACATCAGACCGTATGCCTTACTTCTTTTCCTGCCTAGCAATAGCATATGTATCCTTTGCTGGGATTTGAGCTACAACACTACATACCATGATATACATAGTTTCCCACTAGGCTATCACACATATACACAACTTTGACACATTCACCTAAACATTCATCATCACACCCAGTCAACCTGACATAGCAAGTAATGCAACAAGTACATGCGTGTGTGTATCGGGTGCTAGGTAGCTAATAGGCTATTATCCATAGGGCCTATGGAAGCCTAGCCATATGGTACCCTGCCCTTCCACACCCATGTAATGTAGGTTCATGTGCCCCTATCATGCAGAGCCACAGTGGTGACTCCTGGGTTGTGTTTCCTATCTCACACCCACTCATCATGATTATTCATGACAACTGCTAATGAGGACCTTCATTTGCTATCGATAGGTGGTTAGTTCCAGAGCATGGTATGTGTCTGAGATGATAATGTACCACTCCAGCATGTTCTGCTTTTTCACGTTACAGGGTTTAGATCAGTACAGTGTGTAGCTTGTATGGAGTTTAATCTGTATATATGGAGCATGTCCAACACCTGTGGGTTTGGCATAGCTTTGTATGTTAGGCAGAGGTTGCCTCTGGGTAGGCAGTATGTGACACAGTGTAGCTGTGGTTTTGTAAGACAGTCTGCATAGGGCATCTGTTTGAGTCTGGTAATACTCTTTGTGAGGTATGTGTCTGGCGTCTACTGTTGCTGTGGATGTCTTCTGAGGTACATACCGACAGGGCCAATGTACTCTATGATGGGTGTTATGACTGATGAGTACAGTGGAACACTGACCTCTTATTCCATGGATGACATACCTTTTCTGATGACATGTGGACCGTACTCAGTTTACATGACTAGTGTGGCACTGCGATTATCAATAGGGACACTACTGTCCACCTGTGTCCCGTAGTCTCTCATCACACTTTTGGTGTTGAGTAGACTACCACCTATGTGGTAGTTCATGGGTACAGGGTTTTTAACAAGAGGGATGGCAATACATTTACAACATTGAGCTTGGCGTACATATGAACATCCATTGGTGTACATATAGATATACATATAGGCACATATACAGTCCACCTTTCATGGTGGGAATATCAATTATGCAAAGGTTGAGAGGGATGCAGTTATGTAATGATATTGAACAGTCTTGTGGAGAATGCATGGAAGGTAGTCTCAGCCCATGTACCTTTAGCAGGACCCCCTATCTGGAAGACTAGTACCTGAGGAATCATACCCATGGCGTTTAAACGCCACATGTCATATGCCAGCACTGTATGCTATCTTGTTTGCCACACACTACCACCTACATATAAAAATGCACATAACAACCTGCAACAACATATAATTGTCCACCCTTCACAAACAGTTGCAGTATGCCCCTTGCTCTATGCACATGTTCAGATGCTAATTTATCAGACACATAAATATCTCTCCATATGTGTGTGCCATACACACACAGGGTCCACAGTGTTGTAAGTCTGTACACCTCACAGATGACCTGTTGGGTCTTGCTACAACATGGACAGTTGTCACATGTGTGCATACAGTAATAGTACAGGGAGTATATATAGCTGCAAATGCTAACATTACTATACTAGCCTGGTACAGCAGTTGCCAATGCTAAGCTACAAATTATGTTACTATCATGCATGTCATACTCTGTCACATCCAAGTTTATATAGGTGTTTGCACTACTCCCCCAAACTGCCATTATATGCAGTACTGTACAGACCATACATGACATGTTCAGATGTTTGACATATAATGCTGAGATACATATGTCACAGTTACATCCCACTGCACACAGCTACACATTAATTTGTCCATGGCAGTAGTTATGCATGGCATCACTGCATACATACCTACTGCTGCCACTTATGCATCTTTCTGAGTATGTACAGTACTATTCATACACATCTACTACTTGCCGGTAACTACAAATCTGTTACATACCTGTTACTCACTGTCAGGTCCGTCTGTGTATGGTTTTCAATGTTTTGTTTTATTTATTAAGTAAAGTTTTTTACTTATTTGTTATTATTGGTTATTAATTAATTTTTTTTCTTAATTAATATATTTCGGTTTTACAGGAGTAAATATAATATTTACTTAAGTAAGGTTTCTTTATTAAGTAATAAGGTTTGTCAGTAGTTGCTGACACGTGCAATGTAATGATTGCATGTGGGGATAGCAAGTACAATCTGCTTTTATAGGTATCTGGGCATGTGCATGTGATGCCCTCTGCACCAATTGGTGCCCAGCATTTGGTAAATGCATACAGCCTGCTGTGTGGTAATTGCAGTACTCGCTGTCATAGCAACCCAATGCTATAAATTGCTAAGGTATGTAGGCATAGCCCTTTCAGATTTCCAGAGTGGGGCCCATGCTTGTTTGCTGTGGACACTGTTGTGTAAGTCAGAAGGTTAGTATACTTCTTATATCTGAAGCTAGAGGTGTAGACAGTGATGTACATGTTGTACTCAGGCCTGACTGTTGCCACTTGCAGTACAGAGCTATCAGTGAAGAGTTTAACTCACCCCTACAAATGCTTGCACAACATTTATGTGACTACGTAGTTTATTTTCTACTCATATAATTAACTGCCATACAAATGTAGTTATTGAGAATTATTCTTTGGGCACATGAACTGTTTATGAACTGTTATGCTGTGAATATTAATGTACTCACTTCTGCAGGTTTGTGGTTTTTATTGTTGACATTAGCACAGGGTTCACAGGACAACTGGACAATTCCAGTACTGTGTATGCCTACCTACATCCTTGGTAGACCCTAAACACACAAGTGTATTTAAAGTGTGTAGGGGTGGGGGGTTGCTGACATACAGAGAGCATTTTGTATTATTGTGTGAATGTTATCTTACTGGACTTAAAGGATTGGTGTGTACCTGTTGGTTTATCAAGGCAGGTGGTCTGTCTGCATAGTTCCCAACTGTGAACCTATCCAGATGGTAGTCAAATGTTACACTGTTATTCTTTGTCTGTGCAACCCACAGGTGTTTTCATCACTAGTACAATGGCATTGTTACAGTCAGTTGCTACCAGTACATGGCTACATCCTTTGGTATTTCTGTGTTGTACTCCTACATAAGGGTATGCTTGTGGAAGTCCTACCACAGCTATTTGCAGTGTGTGTAACAGCAGGATAGCTGCTATGCCTGTGTGTTTGTGCCTCTGCCATGCCTATGAAACACTCAGATACATCTTTGCATGGAGTCAGGGATAGGTAGTCAAATGTGAGGTACACCTTACACATAATAGAGACAGTAAAAGTCTAAGCTTGTGTGAAGCAGTGCATATGGATACATACTCCTTTTATGAAGTATAAGCGGTGTCTACTGTTATTATTGTCAGTATTCATTGTGTAATACCCCACCTTTCTGACTGATGTCAGTACTTTTCAGAGGGATTCAGAGGGACACAGCTTAAATATGTTTCACAATCAGGAACATCCCTGTAAAGTAGTCACAGTTGGGTAGTATGGCCTCTGCCCTAATCAGATTTGCCACTGTTTGTCCTGCTATGATACTGTGTGGGGGTTGTAAAGTGCCTCTGTAACTTTATTTGCTGCAAGAATGGCTGCTTCTCATATCACACTCATATAATGCATTTCACAACAATTGCTGGTAAAGATCCACAAAACAAGCTTTGTGTTATGGCCTTCCTATTTTTCCTTTACATTCAGTGATTGAAATGCATGATATATTTATTTGAGCACCAGGTTATTGTATATCTGCTGTGGCTTAGTGGTAATTCATGTAGTCTATTCTGTCAATGATCTGGGCTTCGAGAGTGGCAGAGGTATTTTATTTTGCTGCTGAGCAGAACAAGGGCCCTGACATAGAGTGACTAAGGCAGTTTTAAGCAGTTTTAAGTGGGTTTGCTCAGGTTTGCACAATGCTTAGCTAAGCGCACACATGCGCACACTCGCTTAAACCTGCTTACTACTGCTTAAAAGTGCTTACTCCTGCTAACCCCCATGCTAATTTCTTTGAAAGAAAAGAAAATGGGGAGATAGGAAAGTGGTGAAAAAGGAGGCACAAAGAGGGAAAGACAGTAGGAAAACAAGATCGGTATGTGCAGGACAGGTGTAGGGAAGGTCCATAGCTGCCCATTTCTTTACCAGCAACAGCTGTGCATATGCAATAAATCTGGAGTGAAATTTGAAACCTTCCAACCCTGGGAGAGGGGTGATGACAACAAAGTATGTTGTACTGCCAATTATAATTATCAGTTTACATGTCCAGCGGACATGTGTGCAAAATGGGCAGCTATGTATGGGGCATAATTTTTTTGTGGGTACAGATTGCCCTTTTTTTTTTTTTTCAGGTGAGAGTGGAAAGTTAGGTTGAGGAAGTAGGTATATTTGGGGAGGTAGGTTGGGGAGGTAAACAGACAAGACAGACAAGATGCATACAGGGGTGGTGTATGACACATGGGGTGGGTGAACACAATTGACGGGGATGGATGTTTGGAAATTGCAAGCCCATGAGCCCACAGATGGTAACAGTGTAACTGAGATCCCCACCCATGGGCAGTCACCACTGCACCTTCACAGCCCCGAGGGTGGCTATGCTGGGGGCTGCGTAGGATGGGCAGGCTCACCCGTGAGATGCACCAATCTCACCTCGAGCTGGCATAGGGGATCAGTGACTGAACGCTGGATCTCCCTACACACCACAACCTGGACCCTTTGAAGGGTGACAGGTGGCCCTGCTCCGCCCACGCTTGCACGGGGGGGCGAGCCCCATCCCGTGCAGTGTTTCCACCCGAAGGTGGCACAGGACCAATGGAGGAGAGGAGCCCGTGCTGGGCACCGAACCTGCTGGTGCCAGGTGCACTCGCCAGCTGAGGAGAGACAGGTGGGTCCGCTGGGACCGGCCTTCCCATACGTTCTGTGATTAGGTGTGTTTAATTACAACATAAACAACAGCACTCCAAATTAGTTGTAACAGCATGCAGTAATATTCTCATTAACCCAACACACCAAGGTTCCAACAGTTGAACAGCAAGCATAGCACATGCATAAATTGAATGACAGTGGACATTCCAACAGCATGCAGGGATGATTGGTGGCAACAGACCACCATGATTGTGATGTTTGAACAGGGCACATGCATCAAAGTGAATGCAGATATTTATAGAACAATAGGACATATGTCCCAAAAAATTTTTTGAGATTACATATACCCATTGAGTTGTGGAATTGCATTGTTTATGCACATACAGTAGGATGTAGAAAGAAACCTCAATTAACATCTTATAAGTACTTTTAGTCTGCACTACATTCCTATTGACTGCAGGTGTATATCCTCTACATGTATTATTACACTTGGCAACATGCATTAGGTTGTGTAATGGGTTTGGCTAGTTCATTATATACCTGACCTATATCTGACATACTAACTGTCCAGGATGCAGATGTTACTGCTACATATTTATTGTTGTATTTATATTTCTTTATCTACATATCTGGATGTGTTCACATGATATTTTCAGTTAGATTTGTACAGAACCCTACATGTCGTATACCACACTCACATTTCTAGGGATATAATTAGCAAGCTACTTGTGTGACAGATTTACTTATGCATGCCAGCCAGTAACTGACTGTTGAGGACTGTATATATGCTTCACAGCTACTAGCACTTCCATCAACCACTTTAGATGGGACTGCCCAACTGTGGGTTGCCAGCACTTATTAAAACAGTACTATTTGTATAATGCAAGGGTACAACAACATTTCAAAGTTAGTGACACAGACGCAGTCCAGGTTTTATACCTTTATTAATTACATTACGCACTTTTCCACAGGCTCTCTCCTTTATTTGATATTACGGTGCATATGGAAGACATATTCAAGACATATTATACCTTTATTAATAGGTTAGAACACTCTTTTTCAGGCTTGCTCACTTATTTTATATGACAGTACCTACAGAGATATTATTCCAGACATATTTTACCTTTCTTAATGGGTTACTACACTCTTTTTCTGGCTCTCTGCCTTATTTTATATAACAGTACATGCAGAGGACGTATTCAGGGCATTTTATGGCTGTATTATTGGGCTACAACACTTTCTTTCAGGCTCTCTCACCTATTTTATATAACAATACATGCAGAATAATCACTAACCTGCCTGGTGGCGCAGCCTTAGCAGCCTATCTGCACAGGCTTTCTGATTCGCAGTATGGACACCTGCAGCTGTGAAGTAAATGAAGGGATTTTGAGACATACCTATCCATTGTACAGAATCAATTAACATTTCTTACATACTGCATTCCATGGCTACCTACTCAGTATTGGGGCATCTTGCATCCCACGGGCCTCCTGTATCCATTGGTTCAGTAGGTCCTGCTTCCGTCTCTTCAGGTCTGCATGGTGGTGACGGACCTGCTCACCAGTCAGAGGAATGCCTGTGACACTGGTGAGGTCATGAGCTAACTGGTTCCAAGCCTCTGCCTTGTACTCCGTCCCTTGGAAATGGCTCTGCAGGAGTCTTGACTCATGACAGTGGACAAGGAGCCAAACCATGTATTTCGACTCCTCGATGCCCCAAAGTTGCGCTTGGAAGCATGTACCCTCTCCAGCACCAGCCATTCTAACTGCAGATGGGAGCTACAATCAGTTATGGCAAGTATTCCTGCCTATGGGGCTTAAATATGCCGCATTTCCCACACTTTTTTGTGATTGGCCATTTTTGAAAATTCTCGGCTGACTGCAGACCTGCTTAGTAATGGTTAATCTACCATTTATAAGTATATGTATGTTAACAGTGGCTGTTTATCCTAAGCTGTCATGGCTTAGTGGTTCAGTACTTTGATTATGGTGTACAGAGTCCTGGGTTCAAACCTTGTCATTGCATTTTATTTTACTACTATCCAGACAGGCTAGGGGGTGTGGCTGTGTTTAGGCAACTTTGATCTACGTTGCTTCACGTTGCCCTACGGAGTGCTGGTTGGCACGGCACACACCTCCACGCAAACCGATTGTGCTGGGTAAAGCGCTATTTAGCTATGGGCAACTACATTGCGCTGGGTAAAGTGCTATTTAGCTATGGGCAACTCTATTGCACTGGGTAAAGTGCTGCTTAACTGCAGGCAATTATATATCAGGATCCTTATAAATATATATTTTGTTCACTGATACATAGGCCATTTCACTGCTTTTTAGTAAAATTTTAATCATATATGTCGGGTATTATTTCATATACTAATTTAAAACATAAATAGGAAGGGGAGTGGTGGGACTCGAACCATGAATGCCTCCTCTTTGTGCGAATGCTCTACCATTATGCCATTGCTATTTGGTGTAATTTGCATAAATATTCCTTCTTATGCTCTTCCATGTCGGGATTGCTAACTGCAGCTAAGCAATGGGCACACCCACGCACACACGCGCAAATACGGGCAGCTATTTCGGGAATTAGAAAAAAATAAAATTAATGTTTTACTTTTTATAACTGTGCTGGGGGTTTACAATGTCAGGGAGTGTGGTGTTGGGAACATGGACATTTGAACGGACTTGCTCTTGTGTGTTTACATTTTGCATTTCGGACACTTGCAGGGGCGTGGACATTTAGACTGCTCGGCAATCAGACACGTCCCCTGCTTTCCTGTCCATGTTAGACTTGCAGTTAAGTCAGCATGCCCTCATGAATATTCATGGCACGCTGATGTCATACCGTTCAACTGCAGCCTCCGAGTAAGACTTATTTAGTCTTACACGGAGGGTTCATGAATCCGGGGGTATGACTTTCTAGGAAATTGTTGTGGATTGCAGTCACTAAATAATGACAGGCATATGAGTTGCAGAATTAATGCCCTTTGGAAATGCTTTCTAGAGTAAAGTTTGTTGCTCTAGCAACTTTTAATCATATAACAGAAATATTTAAAATCTGTTGATAGTTTCATATGTTCATAGGTGTGTACTAGGCTAACAACCATTGGAGACTTTTTAAGCCTAGCCATACATTCCAAATCTCTGACAAGTTTTGGTATCCTTGATAAATAAAAGCAGAGGCTTGGGAGATGAAACATTTACAGGCTGATTGTTTCCATTAGAGAGACAGGTGCAAAACCAGGGATGAATTTCCTTTCCCAATCCAATTGTCCAAGTTACACTTGAATTAGATTAGGAAGGAACTCTGCTTCACATTGTTTGGGAGATGGTTCCAGAGAAGGGTTAGTCTCTGGGATACATACCCGCCTCTCCAGCAGGTCCTATTTATATCAAAGGCAATGTTTAAGTCTTTAGAATGGGTAATTATGTTGCTGTTTGTTTTGTGGATATGCAGGGGGTCCATCAGAGTGAGATTTGATGATGCCTTGCTTGCCAGGCATAGATTTCCCCTTAACAGCCTGTAGGAGACAGAATACATAGGTCAAGCTTTGAGGTGATCTACACAGGACATGGTATTTATGCCCTGTATACTTTTAGTGAAGAACCTATATGGATGTTCCAATTGTTGGATGTGCCTGGTTAGGTATATACCAAAGTAGGCATTGTACTCAATGTTAGGTATGATGAATGACAAATATAGTGGAACAATGGCCTCACTGGATCTAGATGCCATATCTTTATTTATAGGTTGCACAGCATTCAATAATTTCTTCACTGCTGTAAACACAGGACAGTCAAAGGCTATATTACTTTTTACACATATCTCCAAGTCCCTGACTGCTGGAATGCAGTCAACATGATTGTTATCAGGGGTGGCTGACTTCCCAAAGGATACCATCATGCACTTCTTGACATTTAGTTTTAGTCCATGGCTCTGATACCTGTTATTTATCTATGTTAACATTAGTGTAAGTGGGGGAATCCTATGACTGCCCCTAATTTGCAAATGTCTGCTAATTTTGTCAGCTAGAGGCCCTTGGCATTGATCTTGACTTTAGGGAAGTGGAATCCAAAAAGTAGCAGTCCGAGGACCAATCCCTGAGGAACTCCATTGGTGACTGGCCTCTTTGTAGAGGTGGACTCCCCAATTCTAACTTCCTGTGTCCTGTCTGTAAGCCAGCTGGCTATCCACCAGATGACATAAGGGTTTATAACTAACCTCCTGAGTTTATCAACAATGCCCAAGTGGGGTATTGTGTCAAATGCCTTGGTCAGGTGAAGGTAGGCAGTGTGAATTGTTTTGTCCTTGTCCATTGCTTTGCTAATCTTCTCAAAGAGGTCCACCAGGTTGAGTAGGCATGGCCTGTCCTTGATGAAAACAAACTGGCTTGGTTCCAGTGTCTGGAGATTTCCGGTGTCATTCCTGATAATTTCTATGACGATTCTTTCCCCGGATGATGGTTGTTGTTCTCTATTCATGAAGCATGAAGCCTGTTTAGAAGTTACAGTTAAATAGTGATTCCAGAATGCCTGATAGGTCATGTTGTATGCTATTTAGAAGGCATCCTGAGGTACTGTCAAGGCCCATCGATGCAGTCTTCTTGGCCTTAGAGAGAGAACTGAGGACCTGTTCTCTAGTGATACTGGGGAAGTTATATTTGATGATATTTCCTGAAGGGAGACTAGGAGAGAGGGGGGTAAAGTTAAAGGTGAATTTGTCTGCCATTAGGCTTTCTGTATCTTCTGACTCAGTATAAGTGGCTCCATTAACAATGAGGTGTGCACATAATTGTGTATTGCCTTTGAGGTTGTGGACATAGCCGAAGAATGCCTTATGGTTGACATTGGCCTGACAGGCAAAATTTACCACATATTTGCCTTTGGTAGACTTTATTTCTCCTCTGAGTTGTTTGCTTAGCGTGCTTAGTTTCTTCTGTTATATAGCCTATTGATGTTGTGATTCCATCAGGGTGGTCTCTTTTTAGTTAGTTCTGTACTGTACCTGTTGGGTATAACTCCCTCTATGCAATGATTAGATTGTTTGTATAGGGTTTCTGTGAAAAGTTCTATGTAGGTAACTGTTCTCAAGATTTAGAGTGACTTAATTTTGCTAGCTTATCACTTAATAGTAGGATGTTAGCCTTAGAGTATCTCCTGAACCTCCAGGGTTAGATGGGGTTCCGGGTTTTATTTTAAATTTAAAGGAGACCATTTTGTGGTCTGACCTCACCAGATAGGGCATTACACTAGAAGGCATACAGTGCTCTCCCATATTAGTGATGACTAGATCCAGTATGTTTGTACCCCTGGTTGGCATAGTGACAATCTGGTCAAGGGAATTTGTATGTATACAATTCAGGATTCTCTGTATCTGCATGTTTGGTGTCATATATGATTCACAATTAACAGTGGAGTAATTAAAGTTGTCCACAAATATTGTATTGGGTTGAATGATGAGTGCTTCTGGTAAGCTTAAATATGTGTTATGGTTTTCCTAGTTCATAGAGAGGAATCTATAGCTTGCAAGGAAGTGGTATGGGATTTTGCCTGCTGTGGTTTGAAAGAAAGCTCAAGTGCATCATCCTGGTGAGGTATATTTATTTTTTATGTAAACTGTGACACCTCTACCTTTAACAATGCCTGTGTAGTAGCTAGTCTACATGCATGGAAGGCATTATAACTTTACACTGCTAAGATGTTCTCCATGGCTTTAAACCATGTCTCAGTGTCTGCACAGATGTCAGCATGGTCTAGCATGAGGAGAGCTTGTAGGGATCAGACTTTCTTGTTTAGACTCCTAGCATCGAGCAGTTAAATTTTCTTGGTTTTGATTAGCTATGTCTGAAGTATTTTCAGTTTGGCATTGCCTAAAAAGGCACTATGGGGGAGGACAGTGTTTCAGCTAATATTCAAAAGCTTAGAGGGGAGAGTTGCAGATCATCCCTGGCAAAGCAGCATGGTCTGCTGACCAGCTCCTTCCATGCAGACAAATATTGCACCCCCTTAGAATGACACTAGAAACTAAGCCAATTATTAAAGTCAGTCACCTTCTGTGCATACTGTGGCATCATCCTTGGAGAATTCTGTTCCTAACTGAGGGGCATTATCACTGATTCTTGAACTAAGAAGAAGGAGTAAGGAGTTGCAGTGGATTGCATTGTATAATTATGACAACAGATAGTTGAGGTACATTTCTTGGCTATTATTTATGCATTTATTTATTCATTCACCTAATCCCATTTCTTGGCCATTATTTATTTATTCATTTATTCACCTAATCTCAACCACATATCTGAGGTTTTCCTGATTTTGACTCTTTTTATCAGATTCCTGAGCTTAGACATTGTAATGGCAGAGGGGAGTCACAAAGGATTGCACTCTGGAACAAGCTACCCATCTATGTCAAGCAAAGTTCCTCATTAACACTCTTCAAGAAAAATCTTGATGAGTGGATGGGAACTAGGAAATACACCCTGGGGATCACTTCTGTGTCTCTGCTCAACAGTGGCACATGGGAAATAACTTTCTTGGGTGGCGTAATCCAGGGAACATTGTTGGCTAGGCTTACTTAGGCCCTGGGGCCAATAGCCTAGTACCTACCTATGAACCTATGAACATGGTTTTGACAGCAGCAAGCCATGATACATTCCTGGCCCATTGCTTACATGTATGTTCATTAATGTGATCACAAGCAAACATCTGAGGTGTACACAGTCCTACAAGGGTCTGTAATCAGTGGTCACATTTGTGTGTATGAATGGATATATAGTATAATGTAATTGAACTGATTGATTGAAGTAAACAGGGGATTCATCATGTGAGCCATGTTCTTTGGGTATGATCCTTGGTTTCCTTGATCTGTTCACTGTTGACAGTGTGTTTATTATTTGGTTGTGAATAAACTGTACCACATGGAGTCTATAAGTTTATTGTTATTTTAACTTTGAATGCATTTCTAGTTTAGTTTTTTTCAGTCAGATGAATGGAAAATGCACTGTTTTGGGCTAAAACACTGTTTGGTTCAGATGAGTACGGCTATGTACTGTTATGGAACTGCTTCCTGCAGTGCAGGGTTTGATGCCATCAACCTTTGTTTACTATGTGACTCTGACAAAGTTATTTAACCAGACGGAGTTACAGGTCTGACCCTGAAAAGGGACACTTTTGTCCAGTGGGCTTTTCCAGGCTGTTAGCAAATGTATTATACCTTGTCTTTGAATCCCTGCATCCTTTACATAGCCAGTAATTCATACTTCAGTATATGCTGCTTGTCTACAAATCCAAACTTATCTCTTGAAGTTTTATGGTTTGCTAGATGCACTTTCAATAAATGTAGAATTGCAAAGGAAGATGAACTTTACTGTTGCTCATGTTAAATTTGTTTTCAGTGTGAGAGTTTTTCTTTTTTTTGTTTTGTTTAGTAAATTGCTGCCAATGGTTTTGCTGTGCAGTTTAAAATAAAAGTTTTAAATTAAATCCAAAGTTCTGTGATCATTGTAAAAATTAAAAGGAAAATAGTGTCCACACAGACAGCTTTGTAAAGTGTTTAGGGAAAAGATAGCCAAGTGATGTGATACTGATGTGGTTGGAGGGCTGGACCATTACCCTGCTTAGGGCCCCATTTTACCATGTTCCAGTTCTGCCACTAGGCTATAATTATATTTGTCTGATGACAGGGACTTTAGAGCTATTGAGATGTCATGGATCGTAACAACAGAAACACAACTAACTGTAACCTTGTATTTGGCCAGTCTTGTGAGTGTGGATGTCAGTGTGTCTGACAATAGCATCAGCATTTTCTAAGATCTTATTGTCTTTCATTGTGGAAGTTGAGGTATTACATGGTTTGTGGTCCACCTCCTGGTGCCCCTTTACTATGTGCATGCATAGTGCTGATGGATATCTGCTAAGAACTAGACCTTCTTGTTCCTAGGGGCAGGACAGGCCTTTGGTCAACTGGCTCCCTAGGCAAATGGTCTCCACAACGTCCCCCAACACCACCCTGTGTCCCACCTACACCATCCAGATTACTGTAAAAGCAACCCTGCTAGAGCGGCACCCTAGGTGGCTGCCTAGTTGGCCTACACCTAAGGCCGGCTATGCCTAGCGGGCTCATCAATGACTTCTTGCAGCCTCAGCTTAAATTAGTTTAGTGTGGCTGTAATGAGATCTAAGTCACAGACTGTAAAGCTTGCAGCCCATCTTACTGGGTGAGAGGGATGTTTTCAGATTGCATAGATACTTAAAGTTCACTTAGATTGAATTATTTGTGTCAGCAAAGGCTAATTATTGGTCATCATTCTACTCTGCCTAACAGTAACACATGCAATAAGGCTGTCATCAGAAAGGACACAAGTAATTTTGCTTTCCATTTTGTTTGAGTAAGTCTTGGGTTTAGTTTGGCCTAAGTGCTAAATATATACTCTTTAGAGCCCGGCTAAGTGTAGGATGAAGAAAGAGAAGTAAGCTAAGTGAAGGCATAACTAACTCTTAGCAGCTAAGAGTGGTTTAGCACAGCCATGCACACACACAGACATGAACACACACACACACACACACACACACACACACACACACACACACACACACACACACACACACACACACACACACACACACACACACACAATAGAAGGCATAATCACAGTGGCATATGCAGATTACTTCAAAGCACTATCACTATACTCTTGTTCCCTACAGACTGCTGATAGATGATTAATACCTGCAAAGCAAGGCATCCTTATATCTTGCTCTGATGGACCATTTGCATATCCACAAAATAAACAGCACCAGAACTACTAGACCTAAGGATTTAAACATGCTGAAGGAACAAGTATGTATCTCAGAGAATCCCTTTCCTCTGAAATAAGCTTCCCATCCATGTGAAGCACAGCCCTTCCCTAACCCTATTCAACTGCAACCTGATCCAGTGGATGGGAAATTGGAAATTCACCCCTGGTCTGACACCTATGTCTCTGATGGACAGAGGTAGACATTAAATAATGCCATAACCAACCTACAACACTTAAAATAACCTCTAAGGCACAATAACGCATGGGATACATTTAGGTTTATAAAGGCCCACTGATCGCTAGCCTAGTAAATACCAATGAACCTATGACAGGAATAGAGCTAGGGCAGCAACTACTGCAGCATAAGGGAGTCTCCTTAACTGGTAGCAATTTAGTTAACAGTGAGGGGCACACTGCTCATCTAATACGGAACTAGCAGTAGCAATGTTCCAAGATGGCTGCCAAACACTGCCAAACTAAGCTATGCCCAGTTAGCAGTAATTTGAACTTCTAGAACAACAAACTATTGATTTCTCTTACAAGATGAACACTAGCAATGCTTTAAGATTGCCATCAAACATTGCCAAATTATGTCCAGTTGGCAATATGCACTAAAGTTAGAAAAAAAATGTTGTCTCAGATGTTGTGACAATTTAAGTAACTTAAAACACACTTCCATTGTGCTTGAAAGGTTTGAAGAAATGAGTCTACTGAGCTCTGTACTAGAGGGCAGTTCTATTTGGACTTATTTTCTTATGCATAAAGTGAGAAATGAATAAGGCTAAGCAAATCCACTTAATAGTACAAATTAAGTAATACAATTGTGTCAGTAATGTGCTGAAGTTCTCAAACATGGTCAACAAAAATACACACCTGGCTCAGTATTTAATGTTATTATATATCATGAGACTTAGAAAAGAATATACATTTCTAACTGGTCAAATCCTAAGAAAATTGCACCATCATTAAAGATGTAGGGACAATGGTAGACAACAATTTAAACTTTTATCACTGTATATCTCCCAAAGTTAAGAAAGCATGTTCTGAATCCCTCATAATTCTAAAGAATTTGTCTAGCCACTCCAGGGACAGAATTTTACCACTTTATACTTCATTGCACTGGCCCATTATTGAATACAGTGCTGCATTCTGTAAGTCACGAATAAACCAACCGAAAGAACCTGAAAAGGCACAACGATTCCTTACTATAAAATCACAGGGTTTGGTAAACTTAAAACTATCCAGAAAGACTTCAGGAGTTGTGATTGTATTCTGTTTCCTATAGGTCACTTAGAGATTACTTCTGCCTGGTCTATAAGGCAATGTCTATTTGAATGCCAGTGTCTGGAATGCACTGCTGGGGGAGGTAATACTACACCAGAGAACCTAATACTAAACATAAATATTAATAATAGAAAAACTGTAGCAAATACATTACACAACTCTAAAGATTATGGAAAAAATTCACACGTTTATTATGTTAGTCATGTAAATCATTAACTTTCTTCAAAATAACATCTATCTATCTATCTGTCTATCTTTCTATCTATATCTATAGATAGGTATATGTATACACACACACACACACACACACACACACACACACACACACACACACACACACACACACACACGTGAGCATGCACATACACATGCATACATAAATACGCACACATATGTACCTGTATGTAAAATTATTGCTAAGACCTGCTTCACTGAGTTCTGAATCATTAAGCCTGATCTATCATATCCTGGCATGTTGATCAAAATGAAGAAGCCCCTACATTGCAGGACCTATGCAAAGGCCCATTCATGAATTTTGCTGAGTCAGATTTTTCTTGATCAGTCTTGATGACCCATGATCCAGGACTCACAAAACTCAACCAGATGAATCAGGTCTATATTAAATCACTGAACGCTTAAAAAAGTGAACAGTGATTAATTGACCCTATGTAAGCGAAAGCTTACAATTTCGAACTGTCAGAACAGCGATTTTTTTTTCCTAGGGAAAAAAAAAATCACTGTTCCAACAAAAAAAAAAAAAAAAAAAAAAAAAACACTTTAAACATTACACCCCCCCACTTAAATATGGGTCTATATTATAACATCAAATTTTATAAACATCAAATGTTATAATATCGAACCAGTAATGTCGAACGCTGAAAACAGCGAAAGTGCAGGACACTGAATTCTTTCCCAGGGAAAGAATTTGGTGGTCCGTTGCTGTGGCTTCGATGTTTTCAGCGTCCGATATGTTGGAATGTTACGGGTCGGGTTCAGGTAAGTGTGCAATTGTGTGTAGGTTAGGGTTAGAGGGTGGGTTAGGTGAGTTACGGTTAGGGAGCGGGTCAGGTAAGTGTGCGGTTGTGTGGATGTTAGGGAGCGGGTTAGGTGAGTTAGGGTTAGGGCGCGGGTCAGGTAAGTGTGCGATTGTGTGTAGGTTAGGGTTAGGGGGGGTTAGGTGAGTTAGGGTTAGGGCACGGGTCAGGTAAGTCTGCGGTTGTGTGTAGGTTAGGGTTAGGGGATGGGTTAGGTGAGTTAGGGTTAGGGCGCGGGTGAGGTGAGTGTGCGATAGTGACGGACCTTAGGGTTAGGGTTGGGTTAAGGTAAGTGGATAGCTAGTAGTGTATGTAAAGTTTAGTTTAGGTTTAGGTGTAGGATTTTAAGTGTATATGTTTGGATTGCTGTTTTTTGTGTGTTTGTGTGGTGTGTATGTTTCTCGGAATAGCGATTTTTTTTCCCTGGGAAAAAAAATCGCTATTCTGACTGTTAGATGTTTTCGGATTTCGGTGTTTGGAGTGCGACATTATAACATTCGATGTTTATGAACTGCGATGTTATAATCTAGACCTCTTAAATATACCAACTCTGGGACCACACTACAGTGCAGAAAACGGCAAAGCAACGAAGCAGCCAAGCAAATTCTTTCCCAGGGAAAGAATTTGCTTAAAAGCTGCTTCAATATTTTGCCATTTCAGGCTTTTGAGTTCGACCAAGACACATTCGAAATAATGCATCTTTGGTATTCTAATAGGGAATCGAATCCTTAAATACTGATGTCTATCTATCTATCTATCTATCTATCTATCTATCTATCTATCTATCTATCTATCTATCCATGGCAAGTAGAAATGATCAACCTTGAGCTACATGGCAATCAGTCAATCATCTTGAGTGCTAGTGGGTCACAAGTTTGACAATTAAATCTGTAGCATTATTTTTGCCAAAAATGTTATACCTAATAAGTCCAACATAGGATACAGTTTATGAAATAGTGATTATTATTAAAATATTTGCAGTATCATTAATCTTTGAATAGAATGAATGGCTATTATCAGGGGTATTCATTAAATTTTACATAAGACTGCATCCTGCCTCTAACACAACCAAGATTCTGCACCGCAAGATAATAAATGAGTGTAGTCTCATAAATATACAACAATAATTATATCAGTTACATTTCATATCTGTTGTTATGAACCGAAAGAGAGAGGGATGGAGAGACCGAGACAGAGAGCAATGTTAAGAGAATATTAGTAAGAGGTCAATGTAAAGCACAGTTATATTAGTTTTCTTAACAGGCCACCTTGAGATATTTCAATCTTGATGAACAATGCAACGCATATGTTAAATAACATAGGATTATATGAGGATCATAGAAGGTTACAAGGCTAAAGGCCCTTGTGAATTTTAAGCTTAGCCATTCATGCCCCAGTTTTCCCAATTATCAATGCCTAAGGGCTAGAATAGTTTTGTAATATGCAAGCGACAAGCCAAGGATAAATTTGCAAATTCCCATCCATTGGTCCAAATTGCATTTGAATAGGCTTAAGGTAGATCTCTGCTTCACATGAATGGGGAGTCTGTTCCAGAGAAGGTCTAATCTCTAAAGACACATACCTGTCCTTCCAACATGTTTTGTTTATGTCACAAACAAGGTTTAATTCCTTAGATTGGGTAATTTTAGTGCTATTTTGTTTCCCCTTCTTTCTAGAAGTACACCAGTTTTGTATAACACAAAAGCTATACATCTTTTTAGAAGCTCATAAAATTTGTAAAGTGTAAGACATCACATTGTCATAATCAGTGTAGTTCTTACGTTAGAAATGGATCCAGTATGAATAATAGTATCTTACAGCATCTTGTTTGATCATTTTATGATCAATACACTCCCAAACATAAAAATCATGGGAGGTTACTAGGACACTCCCAAGACCACAAAATACAAAAATGTTTATTTATTTATTTATCTATTTTTCAGGAGGGGAAGCTCTCCTGCTTAATCATCTTAGACACAAGGAGTGTAGGCCCTACCTTGACAAAATACACTTGTTGCTGCTGTAAAGGGATGTGGTTATGCCAAAAATATCAACACCACCTGCCAGGATGATGACCCACTGCCAATTGAGACCCACCCTAGCTATGCTAGAATTATTACTGGAAATGCTAGGGCTGCTCAGTCAGTGGGAGAAGGAAGCTGATGGCTGGCAGAGAGGGGAGGCAGATAATGAAGAAAAACTCAGAGTCACCAAAGATTCAATATATTTATTGCTACAATGGGAGGAAAGAAATAAGATTCCAAAGCCTGGTCAAGTGAGGTATCCTTGGGTCAAAAATCTTAAATATCATGCGCAATAAGTTATAGGAAGAAAGAAGTCAAGTACTTAATAAAGTGTATTATGCACCAAGGAAAATAAATCACACAGAAATGCACAACACAGGGATCTAGATCAGATCATATTTTATTTATAAATCACAGCGAGAGACTCATTTTGTAGTCAGGATATATACTCTTGAATAAGGAAAAGTTATGTTTGGGGTGTAGTTGCATTTAAATGAATATGATCAAGTATGTACAATGTGTTTAAGAGTGACTGACACCTTAGCCTAGTTAAGATTTGTTATGGTGTATTATTATGTAAACAGAAAAAGAAGAAAGCAAATTATTTCTACAGGCTACAGGTTGTAAGTGACATAACTACAGACGTTAACAGATAGATTTTAGTACATGTATTTATTTTGGACTGTAGGTAGATACTTGGAGTTATATGAAGATACATTCTAATTTATTCTAGTCACATAATGCTAACCCTTGTATCTTACATCCCATAACTTGATCCACTTCACAATATTACTTAAATAAATACATGAGCTCTCTGGATAATTTTCACAGTATGGTATTGTCACCTAGTAAATGCATTTCTACAAATATTCTTTTTTCATGAATAATAGTTGTATTCTTTTTATTGGAAGTTAAAACTAGGTTTAGTTACATGCAGACATCAGAGAAGGAATATCCAAAGGATTGCTTAATTGTTTGACACTGCAGACATCATAGGAGGAGTATCCTAAAGGTTGCTTGCGTGGAAGAAAATCAAATCTCTCTCCAGCAGCAACATTTTTGTTCTCATGATGTGTCCTGGTACATTGGATTCCCATTAGTAAAATAATTATGACTTTAATATGACCCTAGGTCATTGCAACTGTAATACGATTGTCCCTCTTCACTTCTTGGTGACCCAGTAGCGTCTGACAAAGGTAATACTTTTTTCTTCTCATCTTACATCAGCACTATGTCTTACTAGTTTACCCAGAGATTTCCCTGATTTTTATTAGTTATACTTTCCCCACTTTCAAAATTTACTGCATACATATGGCTAATAATGTTTCTTCCATTGTACATGTGAAGGTCTTCAATAGGAGTCTGCAAAATGGCAACAATGCCAGTTGGCAGAAATTATGAGTGAGATAATAAGGTGTGACTCTTTCCAGAAATAGTTCAAATATGTATTGTGCGACATCACCAATTTTATTTGATTCAACCTTTCTAAAGTTGTAAAGTTGTTCTTAATTATATGTAAAATTCATGTTAACTGCCCATATTTTAGGCATTGTAATTGTACCTCTATAGCAGTCTTGTTAAAGTGGTCAGTAGGACAATTACTGGTGAAAAAGAGCACTTTTTTCCTTTTCACTTATATTTTTGTAAGTTTCTCATTTGTCTTTTACATTCTGTGGATTTAGATAATTGCTGCATGAAACTGAACTGGCTGAATAAAGATATGCTAATCAAAAACTTTTCAGAATCAAACCTTTCTCTGTAGTTTATAACTAGTAAGCGTATGGTTATGGACATGTTCATTTTTGGAGAAAACTGCATGCAGAAGTGCATCACAAAACTTTAATTTATTTGGAGAGGTTGATCTCTACAACAGATTTTATATAAATGTCAGTTGACAGTTTGAGATGTCATCTTGAAAACTATGACAATTTTATGTGACATTTGAATTTCCTTACAAAAAGACACATTTTACTTAGCTGTGAAGCTATTTTAATATCACTGAGCTTTCAGACTTCAGTGTTGCATCTACATTTATTAAGTTGTCAACAGTAATAAATACCAGTTCCCTACTGTGCATCCCTGGCCATTTTTAAAAGTGTGAGCATTGAATATTAATTTTCATTTGGATAATTTAATTCAGCTGTAGGAAATCATGTAATCAATGATGGACAACAGCAGGCAAACAATGTGTTCTATATTTCGCTAGAACTGATATAAACAAAGGCTGAAAGCATTTAAGCTTCTACAGATACACAATGTTAACCAAGCAGAAAATACAACTTGTTCCATTTTTCCTCAGGCTAATATGTCACTAAGTTATAGACAGTCAAGTAATTAGTAACATCAGTGGTAGACAAACACATCAATCAGTCTTTTATTTCCACCACCCTGGGCTAAAATACCCCAAGATTGTAGCATGCCACGTAATTAGTGATTTATCGTGTTATGTAAATAAAATCCCATCTTTCTTTCTTTTTCAGAGACTAATAGGTGGGTTAAGTAGCAGACAATCAAGAAACAACTGATGCAAAAGTAGATTTAAACATACCTCGAGGCTAAGGATAATCAGGTAATTAGTGATACTTGGTGACACACACTATAGGCAATTATACACTTAAAGTGGCTCGGTATTTAAGAAACACTACACACCATCTTTCACCATATTCTGGATTTTTTCCTGTCTTGGGAAAGTATACTATTAAAAGGCGGTAATAAAACTGTAGTACATACAGAAAACTCTGGCAGACATGTCATGCTAATTAGGTGAAAAATATCTAGTTTGGAATTTATTGTAACATATTAGCACTTCTGCAACCCTTAAAGTTGGCTTACTATATCCAGAAATGGTAATGCTGTGACTGTCCTTGGGACCTGATATCTATTTTATTAAAGCTTAAATTAATAAAAATCGTACTGGCAATGTTTTTGCACAGTTCTTGTTTCATAATTTTCAGTAAGAGAATACTCCTGTCTTTGCCCCAGAAGAGTATGTGGACACCCCATGGAATGATTTAGGGTTCATTTTGCATTATACTTTCTATTGTAATCATTAGTATTACTTTATTGTTATTAAATCAGTTGAACCATTAATTAAAAACACTCAAAATGTATAAAAGTTATATTTCATTAATTACTTAGGCACTATAGTGAGAGGAAAAATATGTCCATAACATTGAAGTCCTACTTGTTCATTGTAGAATGTCTCCGCCCTCTTTTTGATTTATCAGTAAACAATGACACGCTCAGAAGAGTCATTTTACTGAAACCAGGTAATATAAACATTTTCTTTATTCATTTAACTGACAAAAATTAAGACACAGCAAATTCCTAAACACTGCTCTTACAATTCATATTGCTCTGAATAATCCGTGGTAAATATACTTGACAATTTTAAAAGTTCTTCTCAGGCTGCTTCTCATGACTCTTTTAGGCTTCTTAAACTCTGATACCTGTTTAGCCTTTTTTATTTAATGCACCAATCCCCTAAGCAGTGATTTGTGCTGCTGTAACAGAAATGCGGACCTTTGTTTTCTCCTTTATGTACCTCACCACTTGAATGCAATGGCATGAAATTCTGCTTTGTGTTGAAGTAACATATTCCAAGTTTCTCCAAAGGAGCTAACATACAAAGTCAGTACACCGTGTAAGCTTTAAGATACACACACGCCCACTGCGGACATTCACGCACGCAGATGCATATATGGACACACACACACACACACACACACACACACACACACACACACACACACACACACACACACACACACACACACACACACACACACACACAGTGCAAACTCATAAGACAGCTAAAAATGCATGAGAAACAATCTCTTCATTCAGATTACTTTATATTTGAGTGTATTATAAGAATTCCTTCTTAATATATGTAAAAAAGTTTAAACATTCAGGGTAGCTGTTTTGTCAAACAATTCACCTATATGTTTTTAGAAACTTTCAGAAAGTATTTATAAGGTTTTGATCTGTCTCTGCCCAAATAATTTTGCTCCTTTTTATTCCTCACCAATTATCAAATGAAAAATGCCTTGTGTTCTTCATTTTACACCAAAATATAGGTTAGTCACAACATGTTTGCTAAGAAACACAGTTTCAAAATTCTGCTGTGATCTTCTGGGACATTTTGCATAATAATACCCATCTCATCATCTGAATTAGCAATTTGCCTTTCACAGATCACAACATCATCATCCACTGTAACTACACAATGTCCTACACTCCCGTACAGATGCAGCAGATGAAGTGATACAAGTGAGTAGATGGATGTTGGTAATGCAGCACATGTATTCACATGTTAATATGCAGCACCTATCACTTGCATCTTTGTAATTCTGAAAGAGGTATTCTTTGTCTCTTTATTGCTACTACTTCACGAAGGTGAATCAACCACAGACCTCTCCAAAACTGTCACCACATTGCAATTCTGTCCCCTCTGTCCAAAATCTTAGACAGATGCATATGCTCCCAACTCCTAACCCATCTCATATACAACAAGTTACTCTCCCCCACACAACATGGCTTTCGACTATACCACAGCACAACAACAGCTCTGCTTAGTTTCTAAGATACCATAAATACCAACAAAAACAATGGTAACCTAATACCATCCCTGTTTCTGGATCTATCAAAACCATTTGATGCAGTACCCCACCAACTCCTAATCAATGAACTATCTTCAGCTCTTATTTGGTTCTGTAGCTATCTCTCCGATAGACAGCACACCATAAAATGGAATCAGGGCCTATGCCCTTTCCTCCGTCCCTGTTTCCATTGGTGTACCGCAAGGGTCAACTCTAGACCCAGTACTTTTCAATATTTTCACAAACAACCCACACAAAGCCAGCAAACCTGCCACCTTGTAGAATATGCTGATGGTGCCACCATCATCTACTCAGCCTTAGCCCTTCCCTGACTTAAACAAATGATTCAAACTCCTTCACTTCCATAGAATCATGGCCAAAGGCTCATCAGCTAATCCTAAATGCCAAAAAAGCAAAAATGAATGTTTTTCACACCCAGATCACTTTCAACAACCTGCATACCCTTTAATATTACTTCAACAAATAGCGCCACCATAGGTACTGTGACAAATACCAAACTACTAGGACTCATGACAGACAATAACCTAAAATCTGACTTGCATATCACCCAGGCCACCAAGGTAACTCACCAAAAACAGGGCTTACAGGGCATCATCTAGTGGAACAAACCCTACCTCACAGAATCGTCAAGAAAATCCTTAGTATCGTTGTAACTTCTCCCCACCCTTCTTTATGCATCGCTTATATATTAACCAACATTCAAGCTACCGTACTAAATAAATTATCGGCAGCTTTAAAAAAATAGCCAGGTTTGCAGCTAATGCATCCTGCTGTATGCACCACTGCTTAACACTAAAGAAGCTCAGCTGGCTAGAACTACTTAAGCACCTTACATTCACTATTCTTCAAATTGCCAAAATTTGAATACACAAACCACACACATGCCCTTCTCTACAGAACATTCTCAAGCATTACTCCCCACCAAGTTGCCTTCGCTCCGGTAATCAGAGCCTACTAATAACTTCCAAATCCTGTACTACAGCTGGATACTCACTATACTCATACTATGTCACCAGACAGTGGAACTCCCTGCCTATCCCACTAAAACAGGACAGCTGTGCATTTAGCTTTAAGCACAGCCTAAAACAGCACCTAAACTCCTCCTGATTCTATTATTGTTCACATACTGACTCTGTCTCTCTTTCTCTCTCTCTCAGATATCTAGACTATCACAACCCCTACCTCTCCAGCTCTACTACCTTACCCAGTAAATGTAAATATATTATATCTATATTTATAACATATACTGTTTTTCATCACTCCTATGTAAATAAAATTTGTATATTGCTGTAAATGCAAACTATTTATTATTGTATAACACTCCTCAGGAATCATATTGTATTAACCTCTGTTTTGATTGTATTACCCACTGGATGATTTTAACGGGTCTATATTATAACATCGAAGTCTTAAAACTTCGAATGTTATAATATTGACCCCTATTCAGTGAACGCTTGAAATAGCGAAGCTGCAGAACACCGAATACTTTCCTAGGGAAAGTATTCAGTGGGTCATTTCTGCAGCTTCGCTATTTCCTCGACTGTGGGGCGAAGGTTACAGACCAGGTTAAGGTAAGTGCACAAACGAAGGTGAGTGTGCGATAGGGACCTTATGGTTAGGGAGTGTGTAAGGTGAGTGTGCGATAGGGACTTTAGGGTTAGGGAGCAGGTAAGGTGAGTGTGCGATAGGAACTTTAGGGTTAGGGAGTGGGTAAGGTGAGTGTGCGATAGTTATGGACCTTAGCGTTAGGGTTGGGTTAAGGTAAGTGGATAGCTAGTGGTGTATGTATGGTTTAGTGTAGGATTTTGTGAAGTGTATGTGTGTGGATTATTTATTTTGGTGTGCTTGTGTTGTGTGTATGTTTATCGGAACAGTGAATTCTTTCCCTGGGAAAAAATTTGCTATTCTGACTGTTCGGTTTTCTGGTGTTTCGATTGAATGGGTTCAATATTATAACATTCAAAGTTGTAAGACTTTGATGTTATAATATAGACCTGATTTTAGCACCCCACTTCTACTGTTAAGAAACTGATTCTTTTTTCCCTGTAAATTATTTGCAATTTTTGTAACTTGAAAGGAGCTTTTCTCTCTGGGCCTCCACTTAAAATGGGCCTGAGTGCCCAGTTGGAACATCCCGGTAAACAAAAGACATCCATAAAGTTTCTCTGTAGTTCTACAGCTATGAATTTTCCTTTGGCATCATTACAGCCACAGTAATTCAGCACTCCAGTTATTCAAGCAGGGTCATGAGAGCACACCTCTTAGCCAGGAGGGACATGTAAGCACATAAAATATTATTAGAATATATACCATATATGTCACATGTACATACTTACAGTGTAATACATGTTTTGGGATAGGAAGCTTTTCAGACAGGATGCACATGTGGTCATATAGAGTATCATAGCATATGTTACATGTACATGCATACAAGTATTAATACATGTTTTGGGATAAGGAGCTTCTCAGACAGGATGTACATGTGAGCATGTAGAGTATCATAGCATGTGTTATGTGTACATGCTTACAGTATAATACATGTTTTGGCACAAGGAACTTCTCAGACAGGATGTACATGTGAATATGCAGAGTATCATAGCATGTGTTACATATACATTCTTACAGTATAATACACATTTTGGAACAAGGACCTTCTCAGACAGGATGTAAGAGCAAGCATGCGGAGTATCACAGCTCATGTTACGTGTACATGTATACAAGTATAATACATGATTTGAGACAAGGAGCTTCTTAATTACATATGTAAATGAGGGACACCTTTTTTCTTTCATCTAGATCTCTAGACAGGTAAAATGATAGAACACTAGAATGCAAACTGTATACTCTGCTGCATTTTATTATCTCTTCTCCCCCTCAGAATTAGCTATTTAGTTTCAAGTTTTTTTTTGGAGCCTTAATATGCCCACCCACCACCACCAACACCACCACCACCACCAGTTCTGCTGGACCACTTTGAAACAAGTCCTGTTGCGACATATAACATTGTGATAAATGCTTCTTTAGGCATTAAACAAAATGCTGTAGCAGGGTCAAATAGTTTTAATGACCTTAATGGCATAGTGTCTCTAACCTTCCAGAAATGGCATAACTAGATCAGTTGTATCTTCAGGATATGCCCCTAGTAACTCATTTTATAGAACCTCTTGATCCTAAAATCATAATGGGCACCAGCTTGTTTTCATAGCTAGATTATGAGCATGGGTGGACAGTATTCTAAGTGTAAAATACTCAAGGCATATGCACAACCCTATGCCATCTTTTCTTTTCTTTTTTTATTTGGTTTTAAAGCAACAAATAAACATATAAATTATAAAACAAACAAATAACTATTTACATAGGTCCACAGCTGATCAATACATCAGAGTTATACATCAACAGCAATTAATGTTTTTCAAGCAAGTCTTTACATTTAAGCTAAGATTTATATGAATGTGTAATATTCTCATCTTTATAGTATGCAATTCAGTACTGCAAGCAAGTTTTGCCATAGTAATAAATTCAACACTAGAGGTAACTATACTTTTCTAATTTTTAGTAATTACTTTTCTGGCTATAGCAAGAATAGACCAAAGAAGAGGCACATGGGTTTTTGGAATTATCTCAGGAATTGGAGCATTAAATGAAACTAAAGATTTAGAAATATTACATCTATCTGGCCATAGAGCATGAATAAAGTTATTAATTTCTTTCCAAAAAGAGGAGATGATTTCACATTCACATACCACATGCTTTCAATCAGCCATTAATTCAGAATCACATCTCCAGCATTTAATTCTATTTGGGTTATGCATAATTATAACTTATAATTTTGTTAGGAGTGGCAAAAGCTCTGTGTAAAAATTCTAAGTGAAAATTTTCCAGTATAATGAAGATGTAGTTCTATCTGTATATTTTAATATTAATTTGTTGTATTCTTCAGGGGAAGTCTTCATTATTCATTTTTGGGAGGTTTTTCCAATATGAATTGTCTAAATATGTGAAATCAAACTTAAAAAGTTTATAAATTTGTGACAAATATGATTTATTTTTCATTGCATTATTATTGATATTTATTAACAATCCCAATAGTTTGGGGAACAATTTCTTATCTAGGTTAAATATCTTATTTACCTCTTTGTTCACAAAGTCTCTAAATATTTGTAAAATCAGCCAATTCTCCAAATCTTGACTGTATTTGGACCTTAAATGTTCAACAGTGTATTTATCAGTACAATTTAAGAATTGATGTCAATAAATTAATACTTTATTGCTTCAGTATTAGCATTTTGCTGAAGTTATGAGTTTCTAAGCAATCATTTGTATATGCAATAGGAAACATAGAAAATATTAAGTTTTTAATACAAAGGTTACAATGTGAACTTTTGGAAAGAGGAAACGGTGTTATTTAAATAGGGAATTTGAGAAATGGGTGTAATACCATTTATGCAAAAATATTTTAATAATCAGATAAAACTATTAGGTCCTGTTTGTTTATAACTGGTTGTGATATATTTATTTACTAATAATTGTTTCTTGATGCATTTGTTTCCATTTTGAATCATAAGATGAATTTATCCACAATGATATAGCTTTTACAATTGTTGAAGTAGCATACAATTGAATATCAGGGAATCATATTTCACCATTATCCCAACCTTTTCCATGCCAATCAAATGAAACTCGTGGTTTATTAGGATGCCAAAAAATTTAAGTAGAATATTATTTATTTTCTTCATCATTTTCTTGGTGGAGATAGTACTAAAGAATGTAAGGCAAACATTATTTTAGGGAGAATTACCATCTTAATAAGCATTAATAGTTCTTCCATGATAAAGAAGAATTTGTTCCAATTTGCAGCTAAACTTAAAATGTATCAACAACCTGTTGAAAGTTTGTATCATTTCTTTACTGTCAGACATAATGGTTAAAACAAAGTATTTCATTTGATTGCTATTCCAATTAAAGTTAGAATACTTTTTTGCATGATTTTTTAAATTTTTATTAATTAATAATGTACCTGTTTTATTATGATTAAATCTTAAGTCTGAGATTTCTTCATACTGACACATAGAACTAATTATATGTTCACATTAATTTTCTATATTTCCTATTATTAATAAAATATCATCAGCAAAGAGTTGTATCTTTAGTTAGAAATCTTCTTTAATTTTGATACCATTAATGTTCTTATTGGATATAATGCTATTAGCAAATGGTTCTATAGCTAATGCAAAAAGTAAAGGTGATAATGGACAGCCTTGTTTTGTGCCTTTTTGTAATTTAAATGAATTTGAAAGAAAAGAACATATTTTAACATAAGCACAAGAGTTATTACATAACTTAGAAATTAATGCAATTAGCTCACGTGAGAAATTATATAATTTAAGTGTTTTAAACAGTAAACCAATTAATTTAATGGAGTCAAAAGCCTTCTCTAAATCGAGACTAATGATAGAAAGTTGTATGTATTCTTTTTATATTATTTTGTACATCTATTTAAAATAAACCCAGTTTGATCATTGTTAATTAGTTTCGGTATAAGTACAGTCCACATTTAAAAGTAGAATATCTGATGAACACTTTGTAAGATCCTTAACTTGTTTTAAAATAGGTGATATAAGGGAATATTTCCATGATGGGGTAACTTCAGCAGTAGTTTTTATTTCTCTATAGACCTTATCTAATATTTTAACTGCATCATCCAGTAGTGTTTTATATAATTCTGGTATAAGCCCATCTAAGCCCGGCACCTTATTATTTTTTTCACTTTTTATTTGATCTTTTAATTATCTTAAAGTGAATAGTCTGTCAATTTGTTATTTGTTCACAAGTTAATTGATTATTTATATTTTCCCTTAGAAAAGTTTCAACTATATTATCATTATCTAGGTTACTTGTATTATTATTTATATTTTCATAAAAATATTTTAAATCCTTCAAGAATACCCTAAATATCTGTTCTACTTTCTTTTTATTATTTATATGTGTTATAATTTCTTTGATATTATTTAGTTTATTCATTTTCTTTGATCTAAGAGCAAGTTTATGCAAGCTTAAAGGGTTTACTGAATATACCTGAAGTTTAAGTTGTTCCAAGTTTATTGAAAATTTATGATTTAGAATTTTGACATATTTTGCATTAATATTTTTTAAGTTCAGATGACTGATAATGTCATTTGGTTTTAGATTTAACATGTCTATTTTGGCCTGTGGTGTATTTAGTTCTTTGTCACATTCTCTTGTTTTACTAATATACCAGCTCATAACTCTTCTATTTAAGTAAGCCTTTAGTGAATTTTACAGGACAATGTCAGTTACTTCACCATTCATGTTTTCTTCTATGAAAGTTTTGATCTCTTTAAAGGACAACAAGATGCTATTATTAAATGCTCAATGCCTCTGTCCTTTTTCTCCCTGTTTGCTGTCCCTGCTATGAATAAACAACAATACAGCATTTACATTATTTTAAATTTACTGTTTCTCTCCACTAGAACACTACCTTACTGTACTGTGGTGGTTTCACTTTCAAAAAATCTTATTCCACACTGGAAAAGCTTGCTGCAGTCTCCAATTCATTGATGTCATCAAGGCCAGTGAATACAGGTAGTTTTCTGGCCAATTCTCTCCCCAAACTGACATCACCATGACTGTCCTAAAAAAAATCCATGCTGTGATGTCACAGCTCCCTGATCCTTCCCCTACCTATACAGAAAGTAAAGGCTAGAACAAGGAAACAGTACACGAGTTAAGTCTCCTGCTGTGAGCTGTTAATCACAGCAGGTAACAGCTCAAATTACCCTTAACACTTTGACAGCTAGAGAAGTTAGGTGTGAAGGGGGATGGCAGATGAGTCAAAGTAGTATAATTCAGGCTTCACAAAAGACTGCAGTTTAGACATTTTAAAAAGAAGCAGCAGTAAAAAGCACTTTGAAAGTCTATTCTGTGACATTTGCACTGTTTGTGTTTTAAGTAGTCATTGAACGACATGAAATGTTACTTAAAACTAACTGAATGAAAGACAGCAGTGTATGCATGTAAAATCAATGCAGTGACAGGAGCTTTAGGAAAAAAGATGCCTGCATGACGTCATTTTTTACAGACAATGTGAGATACCTAGAGGCAGACTAAACAATCAGAATTACTTCGATGCCAGACCCCATGTGGTCAGACTCAGAAATTATGTATAAAATATTTAAAAAAAGGTAAATTCTCCCAGAGTGGTGTTAAACTGTAGGAAACATCAAACCTTGATGAAATAAACATGTTTTCTGAGTCTGTGGGTGTGGCTCTCCTTTAATATACCAATCCTTGAATCATTTAATTTTAATAATAATAATAATATTGGCTTCCATGTGAAAATTGAAAGAAATAGCTTAGTCCAACCACACATGCAGATGTTTCTGCCATTAATTTAGAACAAATGAAAAGATAGTATGTCAACTATCAAAGGGAAGGCACATCATTCAGCATTTGAGGTGTACTGATGGTCATGACTGCTGTTTTCTAGGAGCTTCTTAATACTTAATTGAAAACCAACCAGTTCCAAAACCTAAAGAAGTTTCGAATTCTTTTTGAAAGCATGCATGCTTTTTCCCAGCCCTAGGTAGAGCAAGATGAGACCCTGAGTGAATATTGAGAGAGAATAACATGGGCCCTAAAACATCTCTTCAAAGCAATATATGTCAGATTAGGCCTGTCCAGAAATCCCCTGAGAAGTTTTTTTTCTCTCTAGGTGGTTCTTGTATTATTTAGTCATGCCTTCAACAAAGCCCGGCTATTTAAGTACACCTATCAATAGGGTATGATTAACAGAGCTGAAGGCTTTTTCCCCTATCTGTAAGCACACTATACATTGTAAGCATTTCTTCATACTGGCAAATATGGTATCTGTGAAATCATAGATGGTAGTTAAAGTAGTAATACCTTTTCAAAACATGTTAGGTGATCAACAGCAAGCAATACTTACATATAGAGTCCATGGTTTGGTTGTAGTACGTTTAAAAAATATTCAAGTTTGAGAGCAGATATTCATAAAATGGATGTGGTACTGATGGGAAGAGGCCATATAAAGGGAAATGATGTGTGTGTGTGTGTGTGTGTGTGTGTGTGTGTGTGTGTGTGTGTGTGTGTGTGTGTGTGTGTGTGTGAATGCTGACAGTACACTGCTAGTGGATAAAAAGAGTTTACATATATGGGTGAGGTACTGAATATCATAAGACTATCCTTTCTGAGGAAGGCAGTGTACAGTGAGGAGATTTTAGGGAAATAAGACTTGGTCAGTTTACTCACAAACTTATATACTCTTTTACGTGAAACAAAGATTGTTTTTGTTGATTAGAATGGATATTGTGAGTCTTGTGTAGAAGCCAGGAAGAGGTCATAAGTATATTGTAGCTCTGATGGACTATTTGATCACATTCCTTGAAACATGTTGCTTTTAATGATAACTACGAAAAGGTTTGTACAGGGATTTTTCAGGTATCTTTTGTGACTATGCAAATGCTATAGGAGCTATACAGTGCTCTTGGTATCAGGGCTGGGACCACTCCCCCTTACCATCTACATATAGATAGACTGGCAGAACATTGGGACAAAACATTAAAAGTGATGTGAGGAGATCTATGTATGCTGATAAACTAAATTTTGACTATATGCCTGCCTTTATTACTATAAGTCTGCAGTAATAAACCTGCAGACTTACAGTCTGAAGAAAGAGGTCATCGTCTCTCTCTACTCTTCCCTCATTAGACCAGTCATTGAGTATAATGCCCCATTTGGCATGTACATCACTAGACACCTGCAACAGCTGAAGAGGCCACAGAAGTACCTCACGAAGATGATCCTAGGTATTAAACACATGTCCTACATGGACAGACTCAAAAGACTCCAGTTATTTTCTGTCTCATATCACCTACTTAGAGCCGATCTCTGCTTGACTTACAAGGCCATGTCTGACCCAGCTCTGTTAGAAATGCTACATCTAAAGAAATCCCAATCCCTCCACACCACACACTCCAGAGACCTCAACCTCATTACCACAATCAACAGAACATGCTTGTGGGACAGGTTCCTCACCCAGAGACTGCTCATACTCTGGAATAGACTTCTCATACATGTCAAGCAGAGCAACTTGCTGTCCCTCTTCAAGAGAAATCCTGATGAGTGGATGGGTAATAGAAAGTTCACCCCAGGGATCACTCCAGTTGCTCTACTTGCTAGAGGCACTGGGAACTAATGTCAGGCAGCACGATGCCAGGGCACTTCTATGGGCTAGGCTTGTAAAGGCTCCAGGGCCATTAGCCTAGTACACAGCTATGAACCTATGCACCAAATTCATTTCTTTGCAGATGATGTTGGGATGACAGTCATGTAGCATTTGGGAAATAACATGTAAGTGCTGTATATACCACTTTAATCCTCAAGCCACACTTCCCAGGGGTCAGTGGCTACAGTAACCAGAGAGACTACATAATATTTGTAAACGGCTCATGAACAGACTGAGTGGATTTAGGCATGCAGTCAAGGGCATTACAGCAAATCAGCCAAAAGTAAGGAAATTCATGAAGGACATGAAACTCGGGTACTACTACCTTAATCTGAAAATCAGTTGCATCAATGGTGGAAGGAGATATACTTAGTACAGAAACCAACAATCCTCCTAACTTTGAAGTACAGAACTAAAAATATGTGCTTACATAAACTTATTTAAACCTAGCAAAAGTGCACCAGAGTCATTCATTTAAGCAGCTGTGTATCAGTAGCCACTTGATGTATTTGTAAAAGCATGCAATTTGTTAAAAGCCAAGCTGTTAAGGGTAGCATAGCAGACTTGCAAGACAAAATCTAAAGCTAGCAGATCAAAAAGCCAAAGCATTGCATAGAGGCATAAATAGTGACACAGATAAAAATAAAGATAGGCAGCTTGGCAACAATCAAGTTAATGTTGTCATAAATCTAGGTTTATAACTAAAATCTATTTTTTACAGAGGATAAAAGAATAAAATACACAATGCAAAACTTCTCCTTTCTCAAACGTCCCTGGAAGGATGCTGACAGGCATCTTTGGCTTCTTTGAAGGCAGTAGCAACCATGTATACCACAGTTCTTGAGCCTGAATCATCTGGATAACACTGTGCAATTACAACGATCAAGAGCCCTGCCGTCTGTAACTCCAGTAATGCTGTTTACTAGACAGCTACTCTTTAGACATCCCCATTAATCATAAAACTGTGTTGTGCAACCTGCTTCCAATGGTTGCCTCCTCCCATAGCATAGTAATTTATTCTGTTTTGCTTTCTGTAAACAGGGCATCATGGGAGCATTCCTACTTCCCCCCTGTTGCTGCAGCATACATACTTAAAAATTAAAAAACAGAGAAAATAATAATTTGAGCAGTTCATAACTGAGATAAAGTAGGTGTGTGAGAGTGTCTGATCAGTGTCAAACGGTGAGAGTTATGTACTTTCAACTATTTTCTCCAAAGGATGGAAGATGATGTTTAATATTGGGGAGATTGGGTACTTCAAATGGAAAAAGATACAACAGACTTGTATGGAATTGTATGGGGAGAGTTTAATTCAGTATTCCCAGGTCATACATCTCAGGAGCAGCAGCAGCAGGGAAGCACAGTGTATGCAGTAGCTGAACACAAACCAAGCCAAAAGAAAGAACCAACCAAATGTAAAGGTTGATGAACTTATCTGAAGGTGTTTTTACTAATAAAACAAAAGTGCTCATCACAAAACATTTTGGGGTACTTTATTATGTTTCAAAGCACATTTGGTTGATCAAGGAGATTACCTGCAGTTTGTTTTTTCTTTGTTTTGGCTTGTGCGGTAGTTCGCTCTGTAAACTCTGCAAAGGCAATAAAGTGGCATAAGATTATGATAGTCTAAACTATGTGACATATACATTCAAGAACATATGTAAGATAATAAATGTCCTACAAAAGGGCAGCAGCAGCATAACATGTTCCTGTTTGAATCATTTTGCCCAGTAATGAAACATGCAGGTTTAGGGCAGAAAATAAGGCTTGTGTATTAAGTAAGTAGTAAAATGATACCACGACAAGATACCAAATCAAGTCTTTGCAACAGTGCACAGTGCTCTTCAGAAATTTTGCATCATATTTAAACTGTAAACTATGGCACAAGCCATTTTTGTTACTGTTTTTTAGATTCTTTCCAAAATACTGTGAACAAATAGTTCAAGTTATGGAGGCAAAATACAGAATGTCATGGTTATTGCAACATGGACTACAAGTAGAAGTACAGAAAATGATATATTTGACCTTTAGGCAACACGTTTTGCAGCTGGGACAGAGGGTTAAAGCTATAATCTGTAATGTGTGTAGTACAGGGTTTGATTCCCTTCATCCTCATTTGCCTACTGTGTGGCCTTTAACAAGTCATTTAACCTGACAGTACTTACTGACAACTGTGAATTTAGGCTAGGATTCTCAATTGTCCCCTGGAATGCAGTCCTAGTAACTAACTACAAGTTAAGTGTATCACCTGTACATTCTCTGAAGGCATGTTTAGATCTAACATTAATCAAGTTAACATTTTATTTTAAGGTAGGAGTAGGTGAACACAGCAGGATAATAGAAGAATTCACTGTTGGAGCTATTGATAGAGTGTGTCTGTGGGTGGTATTGATAGAGTGTGGGGGGCGTATTGACAGAATGTGTGCATGGGGAGTATTGACAGAAAGTGTGTGTATATAGAGGGTTTTAGCAAAGTGTTTGTATGGGGGGTATTTACCGAGTGTGTGTATGGGGTTATTGAGTATGGCATTAGGGACTGAAGCTGCCTGAATTTTATTTGTTAGTAATTGCAGGTGTGGGGGTAGCCACATTCTTTGATTTCCTGTCCTTGCCTATTTAACTGGTACAGTTTGAAATATTTTCTGCTTAAAAACCTCAGCTTTGGCCTGCTAACATCTAATTGTATTCAACTGGACGTATAAGGGAATTTAAGTACCTTTATCTGCACTTTTTTTCAAATAATACAGTATTTAAATTGATTTAACTGTGTTGCATGATTATTAACTGAACTGGAAGTTTTGACTCTGCTCTTCAGTTAGGTTTCCCACCCACCTTCCCTGTTTTTGTTTTGGTGTTAATCTTAGTGGCTTTGAAACTGCCCGCCCCTCTTGTAAATTTGTGTTTGGATACTCCTTCTGGGCCCATTTCATTTGCTCACTCAACTGAGTGCAGTGAGATCATATTCTGATTTCAGGCACTCCTACTGTGTACAAAGAGAGCATCTGGGAAAGAGAACAAAAAAAAAATTAAGCTTGTTTCCTGCCTTTCCTGTTAAGTGGTCTAGACTGTTTGTAGGCTTCTGCGTCCCCAAGCCCTTCTGTGTTGGAGGGAAGCCTTCTAGCTAACTTTTGTTTCTTATAACTAGCCAGTTTTCTAGTTTCAGCACTCAGATCTGTTTCTTTGAACTCAACACTTGTTCAGAACTCATTGTAAGCACTACATAAGCTGCAAATTACTACAGCACTCAACTTTCCTCACTTGTCTAGTGGAAAGCAGTTTTTAGTACTTAATAAATAAGCACTTATCCAGGCATTTCTAAGGGTCAGCTCCCAGTGATTTCTCCTGTCTACCTGATGAATTTGGGCATCTTGGGGCAATGCAGCAATTGCCTCATGTACACAGACAACCCTCTCCTCCTACCCCCCAACACTACAACCTGTGAGAGATGCACTTATATAGCCAAACTGGAAGCAAAGCTCTCTTCACCCAAGACTGGACTAGACAGTCAAGAGGAGAAGGTAAACACTTGCACCACACCACACTCATCACATAGTTCCTCAAAACGTACACCACCAAAACACACACATAGAAACACAAAACACACACCTACATTCACGGAGGCTCTCAATAAAAACCTGCCCAAGCATCAGGGACATCCAAAGCATAAACGCAAGCAAACTCCAGCCCCCAACACAACTCAAATGACACATAGCCCACAAACTCAGTGTGCCACTCAACCACAGCCCATAAGGCATAACAACGTACCCAACACTCTAGTCCTATATGACTCTATAGTCAGGCACACTGATGTTCCACTCACTAGACTAAACAAGGAGAAAGTTACTGTCAGCCGCCTGTCAGGTGCCAGGATCCGCCACATAATGCATGCACTCAGGTCACTCCACAATAAGTACAAATATGACACTATCATTGTCCATGTTGGTGTGAATGACCTGAGACGTACCTCCCTGGACTACATGAAAAGAGACATGGAGGAGCTCTCTGATCTTGTATCCCAGGCAGGTATGACCCTAACCCTAAGTAGCATCCTGCCATCACCCAGAATGATACCACAGTACAAGGACAAAATGATTGACTTCAACAATTGGCTAAGCCTCTGGTGTCATTCTAAGGGGATCCAGTATTTGTCTGCCTGGGACGACATGATTGACAGTCCACAATGCTTTGCTAGAGATGGCCTGCACCTGTCGCCCTTAGGATTCTGGATACTAGCTAAGGCTCTTGCCACCCCTATAGTGCCTTTTTTAGGCAAGGTTCAAATGACAAATTCACCACCGTAACAGGTACAAGCAAGCAAAATCTGAGGGTAATGCTACTCAATGCAAGAAGTCTAAACCTCAAAATGCACTCACTCGAGGCACTCCTTAAAATGGAGAACATTGACATCTGTGCAGTGACAGAGACCTGGTTCAAAGCTCCAGAGAGCACCCTGCATTACCAGGCTTCAATTCATACCACACCTTTCGGCCACCTAACCCAGAAAGAAGCACTAAAGGCGAAGGCGTGTCCATATTCATTAAGGATATCCACACCTCCAGGCTAGTTGCACAGCATAATGCATCCGAGATTATCCAAGTGCAACTAACTCTGGGCAAGACCGCAATCCAAACTGTAGCTTGCTACAGACCCCCCACCATGCCCCAGGATTCACACTCCTCATTTCTTGATACACTGGAAAGTATTAGGGTACAACCCAACACCTTAATAATGGGCAATTTCAACTACCCCACCATTAACTGGGAAAACTACTCATGTACCAACTCTTTTGCTCAACGTTTTCTAGAATTCATAAATTCCAATGCCTTGGATCAACTTATTTACACCCCCACCAGGGGCAGCAATATCCTAGACCTGGTCATTACCAACATGGGAAACCAGTGTTCCACACTAAAGGTCAATTCCTCGTTGGTCAGATCCGACCACAAGCTAATCAGCCTAGACATCCACATCCCACCCCCACCCCCAATTAGGGAAACCATCATAAAAAACTTCTCCAAAGCCAGCTTCACACTTCTTAAGACAGAAGTGACAAACTTCATGACACCCATGCAGACGGACAATAGAGGTATGATTGCCGAATCCTACACAAATGCACTTTATAAGCACTTACACGAGTGCATGGATCATGCTATCCCTAATAGAACCAAGATGTTATCCTCCAAAAAAGGAAGCCAATCTGGTGTTCCTCTGCCATAAACAAACTCTACAACAGAAGAAAGAAACTGTTGCAAAAAAGAGTAAAATCCCATGACTGGAGGAACTCCCTGGTCAACCTCAGTAAGAAGCTGAGATCTCTCATAAAATCCTCCAAAGCTAGTTATGAAAACAAAATTGCCACTGACTCTAAAGACAACCACAAAGCATTCTATAGCTATGTCAAGAATCTAAATGGGAACACTCAGATCTGCTCTGAGTTACAGCACAATGGCACTAAATATACAGAACCAACTGATATTGTCAACATCCTAGCAGATAGGTTCAGTGCTAACTTTACCCCCCCTCTCACCCCTTAGAGGGCCCATCTCTATACTGGAAGAATGCAAAGTTCCTATAATCACGGCTGCACAGCTAAAAAACACACTCTCCAAAACCAAGAACACAGCATCCATGGGACCTGACAATATCCCAGGCTGCATTCTACACGAACTACAGAATGAACTGGCACCCTACCTAAGTACCATGTTCAATCATAGCCTCACCTCAGGCTTTGTACCCACTGAATGGCACACCGCGACAGTTATCCCACTCCACAAAGGGGGAGCCACGACAGACCCCGGGAACTACTGCCCCATTAGCCTGACGAGCCTGGTCTGCAAGGCCATAGAACGTGTCATCGTGGAACTCATAAACAAAGACATTGGTAATCTCCAAACTCTGGACCCTACCCAGTTTGGATTTGTAAAAGGCAGATCATGTCTCCTAAACCTGATTGAATTCTTTGAAGCAGTCATCAAAGCCATAGATGAGGGTAAAATGATTCACACAGCTTATCTAGATCTCACCAAGGCGTTCAACGCCATCCTCCACTCTGGAATTATAGATAAGCTCACTAAACTAGGTATAAATCCCTATGTCACAAGATGGGTTGCCAACTGGCTCATGGACAGAACCCACACTGTGAAAGTAGCAGATTCCAAATCCGACATCAGACCAGTGACAAGTGGAGTACCACAGGGTTCAGTCTTGGGTCCTCTCCTGTTTGGTATCTACTTCTCTGAAGTGCAGGCCAACACAGAAGGTCTTTGGCTAACAAAGTTTGCAGATGACTGCAAACTAGGAGCCATAATCAAAACTCCTAACAATGTGGACAAACTACAAAAGGGCCTCACTGAGACAGAGATACCTGGTGTCAAAGCCATGGCCTGAAGCTCAATGCCAAAAAGTGTACTGTCATCCCCTTTGGTAAAAACTCTGTACCCTTGAACTACCACATAGCTGGTAGTCTACTTAATACCGAAAATGTGATAAGAGACCTTGGGACACAGGTGGACAGTAGTCTCTCCTTTGATAATCACATCGCCACAGTGGTCAGGAAATCCTTCTACATGGCTCATCTCATCACAAAAGGATTCTCATCCAGAAAAAAAGAGGTCATTGTTCCCCTCTACTCATCACTCATTAGACCCATTATAGAGTACAATGCCCCTTTTGGTATGTACCTCACAAGACATCTACAACAACTGGAAAGACCACAGAAATACCTCACAAAGAGGATTACTGGCCTCAAACAGATGCCCTAAGCAGACTGTCTCAAAAAGCTACAGCTTTACTCCATCGCATATCGCATACTCAGGGGCGATCTCTGTCTAACATACAAAGCTATGTCAAGCCCAGAGCTGTTGGACATGCTCCACTTAAAGAAATCCCAATCCCTCTGAGCTACACGCTCTAGGGACCTAAACCTTGTCACCACAATAAACAGAGCATGCTGGAGGGCTAGATTCCTGTCCCAGAGACTTCCCATACTCTGGAACAGACTACCTATCTATGTCAAACAGAGCTCCTCATTAGCACTCTTCAAGAAAAATCTTGATGATTGGATGGGAAATGGGAAATTCACCCTGGGGATCACTTCTGTGGCTCTGCTCGATAGGGGCACAGGAAAATAATTTTCTTGGGTGGCGAAAGCCAGGGTACATTTTTTGGTTAGGCTTGTATGGGCCCTACGGCCGATAGCCTAGTACCTGCCTATGAACCTATGAATATAAT
Organism: Protopterus annectens; assembly: GCF_019279795.1. Lineage (NCBI taxonomy): Eukaryota > Metazoa > Chordata > Ceratodontiformes > Protopteridae > Protopterus > Protopterus annectens. The sequence continues at coordinate 550,885,143 of NC_056729.1, read as the reverse complement.
ATTCCATTAAATATCTGGACAGAGGAAAAGGAGACATTGTGGGCATTCTAACTACAGGGACAGGTACGGGATATGTAGTATGTGTGTGTGTGTGTGTGTGTGTGTGTGTGTGTGTGTGTGTGTGTGTGTGTGTGTGTGCGTGTGTGTGTGTGTATGTTTGTGTGTGATTGACTAAGGAGGGAAGGGTGCTTGTGCTTATTTGACGTGGTCACCATTGTTAACTATCATGGGAAATGTTGATCTGGATTTCGCAGTAGTTAAAAGTGATTCATAGACATGCAAATTATCTGTTAAGGAGGTCTATCCCCACTACAGCTAATGTGTCTATGAAACACAAAATACTACATTGTGGAAACAGGGCCTTTTTACTACACCCTTAACGTCAAGGAGTAATATGTTAATGAGTCCTCAGAAACACCTCACCCTTTCATATTTCAGTTATCTGATTGATATCTATTTTCTTTTTTTCCTGATTTAGACAATTTTGTATGGTGTATTTTTGGACTCATTTTTTATATAATATTACTAATATGAGGCATTGGAAATGTGTGACTGGTTTGCTATGCAGAAACAGAGAATTAGTCTGAAGCTTTTTTTCTATTTTTGGTGCTTGAATTTTAAAGAGTTTATAAAAATTGTGCGTGGCTAGGGATTGGATTTTGATGTTAGCCTTCTCTGTTAAATGTTACTGATATTGCTCTTTTCAAAATGTTGGGAATAATTTTTCTTTCTTTGGATATTTGCAATCATTATTCAGAGATGGTGGTGGAGGAGTTTGGATCATAGAGTGGTATGTTATAAGGATACTTGTCAATATTTTTGTATTTAAGACTGCATGAGTTTTTACCAAAATAGACATTGGCTTCAATCTTCAGGATGACTTCAATATCATGATTCAATGGCTGCAAGACATTTTATATAATTTCAGTGATAAGTTTAGTGATTTGTACTAATGTGGGGAGAGATGCAACATTGTCTTGTTTAATGTCTCCTATTTTTGTGCTTTGTGTATTACTTGTCAGGAAAGGATAGTTTGGAATGTTTTACTGAAAACATATTTATGCATTGAAATGAGCTTACTTTCTGTGTTCTCAAGTGCTTTTTATGTTTCATTTTTCTTTATTGCATGATTTTGGATATAATTAATTTCTAAATAGGCATTATATCCTAAAGAAGGCTGAACATTTTTTTTACACTTTTTAACTTTTTTTAATTATTTAGATTGCTTAGATTTTATGTGCTTAACTTTTATGGGAGAGCCAATTCTTTCTCTTGTGGGTAGAATATCATTGAGATTTGGTGCACACTATGGCTGCCATTTTGTGTGACTTTCTTTGAAGCAATGTATCTTCATTTAATACATAAGTTGATATGTTTTATCTATTTATTTATATTTTACTAGTCTGTGTTTAGTGCCAAGTGTTGCCTTGTAATTTTTGTTCCTGTATGATTTGGTTTTGTCTGGGTTAATGGGTTGTTGCAGCTGCAGTTTCTATGTGTTTTAATGAAAATATGTTAATGGCTTATTTATTATTGCAATTGTGTCTTTATATGTAATTGTTGTGTTCTTTAGGGATGGATGAGTATTCTGGTGAGGTCAGTGTGTTTTGTTTAGATGCACTGCTAGTATTAGACTTTAGAAACATATATCTTCTTTTTGACGGATATCCTGTCACTCTGAACACCTGAGCTGCTGTAACCAGTTCCCATTCCTTAGGTATGGACCCATTTGGTACCAATCCATAGTACTGCTGCAGTCTAATAAGTCATTGGCTGCTCAAGTCACTTGTTATGCACGCATTCAATTATTTTGCTCAGTACTGAGTTCTACAGCATGTACTTGTATTCACCTGTATGCAGTGATATGTCTGGAATTATTTTTTATCATTGTTTTAGGTAGATGCAATCTATGTTGCTAACTATATGCCTGTGGTCTATGATGTTTGATCTAAATAGACCATACCATATGATTTTTATTTAATCTTTCAACAGCCCATAGCTTTATTATTTTTCATTCTCCATCATTTAGGTCTAGTGCATTTGCTATGATGCCACATTTTTATACAACTGTACTATCTTGCGAATGTTAAATCCTTTTTTGTTTCCATTTTTCCATTGCACACACTTAACAGAATTGCACATCCTTTATAATTGCTGTTTGTCCGTTTTTATAAGCTTAGTGGCACACAGAGTAGCATATACAGGATCTCTTTATTACCTAATATGTTCAAGTAGAGACAAAGGCAACAACCACCACAGGATAAGGTCCAAAGTTTTAATCGCACTATAAAACAGTGGCTAAAAACAAAGCAAACATAGTAAGAGTATAAGTGCTTTCAGGCTAGTGCCCTTCTTCAGATAGTTTGCTAATGATAAAAAACATTATTTTATATAAAACACTGACTAATCATGGATCAATAAGCCTGAAAGCACTTATACTCTTACTACATTTGCTTAGTTTTAACCACTGTTTTATAGTGCAATTAAAACTTTGGACTTTATCCTGTGGTGGTTATTGCCTTTCTCTCTACTTGTACTTATTTTGTGTGGGCAATACAACCTTTAGTGAGGTCACCTTCCACGTTTGTTTGGATAATATACTATGTTCACAACTGTAACTGTTATATTTCTTTATATAGTGCCTATAATTTCATTATTTATATAAATGTTTTAATTATTTTTAAGGTTATGGTAGTAGCACATCACCGATTCAGGCTACCTTTGTTGAAGTATGGACCCTTTTTCTTTTTATTTTGGTTACTTTTTATATGGCTCCTTCTCCTCCACTCCCTTACACATATTAAACTCCAAGCTGACATCTACCCTAACCCAGGCCCCACAACCACCACACCCCCCACATCCCCATCCTATACACCTCACCCTACAAATCGTATCTCCATTATATCCTCTCCCCACTATCCATTACCTAAAAGATGTAGCTCAGACCTATTCATAACCAATTTCAACCTCAGAAGCATCATGAACAAAGTTCATGAATTCCACACTGCCATTGCCTTGTACTCCCTAGACATAGCTGTAATAACTGCAACCTGGTTAAAGTCCCATGTAAAAAATGAGTAAATACCTCCCAATATGTATAACATATTTAGATTAGATAGGTTAGCCAAATGGGGTGGTGGTGGTAAAGCCATAATGTGCAAAGATTCACTCAATCTAGTACATCTAAACTCCACTCCACCCGACCTCCCCAACTCTCAACTATTATGTACACAACTAGAAATCAACTCCCGTAAGTCCATAATCATCATAGGTATCTACCTCCCCTTCCCAGTAACAACTTATCTAGCATTGAATACTTTCTCAGCTGGGCTTCCACCAACTTTTCTTATGAAACAATCATACTAGGTGACTTTAACCTAGGTTTGCTTACCTGTCCCTCCAAATCTCCCACCAACTTTATAAACTTATATAACCTCTGTCAAATTATTAACTATCCTACCTGTGCAGATAAGCATGCCAATAAACAATCTATATTGGACTGGATTCTGACAAATAAACATAATACAAGTTATGATGCTGGCTGCCTTCCAGATACACACAGCGAAAACTCTGCAACCTATCTAATCAGGGAACGTATACATACAACTAGTAATAGCTCATACAATTTCGTCCGTAATAAAAAATATTTTCCCCCTCTATATTTAATTCACTGTTACAACAATATGATTGGTCACATCTAAAATTCCTACAGCTGGACCTTGCCATACAGAACTTTAACAAGGCATTTCTAGAAATACTTAATAACTTAGCCCCTATTAGAAACATTCACCTCATCTCACATCCATACAGCTGTATTGGTTAGCAAAAGAAACAAAACTTCTACTCAAGCAAAGGGATAAAGCCTGGTTTATTTATCATGCTAACAAAAATGAAGAGAACCTAACTTCCTACCAACAAATAAGAAATCACGCTAAAAAACAAATCAAAAAGGCAAAAAAAACTTACTTCCAATCAGGTCAACAAAAATACCAAAATAACCCTCAAAAATTCTTTCAACCCATAAAACACCTCATAAACCCCAGTAAACCTACTACTCCAGCACCATCAGCTGGTAACTCTGTAGATTGTTTAGCCATGCAATTCAATACCCACTTTATCAACTTGATAAATACATTACTAAACAAGACTGCTAACCCACCACTATCTATATCAACCCCCACTGAATTCAATACTCCCCCTTTCTCCGTTAAGCCAATTCAAACCAGCTACAAAAAAGAAACTCCTAGGTAAATTAAAACCATGTACTCTTGCAGATGATCAACTTCCCAATGAATTTCTAAAACTCCCCGTCATATCCATTTCCTATCCTATATCTATTTTTATCAACTGCTGTGTCTCTGAACAGTATGTTCCTCTTCTCTGGAAAATATCTCATATCATACCCCTTCACAAAGGTGGCCCCTGTACTGACCTCTCCATCTATAGTCCAGTCACTATTCTCTCACCATTAGCCAAAATCTTAGAAAAATGTACGCACCAGCAAATCCTTGGCTACTTCCTTGAAAACAACCTTCTTTCCAACAATCAACAACATGGGTTTTGACCCTCTCACAGTACTAATACAGCCCTTATAAGTTTCACAACATCATAGATCTCCTCGAAAATAATTTTCAACTCTTCTCAGCTACCTTCCTTGATATGTCAAAAGCCTTTGACACTGTATCATGCCAAAAACTTCCCAACAAACTTGCCTCATACAGTATCAGTACAACATCTTTAAAATGGTTCCATAGCTATCACTTTAACATAGGTTCATAGGTAGGTACTAGGCTATCTGCCCAAAGGCATTTATAAGCCTAGCCAGAATGTGTTGGCTTTCACTGCCCCCTTAGATTAGTTCCCTGTGCCACTGTCCAGCAGAGCCACTGAAGTGATCCCCAGGGTAAACTTTGTTTCCCATCCACTCGTCAAGGTTTCTTTTGAAGAGTGTTAGTAAGGAGCTCTGCCTAATGTAGATTGGAATCTTGTTCCAAAGCATGGGAAGTCTCTGGGACAGGAATCTATCCCTCCAGCATGTCCTATTTATTGTTGTGGTGAGGTTTAGATCCCTAGAGCGTGTGGCTCGAGGGGATAAGGTTTTCTTTAGGTGGAGCATGTCCATCAATTCTGGGTTGGACATGGCCTTGTATGTCAGGCAGAGATCACCTCTGAGTAGACAGTATGTAACCGACTACAGCTGGAGTTTCTTCAGTTGAGCTGCATAGGGCAATTGTTTGAGGCCAGTGATCCTCTTGGTGAGGTACTTCTGTGGTCTTTCCAGCTGTTGCAGGTGTCTTGTAAGGTACATCCCAAATGGGGCGTTGTACTCTATGATGGGTCTGATGAGTGATGAGTAGAGGGGCACAATGACCTCTTCTGATCTGGATGCGAACCCTTTTGTGATTGGGTGGGCCATGTATAAGGATTTTCTAACTACTTTGGCAATATGATTATCAAAGGTGAGATTACTGTCTACTTGGGTCCCAGATCCCTTATTACGTCTTCCGTATTTAGGGGACTACCACCTATGTGGCAGTTTGTGGGTACTTTGTTTTTTTCCAAAGGGGATGACTATGCACTTTTTGGCATTTAGCTTGAGGCTATGATTTTGACACGAGGTATTCGTCTCAGTGAGACCCTTTTGGAGGATGTCTGCGTCAGCTGCAGAGACAGTTATAGCCCCTAGTTTGCAGTCATCTGCGAACTTGGTCAGCCATAGTCCTCCTGTGCTTGCCTGTACCTCTGAGAAGTCTATGCCAAACAGGAGGGGTCCTAGGATGGAACCCTGGGGAACGCCACTTGTAACCAGTTTAGAGTCGGACCTAGCTCCCGCAACTCTCACCATGTGGGTACTGTCCGTGAGCCAGCTGGCAACCCATCTTGTGACGTAGGGCTTTATGTTCAGGCTGGTGAGCTTGTCTATAATACCAGAATGGGGAATGGTGTCGAACGCCTTAGCGAGGTCTAGGTAGGCTGTGTGTATCACTTTTCCCTTGTCTATAGCCTTGGTAACTGTCTCAAAGAAGTCCACCAGGTTTAGGAGGCATGATCTGCCCTTAACAAAGCCGAACTGGGTAGGGTCCAGTGTTTGGAGGTTTCCAATGTCTCTGTTAATGAGTTCCATGATGATGCACTCCATAGCCTTGCAGACCAAGCTAGTCAGGCTTATAGGGTGATAGTTCCCGTAACCATCAACAAGCCACTAAATGTGATAATAAACTCTCTCCCCTCCTACCCATCATTATTGGAGTCCCTCAAGACTCCATCCTTGGCCCTCTACTTTTTATCATATTTACCAATGACCTTAGTACCTCCACTAAATTCGCCTCAGTCATTCAATATGCTGATGATGCCTCTCTCATCTGCTCTGCTCTGACCCATCTATCAAAGAACTACAAGACAAAACTCAAATTGTCCTACAAAACATTGAAAACTACCTATCTATCCACCCATCAGCTTATTTTAAACCCCAACAAAACCAAACTCATGGTTTTCAGTTATTCTAATGCTAACACCCCATTGTCTCTCACTATCTTCTCTAAAATTGAAACAGTTGAACAGACAAAACTTCTAGGTGTTACAATAGATAATGGCCTAAAGTTCGATAAACATATAGCACCAACAATCAAAAAGTCCACATAAAACTTAGTTCACTCTACAGAGCAAAACCCTTTCTAACCGACTATGCCAGATCAACTACAGCTAGATCTCACCTCCTATCCACCCTTCTTTAATGTTCCCAAATCTTTACCAGCCTCCATAAATCAGATTTGAAAACCCTTGAAACCTGTTATAATAAAATTTCCAAATTCGCCTCAGACCTTCCTCCAGATCACATCATTGGATAGAACTCCTCACCTTACTGTCTCTCAACCAGCTAATTATTGCTCATAGAATTATCCACAAGCCTGATTTTTGCCCTGCTCTAGCTGACCTTGTTCAACCTTACACAAACTTTAAGTCCCTTATGTCAACCATTAAATTCATACTCAAAGTAACCAAATCTCATAACTATCATGGGGACTCATACTCTTATAAAACTGACAGATCATGGAACACTTTTCTCCAACATATCCTCTCTACCCCCGATACATATACTTTCAAATAACTTCAAAAAGAATATTACTCTAAACGTTGGCTATGTTCCTGCACATCTCCAGGCTAATAACTATCTATTTCCATTAAGCTTCTCTACCTATGCCTCTTATAGCCAAAATTAGCTTCTATTTATTCCACAAAAAATAAAGTGTGAGTGATTTATTTATTGAATTCATTATAATTTCTGATTTTTGTATTTTTATCACTGTATTGTACCTGCTTTGTGTTTCATCTGTATTGTATTTTTTTATTCTGTAAGTATTTTTTTCTTTGTACTTTTCTCTTTTTATTTCACCGGGGTACAACTTTTGTACCTGTAATTTTTCTGGCGCTTTTCTCCCCAGGTCTCCACTGAAAATGAGGTTCTAGCCGTCGGACACTACCCAGTAATCAAATGTAAATCAGTCAATCAATCAATAATATGTATGTATACTGGAAGCTGTTGATTTACAAAGCTGGTGATTTACAAACATAAGCACTGTTTGTGGCTATTTTATTTTTGCATTTTGAGACTGTTTGTTGTACCCCCAACAAACTGTTGAACCTGAAAAGAAGCTGTTGAGGGCAGCAGTTAAAACTGACCATTTGGGTGGCAATTAACTTTATCCCATGATGCCCTGCTGCCTTTGTACTGTTGAAACTATTGCATTGTTAAAACAGGATCTCTCTCTGTTCTATTCAATGGTGCAAAATGTAGGTTTATATTAAATTGCTGCTGCCCATTTTCATTTTTTCTACCCCATCTATGGAACAGGCTCCCCATCCATGTGAAGCAGAGTTTCCCCCTAACGAAATTCAAGTACAACTCGGTCAATTGGATGGGAAACCAGAAAATCATCTGGGGTAGTTTCTGGGATACATACCTATCTCTCCAGCAGGTCCAAGTTATATCACAGGCAAGGTTTAAGTTTTAAAATGGGTAATTCTAGTACTGTTTGTTTTGTGGATATGCAGGAGGTCTATCAGAGTGGGTCTAACAATGCCCTGTATGCCAGGCATAGATCTCCCCTCAAAAGCCTGTAGGAGACAGAATACAGGGATAGGGCCTTGAGGTGGCCTGCATAGGACATATTACTTACGTCCTGTATTATTTTAGTGAGAAACCCCTGTGGACGTTCCAATTGCTGGATATGCCTGGTTAGGTTGATTGGGTGCATTGCTGATTTTCTAGGCAAGAATGAAAAAAAATCATACCAAATTATCTTTTAATATATTCCTGATTATTTGCTCAATGGAAGTTTAAGATTTTGAAGAAAACTTATGACTGTATATTTAAGATATTGTTTAATTTTTATGCCTACTAACTTGACTATATCCACATAATTATAATATAGATTAAAAGGAAAGAGAGCTGACTTCTGCATATTCATTTGAGATTTTGAAAAAAAAATGATATGTATGTTTTTGGTAATTCAGCATTTGGTCATATTAAGTAAATATTCACATTATCAGCATAAACACTGAAATGCACCTTGTAGTTAAGACAGTGTGGCATATTATCATGTGTTTTGGTGCTACATACAAAATTAATGGTCCACTAGATACATCAAGTAACTACGGTGAAGGGGACGAGCTTTTCTTACACCATTTTAATAATAACAGAATGAGATATGCTTACTAACCACTATATGAGTACAATAGTTTCCGATACATAATTTTTAATATAGCTTAGGAAGTAAATTGGTTAATCAAATCAAGTTAAATTTATAAAAAGAAAATTTAAATTCATTCTGTAAAATGCTTTGTGATGTATCAAACCTTCAACGAAGGCACGCCCATTCACGCATGCCTCGACACAGGAGACGCTCTAGCTGAGAATCGAACGGGACAACGTCTTGCTGTGAGGCAACAACAATACCGCAGCACCACTACCGCGGGTAAATAAATAAATCCGGATTGGTAAAGGGAGATAATCATAAGTTGTGATCCTAGTAAGATGTTTTACTGGCAGCCATTTAGCTCTGACAAGAGATAGGCAGTAGTGTTCTTTAATGGGGGAGTTAGTAATGAACCAGAAGTCGAATGCCAAGATATTTGAACGCTATGGTAGTTCCTATGATGGTATTTTTAACATCTTTAATATTAAGGAAATTGGGTACTTTGGCTGTTTTCTGGCTGCCTCCAAATAGCATTGCTTTTGTTTTTGAGGGATTGAGTATAAGTGTCTGGTCTATTAGCCATTGGTTAAAGGTATGGAAGTCATCTTGGAGCTGACTTTATATAACAAAGTGGGATTTGTTTGACCTGTAGATGATCATATCATCTGCATAAAGAATTAGATTTATCTGAGGTTCATCAAATGGGAATTGGTTGATCAATATGAAAAATAGCAAATGGGCTAAAGTGGAATGTAGGGGGAGATTTTTCATGAGGAGCTGTTTCAGAGGTGGTGGTGCATACTTTCACCTTGAAGGATCTCACGGTGAGGGAGTCTACAAACCGAGGTTTTGCATTGTCACTAATGCCTATTTCAATTAATTTGTCAAATAGTAAGTTATAGTCAATTAGCTCAAAGGCTTTTGCAAGGTCAATAAAGACAGCACCTATCAGAATGCCTTTGTCTATACTGGATAGGATGTCATCTGTGGGAGAGTAAAAAGCTGCTATGGTGGGGACCCAAGTTGATAGCAATCTCTCATTTGACAACCATGTGGCCAAAGTGGTTAGAAAAACATTTTATATAGCCCACGTAATCATGAAGGGATTCACATCTAGATCAGGGGAGGTCATCGTGCCTCTTTACTCATCCCTCATCAGGCCCATAATTGAGTACAATGCCTCTTTTGGAATGTACCTTACCAGACACCTGCAGCAACTGGAAAGACCCCAAAAGTACCTCACCAAGAGGATCAAAGGGCTCAAACAGATGCCATACGCTGCCCGGTTAAAGAAACTCCAGCTCTACTCAGTGGCATACCGCCTGCTCAGAGGTGATCTGTGCCTGATGTATAAAGCCATGTCCAATTCAGAATTAATGGACATGCTGCACCTCAGAAAATCCAAATCCCATCGAGCTACACGCTCGAGAGACTTGAAACTCAGCACTGAAATAAATAGGACATGCTGGAGGGACAGATTCATAACCCAGAGGCTCCCTTCACTCTGGAATAAAATTCCAGTCCAGGTTAGGCAGAGTCCCTCATTGACTCTCTTCAAGAAGAATCTTGATGAGTGGATGGGAGATCGTAGGTTTACCCTGGGTATCACTTCTGTGTCACTGTTAGACAAAGGCACAGTATACTAACCTCGAAAAAGGGCATAGCAAAATTAATTTAAAATGGGTGGCGAAAGCCAAACACACTCTGGCTCGGCTTATAAATGCCCTAGGGCAGATAGCCTAGTATGAACCTATGAACCTATGGTGCTGCATCCAGACCAGAATCCATGTTGCTTCCTGGATACAAGATAGTATTCATATAAATTAGCAATAATTTGGTTGTAGACAATTTTTTTTCTAGTATTTTACCTAAAGTGAGAAGTACTGAGACAGGATGGTATTGTAAAGTAGCAGTTGGCTTGGTTAGTTCTGGAATAGGAGTGACTATGATGTTTTCTATATCTTAGGCATAATTTTATTACATAAGCAGAGGTTGTATATTTGAGTGAGAGGGTGGGAGATGAAGTCCTTACAAAGGTGAATGAGCCAAGAGGCTAGGTTATCTGAACCTAGAGGAGCATCTATTTGTATTTGGTCCATTAGTGTTTCTGTCTCTTTGGTTTTAATCTTTTTGAAGTGGAATAGTGGAATGTAATGGGGGTGGGGCACTGTGGGTTGTGACACCCCTGCACTGGCCCAGTAATCAAGGAGCCTCAATCCTCACCACTAGCACCAGTAAGGGATGTACACATTGGGATGATGACACGTACACACAGTAAAGCACAATTTCCTTTAAGAGCACACAGAGATCACAGTCAGTCTGGGGCTGGTTTCTCCCTCTCTATCCAGATCCCCAATAAGACTCTCTACTGGCACAGCTATAGGGTTGAGATCTCAGCTGAGCGGTCAAGCCAAAGCCTCCAGCACCCTCTCTGTCCAACCAGTGGTTTATTTCCCTGCCCGAGTAGCTGACACACACACTTAAGATTTGATTTATATACAAGCACACATACACTCCTGGGAAAGGCTGGCACAGGTTTTCTAGCTATGCCCCCCTTCTGCCCAGAGTAAAAGGTAGTTATCACTGCCACCAACCAGCTCTTTATCAGCTACTATAAAGCCCTTACAAAGGGTGACCAATTCTACTGTGTAATGTTATATTATCCAAATGGTAAGTGTGACCAAGGCCAAGGCTATTCAGGAGCGGCCTGTACAGTGTCACCAAACACATATGCAAGTACTCTAAGAGCTTAAGTGTCTCTAAACAAACCAGTCTCAATTAAAAGGTGTAAATACATTTAATAATAAATAATAAACAAGACAATACTCAATAACTCAACACAGTGGCTACAGAGTTCAGAATCACAGGAAATATTTTAAAACAACATTGCAGGGCAGTCTCAAATAAATACAGAAAACATCTAAACTAATATTTACTATATTCCTATCTATATCTAAGAGAGATTACTGTGCCCTGGTTACTTAATATTAGCAAGGCAAGTGCTGATGAGAGGATGTTTCCAGGTCCAAAGACAAATACAAAATGCACAGTGTCTAAGAGAGTTCCCAAATTAATATCAAAGCATTACTGCTGGGTCAGCTAGATGACATCACTCTTTGTCACCTGTCATCAGTTCTCAGGCTAACAGAAACCAACATCTCTGTGTCAAAAATATTTATCTCTCAGATATGGAGCTGCTAGGAAGTCACAGAACAATAAAACACTTTACATTTGAAACTTAGTAATTATTTCTGGTTCAAGACAATAGGAAAAACGTCTAGCTCTAGACATTGTTTCTGCTTGCTGCACTGAAACTACTTTTTCTCTTACATTTGCAAGACAAGCATATGAATCATATTACTATTCACAAATGACATATGATTATTTACAAAATTCCAGATAGCTGGGCTGGCAGAGTCACATTTCTATATAAATCATATTAATATTTTCAAGTGACATATAATTATTTACAAAATTCCAGATAGCTGGGCTGGTAGTGTCACATGGGGGTGATATGTTTGCCTTGCTGTTGATGTTTGGCTGGGTACTGAATTCATTAAGGAAGTCACACATGAGAAGTTGTTTGTGATGGTGTTAGAGAGGCTCAGGAGAGTCGAGTTTTGTTGAGTTTGTCAACCAGTCAACACAATGATTTTTTTCCATAATCTTTTGAGTTTGGTTAAAGTGAGATTCGTTTGTTTTGGTAGTGATTGGTTTTGTGTCTGTAGATGGATTGCTTGGCTAGGTTGCATAGTGAGGTATGTTTAGCTCTGGAATCTGTGAAGGGGTTGCATTTCCAATTATGTCATGCCTCATCATGTAATTTGAGGAAGTGTTTGCCTTTGTTCATAGGTTCATAGGTTCATAGGTTCATACTAGGCTATCTGCCCTAGGGCATTTATAAGCCTAGCCAGTGTGTGTTTGGCTTTCGCCACCCATTTTAAATTAATTTTGCTATGCCCTTTTTCAAGGTTAGTATACTGTGCCTCTGTCTAACCGTGACACAGAAGTGATACCCGGGGTAAACCTACGATCTCCCATCCACTCATCAAGATTCCTCTTGAAGAGAGTCAATTAGGGACTCTGCCTAACCTGGACTGGGATTTTATTCCAGAGTGAAGGGAGCCTCCGGGTTATGAATCTGTTCCTCCAGCATGCCCTATTTATTTCAGTGCTGAGGTTCAAGTCTCTCGAGCGCCAGTCATGTTGGTTTACATTCATATGGTCGCGCACACATTGCTTGACCATGCATTTGAATGACCATAATGCAGAATGGTCAGAATGTTGTAAAAACTCCGAATTCGACATTTCTGACCACTCTACACCCTAAAACGAGTGCTAACATGGGTCAAAAAGGGGACGGGATTTTGCAATTTGCAACAGTTGCAATTGCAGTTTTGTGATGTTGCCGCACTTCTTTCAGCCACACCTGGTCGACCATTCACTGGTTGACCATATGCATGTACACCATCATGTTTATGGGGGTTGAAGTAGCCTTTGAACTAAAGGAAAGAATTTGTTTTGCAAGTGCAGTAGGGTATTGGCAAGGTTGCTAGCTGCTTCATTGGGGTCTTTTATTGCAAGTATGTGAGACCAACCAAGGGTAGCAATTCTGAATTGTTTTGGATCTGAAGTTGATAAGTTTAGGTTTATATTTCAACATTAGATTGTGTACTGAGAAAACTATGGGACAGTGATCACAGAAGGAGGGTGCAAGTATGGTGAGGTTAGATATGATTGTAGGAGTATTGCTTATTACATGCTCTAGTAAGGTGTGCCTGTTGGTTTGGTCTAGTGGCTTCAGAGTTGATTTTGCTAAGAATTGAGCTGGGCAGGAGTTCTGACATATCAATAGCTTTTGGTCCTAATTAATTAAAGCTGAAGTCTCCAAAAATGATTAGGTTACAATTTTGGGGAGCTTTGATACAGATTTGCTGGATGAGGGCATTACATGTTGCTAATGAGGCTGGTGGAGCTAGGTATGTACTGTCCATAACTAGGGGGTTTTGGTTGTTTGCTGGAAATTTTAAAAGGATCTAGTTAGGATCAGATTCTGAGCTATGGTTAGCTTGTGCAACTATGGTGGGATTAAGGTGGGGATTAAAGCTGTCTTTGAAAAGAATTAATGCACCTCCCTCAGGTTTTTTGCCTAGTCTGTAACCTTGTAAGTACTGTCATGAGGTTGCAAAGACTATGGGTGTTAGGTCCCCCTATGTATAAGATAAGACATATGTTATGTATACAAGCCTATTAACTGAATGGAATAGAAATCCAAGCAGGATCTATATATTAGAATCCAAGCAGATTATGTAGCAGTGCTTTTAATGTATTGCCATTCTAGGTAAAAGAAAACTATTTGAATTTTTATTTAATTCTGAATTAGATAAGCACAGTACTGAACAACGTATTGCCTTTGCAATTTATATAATAATGGACTATCTTGTGAAAGTCTAGACTTATGTCACTGCCATATGAAGTCTCTTTTGGACTTTGCTGCTTTCAAGATCATTTTGAAGTCTAGGCAATTAAGCATTTTAACATGTAGTTGTCTTGGCGTGCTAGTTTGCTGTCTTCTAAGTGTACAATAGACTCTTTCAATGATCATGTCTCTGTTCATTCTTCACTATCCAAAATATCATAAAAAATTTAATGACGTGAATGTCCAATTTTCACTAGAACTCCAATAAGAAGAAAATTGTTCCTTCTCCTATGTACTTCTAACTTTTCTTTAAAAGAGACAAGGTCCTAGAAACAATTGCGTGACTTTTTTTCTAATTTAACAGTTTTACCTTCTCAATCCAAGATTTGATTTTTATAGGGGTCAATCTTTCTAGAAATGTATTTACATTATGCTCAAGTTGGGTAATTGAGCACAGATATTTTCACCTGCTTGATGTAAGGGTTGAAGAGTGCAACCCTACTGCTAATTTTGCACATTTTACTGCAATTGTCCTTCTCAAGGGGTAGCAATTGCAGAGAATGTTGTATTGGAGGTATCCATAGAGTCAAAATTTTGAAACATTTTGATGACTTATAAACCATATTTGAAATTATTTTATTCTGAATCTAAGTCTTTTCTGCCATTAATGTCTCTTTTAAATGTCCTCTCACTACAGACACAGCATGTGCACAGCCACAGGCCTCCCCCAAATAACAAGCAAAAATATTTTTTTTCTTCCAAATCAGGTAATTTAGACAGTTACAGCTGATGCAGTATAAGTTTAGTTAATGATTTTTAGTTTAGAGCGGTAGGATGTCAATGGATTCTACAATTCCTGAAGAGCCATTGCAGAAGCTCTGTCACTGGTGACCATCTTGCTTCCCCCAGTAATGATAACCATTAGAGTTTCTTACTTCTTATTGTTAATAAAATGCATTTTATGTAAAACTTGCTGTACAATTAACTATTAAAGTTAGAGTAATATTTAAAATTATTTCCTTGATTTTGGGCATTTGTCTCCCCAGTATTTTTTGGTTTGTCCAAGTTTCTTGAGCAAAGATTTAAGAGACATGCAGTAGGCTAGCATCCATATTTTGGTGCATAGACTTAGATCTAGATTAAATTAGGGTTGATTAAAGAAAGTACCTTGATGTGCATGGCTCCATATACATGTTCTGGTACCTTTCTCTGATTAAGCAACTGCCCTTGTATGGTGTTGCACAGTTGTCTAACATGCAAACATGAAGGGCTGACCCCATGGACATGCTGAAAGCTAATACAACATTTCAGGGGAGAGGCATATGCTAATTAGCTATGTGCTCTCTCCCAGGAACCACCACCAGCATACATGTCAATTATATCAAATTCCTCTGTATTTACTGATTTTGATGGCAGAATAATGGGACACCACAAATTCTCAAGTTGCCCCTTCAATTCCCGATAATTTCCCATTTTTTTTTCAAAATTATTTTCTCACTGAAGTTGTTGCTGACATCCTCATGTCATCACGCATTCTCAATGACATCAGCTTCATGAGGCAGACTTCCAGCCAGTAGGAATTTGGCTGAGGACCTGAGCGTTGGATTGTGTCTGTGTAATGCATGTGTTTACCAGTCCAGTCCTCTGTAGACCACATGGTTCATATGGTGGCCAAGTGATTAGTTAAACTGAACAGATCATTCTTTACAGATGAACGTTGCACTAGGAATGGAATGGACAACTTCTTCTTAACTTTCTCTACCATATTGTCAGTGTAGTGCAGCGACAGTGAGTGAGTGTGACTGACTGTAAAAAATAAGTGAAGCAACACGCAGCAGCCAGAGCCAGCCCAGAGTGCATACAGAGTCCAATCCGGACCTCTCTCATCTCGAATCCTGATTCCTGCCCAGGCAGAGAAGTCAGTGTTTTGTAATTTTGCAACTTGCACTCCCAGGAATCACATAGACAATCCAGCAAGCCCAGAAGCAGAAATCAGGAAGGAAGCCTTGGAAAGTTGGAAGGACAGTTCTGACCAGGTCACAGTCAAGCACAGCTATGCAGTGCTGCAGGTGGTCGACTCGAAGATGAGAAAATTTATCATCCAGTGGCTGTTCCTCCTCCTCCTTCAGGTAAAAGAATAAATAATAAAAAAATGTGATCGCAACTACATAGCATGACAGCAAGCATACTTAGCCACACACACACACACACACACACACACACACACACACACACACACACACACACACATGGGAACAATGTTCTTTCCGTCAGTACACATTTTCTGAATAATGAGTATGAAACACTAATGACTGGTATTACTGACTGGTTATAATCCTCAGAGATTTACCTGAAAAACAGACATTTTATGAGGGATGCAGCAAATGAGGCAATATCAATGACATTATGTGAAAACAGGAACATCCATACACATGATATGTCCAGACTTGTCTCCTTTTATAGTTCATAAGGAGATACCCATATTCATAGCTTATTAACATATACCTGGAAAAATTTATTTTTATAGGTACTACCAAACTATCTGGTGTCTTGTCTTGTTATTGCTATTATTATCATTATCATTAATTTGAAATGGACATCCTGAAAAAAAAACAAAGGTATTTGGTGCTGTGTGTGTGTGTGTGTGTGTGTGTGTGTGTGTGTGTGTGTGTGTGTGTGTGTGTGTGTGTGTGTGTATGTGTGCGTGTGTGTGTGTGTGTGTGTGTGTGTGTGTGTGTGTGTGTGTGTGTGTGTGTGTGTGTGTGTGTGTGTGTGTGTGTGTGTGTGTGTGTGTATGTGTGCTACGAGTGCCTGTGTCCTTTTCAATGTGTTGGCGACTTGCTATTCTGTTCAGAATTAGTTCACAGCTTTGCTTTCACTCTGGATTTGGTTCATTTTCCAATTTCAGGCACAGCCGGGTTGAAAATGTTTTAATGGTACAACAAAGATGCTAAGAAAATCCAAACTATTTAAAAGCAATAATACAATAAGCATTCAAAGGTACAGCATAAAATGAATTACAACTAAACATTCAAGGAGAGAAACCACATGATGAATGATATTTAATGATGGTATGACATCAAGCACAGAAAATATTTTTTTGTGCATTATGTACAAAACAGTTTCGAGGAGTTTTTGTACATTATGTACAAACCACTTTAGAGGAGTTTCGGACAATTATAAATTTAAAAGATCTAAAGTGTTGGTCAGATAGTGTGGTATGAGTTTTGTGGTGCTGCCATTGAAGAAGGAGATGCATTTTGCTTGTTTAGGCACTTATTTCTGAAACTAAGGTACTCTTCAGATCTGCATGTACAGATTGCTAAAGATATTGTGCAGTTACAGAGAGAAAGCATGACTGGTACTGTATATATTAGTTCTGGGGCCGGGGTCTAAATTGGATTAAGCAGTTTATTGGAGGCCGAATAACTCCATCTCTACGTATAACACTTGGTAGCACTCACTGTTACTACTTGGTATAGCAGGAATGGTAGGACATAGAGGGTTTTGGTGAGTGGGAGGGTATTAAGAATAAGGAAAATGATTAGCATTGTACCACAAATGTAAGTCATGGGTCTACTGCTTTTCAATGGGTTTATTTCAGACATGTCTGAGAGAGCATATAAAAAGATTCAGTCCATTCACTCAAGAAAAAGTTAAGTCTGCAGAAAAATTCAGTAATGCTGACCAAGTCAGCTAAAAGGTGACTTTTTAAGTTAACGTTTGAAAGATAAAGGGTACTGCCACTAGATTACAGTAAGCCTAGAGTGGTGTAGCAACTAAATGGAATAAACTGATGATAACAAAGCAAGAGAGTGTACGGGCATTAAGCACACCTGGACTGAACTACCAGAAACAAAACTGAGATGATGGGAGGTGGCCAACAGAATGGTGAGGTGCATCTTCAGCAGGATAGACTTTATAAGCAAAGAGTTAATGCTCCTTGCCTGACCAGGCCCTACTCAGGATACATCCTGAATACTGTGTGTAGTTCTAGAGGCCATAAGAGGCAGAGTGTTTATAACACTCTGATTGAATTCATTGAATTATGTTTTAATGTATATATTCTGTATATATTACTGTAATCAAACAAACTAGATTCCTGCTTTTATGTATATATTCTGTATATGTTACTATATTTACTATCTGTAATACTGTTTCTGCTTCTGTGCTAATTCATGTTTATATTTTTTCTGTATCTCATTGGAGCTTTTCTCCCAGGGCCTCCACTGAAAATGGGCTCTTTTAGGCCCAGTGGACTTATCCCGGTAAACAAATGCAATCAATAAATAAATACATAAATAAATAAAAAGGTTTGAAAAGCAACCAAAATTATGTACAGGATTGAGGTGAAAGAATATGAACAGAGGTTCATAGGTTCATGGGAATACTATGCTAATGACCACCAGGGCCTCTATAAGCCTAGCTGTGCAATCCAACACAATTGTGTCCCTACGTATCATGTGCAATTATTAGGAGCGGGTATGTTAAGTTAGGAAGTTTCAAGAGATTATGTGGGGGAGAGGGTATGTTAGTTTAGCATTACTGTCTGCCTCTGTATATCAGAGACATGGGGCCAGACCCAGGGTGAAATTTCTAATAGATTGGTCAACATTACATTTAAATAACATTACGGATGGGATGGACTTTGCATCACATGGATGAGGAACCTATTACAGATCATGGGGACATGGATGGGGAAACCTATTATAGAGCATGGGGATCCTCTGAGCCACATATCTGTCTCACCAACATGCCTTATTTATGTTACAAGCAAAATTTAAATCGTTGGATCTAGTGGTTCTGATGCTGTTCATCTAGACGTTCATCTTGAAGAACTACAGTTCTTCTCACAGTTGTCAAGAAAGGATGAGTACATTGTGTGGCTATACATCATGTCAAATAGCTGTGAAGGCATTCTTCTGAACAGGAAGAAGAGATGTGAAGAAGCAAATGCAGGCAGCCAGTTGTAGGGAACCACCTACTTTCTCTACATGGAAAAGTGCATCTTCTTGGAGAAGTTTGTAAACCCAGGGTCAGCTACATGGTTGATGGTGAAGAAAACTATTGCAGCATGCAGCAGGGTAGGATACACGTGGAATAGGGTTACAGAGAATATAGGGTTAGAAGGACAGTCCAGATACTACTTGTACTCAAGAGTGGCCTTGGTAAGTCTAGTCACTCCTTTTGCTGATTAAGTGAGTGCAATATAATATATTTTGTAGGAGGAGAGTCAGTAGTGGGGGCATGGGTGGGCTTAAAACAGTGAAACTTATTTTATTTAGTTTTTTTACAATGCCACAGAGCCACAAATTTGGTCATAAAAGAAGAAGAAAAACAAACTGACGAAAATCAGAATAATTTAATGCCCCAGATAATCTACATTTGACTAGTGGCACAGACATTGGAGGGACCAAATGGGGGGAAGATGGGAGTAAATTACCAGTGCTGGCTCATTGATCATGTTGGGAGAAAGATAAGCTAGTCTAACTGCAAATAACAGCATTAATAGCTTAGCAAGTTATGCACTACAAGTGATATACCACTTGGTTGGCAGGTTGTGTTACACAGTAGCTTAGATGCACCTCCTGAAGTCAGTAATTGCAAGCTGCACAAATACCCTTGATCTCCTCACTGGTCCAGACATATGCCGGGGCCAGTACAGTGGGAGGTTAAGGTGGGTCTGGTAGACCAAATGAATGAGGAAAGGAGCTGGTAGCAGATGATGATCAGTTGCAGGGAGGAAGGGAAGAGAAAAAGAAACAATCAGAATAATTTCTTTCAAATGTAGGATGCAACAACAAGGTTCAAGGAATGGACCAGTTAATACAGTTGAAGTATTATTTACTAAACAGTTCTTTTTTTCTGATTTCAGTACCCTTACCTCCCAGCAGGAGGCCTTATTCAATGAGAACAGTGGCATAATCTGTAATGCTGGAATCAGAGTTTCAGTGGCCGTAGCTAGTTGCCCTTCTGTTTGCTTGTGCAGTTGGGTACATGGACTTTAGGTTCTACCCAGTCATACCATGTCACTATTGTATTTTTAGCCACTCAGTTGCAGTTCATGGTTTAACAGGTAGAACATTTGCCTTTACTGATGAAAGATCAGACGGCCGTGGGTTCTATTCTCACACCAGGTACTTGGATTGATTTTTTTCAATACTGATACTGCAGTGCAGCATGAAGAGTGTACTGCACTCCTGAATGTGCCATCCTTCAGAAGGTCCCATCTGCTTGCTTTGGTGGTAGCTCAGGTGTATATAAAAATACCCCAGCACTTATTGAAAAGATTAGGGGTCCTTTATTTAACACACCATAAAACTATTATTTATGTATTTACAAAATATACATATTTACAGGCTCATATATACACATTTTTATTTTTTTACTATTTATCATTTTTCTTATAACATCTTAATTATTATTCTTCCATAATTGACCCCCACTCCTTCCCCCACAAACATAATCTAATTTTTCACAATATATGTGCCAAAATCCATTTGTCATTAAACAGAATTTCAATCTTTTATTGCAAATAAACCATATTACATAAAATAAATTCTTATCTACTATTCTCACATATTCTGTCTTCTTGTTCTTATACTACCCATACAAAATCTTATTTATATCTCTATCGATTATGTCATTAATATTCTCAAAAAATTCTTCCCACAACCTATTCCAGAATTTTGCCACTCTTTTATATTTACAAAAAACATGCTCTGTTGTGTCTTCTTCCCACAAAATAAACACACTCTTTCACCTTTCGTTTTAAGTGGCATATTGGTGACTTATTAATTCCAGTCTCCATAGGAAATCTTGACACTTTACTATCTTGGTATATCACATTTTTCTGACTTTGATGGCTTTAATCACTTCTTCTGGTAAAGTTTACCATGGATTTACATAATAATAATAATATTGTTACATCACATTACTATACCACATCCTTCTATCTTTCTCTATATCATTTGTTTTTATTTTCCACGTTAGTATTTTTTCTCGATAATTTTTAACTTCTTCATTTACATATTCTTTTTCTGTTTACCTTATTCTCATCATCTCCCAGAACTTTTTGCACTTATATTTAAACATTCTTACTATTAATTCCTTATTCTCTTTCTTTATCAACTTTAATACTCTATAGAAGTTTAAAGAAACAAAATAAACAACTGAATTTAGTAGCCCATATCCCACTTCATCTTCACTCATAAAAAACACACCTCCTTTCACTGGGTTTAATCTTGAAACCCGTATGAAAGAGAACACCAGTTGTACAATTTCCTTTTCATATTTTTGTGGGATCATATAAACATTTGACATATATGCTATTTTTCCCATTAATACAAAATTCACCAGATAAACATTTTTTCTTGGATGATAATGTGTATGTCCTCCACATAAGACATATTTCTTTCATTTCTTGTATCAAACTCTCCCATTGCATCATAACTGCTTCAGTTTTGCCAAATTTTATCCCTAGCAAAGACACTTCATTCATTGAAAAATACACCTCCCAACAATTTTTCACTACATCAGCAAAATCCTTATTTTTATATTTATTCAGTGTCATTCTTATCTCCTGTAAATGGCCATGCAGACAAACTAACACTTCCTTCTTCCATATTTTGCTCTTAGTAATGACAGCTATATCATCTGCATATATCAGCACTATTGGAATTACCATATCATTTTGCTTCACATATCTAGCAACTTTCATTTTATAAGATACTTCATTCACTATTACATTCATCACCGATGCAAACAACTTTCCAGTCATGGGACACCCTTGTCTTATAGCACACTTCATACATGTTTCACCAGTGCTCTCAGTCTAGTATTCTGATATACAGACAGACACAGTGTTCTAAGTCTATTACCCATTCCATACTTCTCCATAGTATCCCACAAAGCATCATGTCCTACTGTCTTGCTAATACCACCTACCATAAGTTTCACATCCTTGCTTTCACTTACAATATCATCCACAATATGTCTCACAACAAATAATTCTTGGCATCCATTCTATTTTAACCATATATATTTTCTTCCATAATATCCCTCATCCTTTCTTCCATTCTCCTGAATTAGCCTCATAAACAATGTTATAATCTGTGTTATTTAGTGTCTCCAGTTTTTATTTATTTGCATCTTTCTTCCATATACATTTTAATATCCCACTATGTATATAACTTTTCATAAACAAACATTTCCTTCAACCATTCATTCAGTACATTTACAAAATATCCTCTTTGCCATTCCATTAATTTCTTGCATATTCCAAACCCTATACCATCTGGGCCTGATACTGACTCAATTTTTACTTTCCTAAGTGCTTCATTCAATTCACTAATAGTAATTTAATTTTCAAATTCTTCCTTAACTCATTCTATTCTTTTTAAATTCAATCCACCTTTCAGGCCATTTTTTATAGACGTCATTCATTGTCATATGATCCTTCCATAACCCCAATACTTTCCACACTCCAGTTTCATCCCATAAGTTCTCATTTATTCTTTTTGTTCTCTTTCCTATTTTAATATACCCCAAAGCCTTTCGATAATACAAAATAATCAAATTCAGATTGAAGCGTCCCTTAAATAAGTCCATCAAGTCTTGTTCACACAGTTAATTTACCATATTTTATCACTTCCTATAGTTTTTACATCTTTTCCTTTCTTTTCACATTGTCCCCTTAAACCACAGTTAAGGTCCCCTGCAATTATAATTTCCACGTTAACCGCCACATAGTCTAATATTTGATGAACCAGACTCTTTCTTTCCTTGCTAGTTATATATGCATATAATGCTATAATGTTCTCTCCACCTCATATGCACAACAGTTAACCTCGCCATCCTTATCAATGTTATAAGTAGTATTTTCACTGTTTTTTACACAGCACAGCCACACCAGAACAACATTCACTTCCTAAGTTCCATTTATATTTCCACCATTTCTGTTTGCAGTCTTTCTTCATTTGCCAGGAATCTTACATTTACTAAAATAATAACATCTACATCAAATTTAGCACATTATTCCATTATCTTTACCCTTCTTACAATGTTAATAATAATGTTGATAATACTATTTACATTCACTGAAGGCCCTCTAAAATTGTTGCTTTTCCTTCTTCTTAAATTTAGGAGAAATTTTTTAAATGATCATTTTCTTGTTTTTTTATGCATTTCCCAGTTGGACATTTTTAGGAATCAGATTTTTTTTCACTGGCTAGAACCTAAAAAACAAATCTATGTATTAATATCAATTACTAATCCTGACCTATCTTCCTATATGCTCTCTCTCTCTCTCTCGTCATTTTTCCCTTCCATATTTTTTCTTCTTCTTCCATAGTTCCTTCTTCACATAGTTTGCCCTCTCCCCCAGTCTGTTGTTGTCCTTAATCATGAACATTTTCTTCCCTTTCCCCTTCTTTTTCATTATTTACTGCTTGTTCTTGAGAATCCATTCAAAAATGCTTCTCTTTTATATAACCTGCATTCAGGCACGCACCTTCTTGTAAGTCCTTTCTCCCCACACTAGCTGCATTGTACTTTGTCACAATCATTAATTAAATTAGAAAAGGCCCCAAAAAAGAAACATGATTTAGACTGGTCAGTATATCTAAATATCCATCAATGACTAGTCACAAAAACAGCACATGGCAAGTGTTTCACAATGTTTTTTTTCACATTTCAAAACAGCTTCCAAACTCCAACCTTCATTCTATAAGATTCTCTCATCTCCAACTTTCAAAATATTATCAACTGTTTCACAGAGACCCTGCATGCATTTTTTAACACCATCTTCTTCCAGTTTATTGTTCTGGACTACATATTAATTACATTTTCTTAAACATTTAAGTTACTACCAGAAAACAAATTGTTCCACAGATAAAAGTCTCTTTTGTTACACAGTTCCAGAAATGTCATCATTAGGTCCATCAGTTTCAAATGTTAAGTCACAACAAATCTCTGCCCCAATAGTCATGAAATAGCAAATTTGTGAGCTTTAAAACCCAGAACAGTTACCAAATTGTCCCATACTTAATATCTGTCTATTACAGTGTCATTTTATTCTTCTTCACACAGTTGTTTTTTTCTGTTTTTTAAAAACACTTTTAATTAGTTTGTTGCTGCTCTCCCATTTTGCCTGCTGTAACTACTCCACATGTTTTTGTTACTGCATTAACTGCTGTCTCAAAACCAGACACCTTCTCAGTTTGTTGCTGCCTTCATCTTTTACTGTCTGCATAGGTTTTAACTGTTGCATTCTTTGCTAGCGCATCACCTGGTTCCTTTCCACATTACCATCCTCAGTACTTCTGAAAAGTTATCTGCCATCTTACCCCATGAAACAGCAGAACTACCACATGGATCATCCAGTTTGTTTATTTTTAACAGGGAATCATCTGCAAGCCCTCCTGACACCATTCTATCTGCACCACTTCAACAGACGTACTTACTTTCTTCTACATGGGGACAGCTAAACAACATCTGCCATACAGGATTCTTCATTTG
Organism: Protopterus annectens; assembly: GCF_019279795.1. Classification (NCBI taxonomy): domain Eukaryota; kingdom Metazoa; phylum Chordata; order Ceratodontiformes; family Protopteridae; genus Protopterus; species Protopterus annectens. Next base: position 550,860,510 of record NC_056729.1, on the reverse strand, counting down.
CATTCTAACTCTCCACATCGAACAATTTTTCTCCCAATTCTCGTTTTCCACCTTAGCTCTCCATACCCTTTCTCTTCTCCTCCCCGCTGCTGCTTCCCTTAGGCCTCTCCCTTGCTGCTGTATTTGCCCTCTGACACTTCTCCCCGCTGCTGCTTCCCTTAGGCCTCTCCCTTGCTGCTGTATTTGCCCTCTGACACTTCTCCCGCTGCTGCTTCCTTAGGCCTCTCCCTTGCTGCTGTATTTGCCCTCTGACACTTCTCCCCGCTGCTGCTTCCCTTAGGCCTCTCCCTTGCTGCTGTATTTGCCCTCTGACACTTCTCCCCGCTGCTGCTTCCCTTAGGCCTCTCCCTTGCTGCTGTATTTGCCCTCTGACACTTCTCCCCGCTGCTGCTTCCCTTAGGCCTCTCCCTTGCTGCTGTATTTGCCCTCTGACACTTCTCCCCGCTGCTGCTTCCCTTAGGCCTCTCCCTTGCTGCTGTATTTGCCCTCTGACACTTCTCCCCACTGCTGCTTCCCTTAGGCCTCTCCCTTGCTGCTGTATTTGCCCTCTGACACTTCTCCCCGCTGCTGCTTCCCTTAGGCCCCTCCCTTGCTGCTGTATTTGCCCTCTGACACTTCTCCCCACTGCTGCTTCCCTTAGGCCTCTCCCTTGCTGCTGTATTTGCCCTCTGACACTTCCCCCCGCTGCTGCTTCCCTTAGGCCTCTCCCTTGCTGCTGTATTTGCCCTCTGACACTTCTCCCCACTGCTGCTTCCCTTAGGCCTCTCCCTTGCTGCTGTATTTGCCCTCTGACACTTCTCCCCACTGCTGCTTCCCTTAGGCCTCTCCCTTGCTGCTGTATTTGCCCTCTGACACTTCTCCCCGCTGCTGCTTCCCTTAGGCCTCTCCCTTGCTGCTGTATTTGCCCTCTGACACTTCTCCCCACTGCTGCTTCCCTTAGGCCCCTCCCTTGCTGCTGTATTTGCCCTCTGACACTTCTCCCCACTGCTGCTTCCCTTAGGCCTCTCCCTTGCTGCTGTATTTGCCCTCTGACACTTCTCCCCGCTGCTGCTTCCCTTAGGCCCCTCCCTTGCTGCTGTATTTGCCCTCTGACATTTCTCCCCACTGCTGCTTCCCTTAGGCCCCTCCAATTGCTGCTGTATTTGCCCTCTGACACTTCTCCTCCCCACTGCTGCTTCCCTTAGGCCCCTCCCTTGCTGCTGTATTTGCCCTCTGACACTTCTCCTCCCCACTGCTGCTTCCCTTAGGCCCCTCCCTTGCTGCTGTAGGAGCCCTCTGACACTTCTCCTCCCCACTGCTGCTTCCCTTAGGCCCCTCCCTTGCTGCTGTATTTGCCCTCTGACACTTCTCCTCCCCACTGCTGCTTCCCTTAGGCCCCTCCCTTGCTGCTGTAGGAGCCCTCTGACACTATCTAGCAGCTTCAAAGAATAGGGAAAGTTTCCCAATACCCTGGCTAAATTTTTCCTACTCAGTATTGGTTGGACTAACCTAGTGAAGAAAAAAACAAATGAATAAGTACTTATGACATCAATATAATCACATTTTCTTAGTGCATTTTGGGCCAGTCATCATGTATAATAGTATTGCACAAACAGCTGCCACATACTCCGCTGGTGAGATGCCATGCCACTGTGTAGAACAAGGTTTGACACTGTGCCCACTGTATTATCATCCCTGCCATCATGTTGCATATAGTAGTTAGCCTTCCTGCATGCCATGTGCTGTCTAGCTGCTAATCTCTGTTGCAGCCCCCAACTGTACAGGTACAAGCAGGGGAAGTCTCTGCTACCTTTTGGGTGTTTACTCAGCTACAAAATTAACAAAATAAATCAATAAATAATAATGTCTAGTTAATGAACTTGCTTAATTAAAGTCACACATTTTCAAAGAAAATATTAAGGGAATCAAACTCAGGACTATAAGACAAAGCTTGTAAGCAGGCCAAAGGCTTAACCTTTTTTATCTGAACTACCAAACCCCCTACATTTTAGCTGGCATGAAGTCCCACACAGCACATGTCAAAGATGATGTCCAGCACTGCTCTGGCTATCCTGAACAAGTTAAAAAGCTTTTAGTCAAAACAGTGAGCTTTGGTCATGTGCGCTGAGGTACTTTTATGTGATCTGGCTGACTATGTAGTGTCTGCATCTGTCACATCCCTTCTGTTCTCCATCCCCAACTGAGCTGTTCAGACTTCTTCACCAATACATGCTAATATTTTACGGGTGCTCTGCTTTCTGGTGCATTCATCAATATAAGAACACTACTGCTCATGAATGAGAGGCTCCAGTTCATAAACACTGCTTATTAGCATAGCATAGTCCCTTACTCAGCTATTTCCTGCAGTCTGCATGCATCTGTATAAAGATATGCAGATCTTAAGAATTTGCAATGGTTTGCAACAAAACAACTTTTGTATACCAAAAGATGAGTCTGCAGTCACTACAAAAATTATTTTACTCTCCAGACATAAACATTTTTGATATTATTACCCCATGATAGATGGCCAGAAAACAAACAGGCATGTAAGTTAAATCATAAGGTTGAAAGACAGCAATGTTTGATAGCTTAACACAGAAGTTTAAGGCTATGGACTGCTAATGTGTTATAGTTTATATTTCTGGTTTTAATTCTCACATTTATAGGTTTTTAGGACCATAGGTAAGTACTAGGCTAGCTGTCTCTGCAGGCCATTTTAAGCCTAGGCAGCTTTTCTTTTTTTGTGCTGAAATTAATCTATCCCATTTGGTTAGAGATTGTCCTTATCTATCCAATTGTCGATAAGTATATGCTAGCCCTAATGAGAATAGCTGAGATCATACTACAGATAGTTTGAGGGTACCCATGCATGGGATAAAGCATTTAGGAGCTGCCTCAGTCCTGGGGTAATTTTTTTTGCTACCACTGTCTGTTGGCCATTGGGTGCCAACCAGCTAATCAGCCTATTCATACCCCATCATTGAGATGAGGATTAACTGGTTTGCCATCATTTAGACAGCTATCAAGAGTGGTTTAAGAACAATCACTTGGTGAAACACCAAGGAGGGATGTACAGTGGGCTGAGTCAAGCTCCACTCGAGTAGCCCGTACACGTGACCTCAGCCTGGTCTGTGACATCAATAGAACTTGCTGGTGGGACACATTTGTGTCCCAGAGACTCCCCATTCTGTGGAATAGACTCCCTCTCCATGCCAAGCAGAGTACTTCATTAGCCCTTTTTCAGAGCAACCTGGATAACTGGATGGGGAACAGAAAATATACCTCTAGGACTTCACCTGTGCCCCTGCTGGGCAGGGGCATCAGGCGCCGACTTGTCAGAACATGGGCTAAATTCTTGGCTAGGCTTGTAAGGGCCTCAGAGCCAATAGTCTAGTAACTTCCTATGATCCTATAATGAGCCACACATTCCCCACTCACTAGGATGGACAAAGCTAGGGTAGCAATGAAATGTTCATCATGTGCCAGGATCTAAGACATCTCAAGGGCCCTTAGGACCCCTGAACCAGACAAATATAACTAGGAAATGGTAGTTGTATATGTGGAAGTAAATGACATAGGGCAATACATCTTGAGGGAGATGCGGATAAACATATCTGAGCTCTCTCTGCATGTTACAAATGCAGGCAAGAACTTAGTACTAGTGGGAATCCTCCATTCTTCACAAATAATGCCTAGGTACAAAGAAAAGATGTTTGGCGTCAAGAACTGGCTAAATAGTTGGTATCATTCTAGGAGAATCTGGTTTGTGTCAACATGGTATGAGATGCTTGATAGTCCTAGTTACTTTGTAAGGAATGGTCTGCACCTCTAATTCAAAGGATTCTTCATAATGGCAAAAGCCCTTACTGCCCTCATAGTGACCTTTTTGACAAAGTGCAGTTAATGCATATTGCAATGTTATAAACATAGTAACATCAAAACAGGACCATGTTAAGGTGGATCTGCTCAATGCCATCTGTTAAAACAATAAGCTACCCATCCTTGAGGCACTCCTGCATTGGGAAGGCATCCATATATGTGTAATCACTTCATGAATCCCTGTCAGTATGTAAAGCTGCAAGAATATCAGCAGGAAAACTAAAATTAGGAGGAAGAAGGTGTGAGTTAGGCCTGTGTTGTCTGTTCACTCAGGTTAGTTACACTTAGTGTAGGCTTTATTGAATCTGTCCCTAAAAGTTAAAAAAACGACTATTAGATCTACTAGGCATCTCAAACTCAGGTTGGCATCTGAAGCCGAGGACAATTATATATCTTTCTTTAGCTCATGACAACCTAGTGTTGCCTCCAGGCGCTTTTCTAGTTACATCTTATGAATGTCTTTAGGAATTCAATACTGTCTGCTCATATTTACATTACTAATTCCAAAATCTTGCCACATACAAGTTATTGAAAGGTTTCATCTTAAAGCTTACATGCTGAGCAATACAATTGCATTAATACTTGGCCTCTCTCTAATACAAGTAACGAGGTGTTAATTCCTGTTCTTATACTATTTATTTGCTTTGTCATAAATCTAATGTTTTTCTAAATATCTCAATAAGCAATTAACAAGACATAACTGATTAGTGTCATATAGCTCACAGCTGGAAAAAAAAATGCTGTGACAGTATGTGTGTAACTCGAGTGGTTGCTGAGATCTCGTGATTTGTTTATAAGACATTACAAAATTACTGTTTACTGCAAATTATAAAATCCTAATTAAGACCGACAATCTAATGAATGCTACTAGTGTAAACAATGGTTTGTGCTAAACAGTTTGCTATCTGCCCTTCTTTAGCGACCCTCTTGGTTTGAGAAATGGTATTTGTTTGAAATGTGAGAACATAACATTTTGTCAAAAAGCTCACAGTGCAACCATTGAAAGCTAAGACTACAAACATTCAGAGCTATAGTAGTGGGAATGAGTTAGTTATGTTAGAAAACTATGAAACAACAACAGCAATGTACAGAACTCATACTAAGCGGCAAAACCTACTCTGACCTGCTGGACATTTGCAATACACTAACAAAAAACTTTAGTGCAAATTGCAGTCCTGAGATGATTATCCAAAGGCCCATCACACCTGTATTTCTCACACCCTCCATTATCACTAAAGAACATGTATTGAAAGTGCTGCAAAGACAAAGACCACTTCTTCTATGGTAACAGATAACATATCCAACTGTTTGTTAGCTCCATACATGCTGGTTACAGGCTTAGGACTAGGAGTATGTCACACAACACTGGCAATGCTGTGCCATAAAGATGGCCCTATGACCAATCATGGAAACTATAGGTCCATCAGCCTGACGAATCTCATTTGAAAGGTCTTGGAACACATTATAACAGGCTTGATTAACACAGACATTGAAAATATTATCTACGTCAGTTAGGTTTTGTAAGAGGTAGATCCTGTCAATAAACCTGATAAACTTCTTTGAAAAGGTAAATCAGAAAAATAGCTACCACCAAATGCAAGTCTCCAGGCCCAAAAACAAATATAGTCCAAATGTAAACAAACCAAAGAAGGACCAGGAGCAGGCTGCCGATTCCAGTTTCAAAGTAGTTTATTCCAGAACCGACGAGATCCAAACACAAAACAACACTAGTGCTTTCATAGGTGTGTACCCCACTTCGTCATGTGTAACAATGTTTCATTTAAGCATCATTTTATACTCTAGAAGTGCTGCAAAACAGCCAGTGACTGGACACATGATATTTTTACTTAAAGCCGCATAAACACATTTCCTTAAAAAAGTGGTACAAATATAAAAGCATACATAATAATGTATTAAAAATGCACGAGACTTTATTAAAAGTATTAAAAATGCATATATTAAAAACTAATACTTAAAGTGTAAACACATATGAAAAACTTTTTCATCGAAAAAGTGGTCTCTTCTTTAAAATGGGTTTCAGAGGTATATGGTCATTTAAACCATGCCCACAGTCTGCTTTCAGTCTAACAATCCATTTGGCTTCTAAGGCCTCAATTGTATTGCGGACATCACCACCTCTGATATTCTCATTAACTCTTCCTATCACAATAAACTTAAAAATATGTCCATCGTCATTGTCACTGACATGCTTAGAAAGTGCACTAACTTTATCCCTTCTATTAATATGATATAAATGTTCTCTGACTCGATCTTAAGTGCCCTATCAGTTTTCCCAACATAGAATTTAAAACATTTCAAGCAATGTGCAAGATATACCACATGTTTAGTATTACAAGTAGCAGAAATTTTAAAAGTGTATTCCCTTTTTTCATCTGAGTGCATAAATTTAGTACTAGTGTTCAAGTAACTACAATAATTATACTGTCAACACATAGTTAAACCTTCATACTCTAAAGCTTTAAATTCATTCCTTGGAAAACATAGCTTCTTTTTAAGGGACAGCTCATTTTTAAACAGAAACCTAGGTTCGTGGTCAATAACATTACTAATGTCTTTGTCTGAGGTTAAAATACCCGAATGTTTCTTTACTATGCCCATATATTTATATACATCAGATGAGTAGTATAGGGGCATCTTAAGTTTCCTTATAGTATTAGTATTATTAATGTTACTAGAAGCACTGCTGTCTGAGAAATAAAGTTTTGCTGCTGAATCTCTAAGTTTGGCCACTTTCTGTACATTATTCTTTACCATCTTCTCATCATAACCTCTCTTTATTAAATTTTTAATAACATTGTCAGTGTAATCTGTAAAATCTGCTTCCCTTCCATTGAGCCTAGAAACTCTAAAAGCTTGATTTCTTACAACATTCTTAAAAATATGCTGAGGGTGCATACTGTCATGTGACAACAAAGTATTCACATGGCATGGTTTCTTGAATTGTTTTGTGTACAGCCTGTTGGTGTCATCCCTCAATATCGCTACATCAAGGAAGTTGATTTCATCTTTAGAATTTATGGAAGTGAATTTTAAAAATGTGGTACTACTATTAATATAACACACAAATTCATATAACTGTTGCTTGGTTCCATTCCATAAAATAAAAAGGTCATCCACAAATCTTCTAAAAAATGAAATATATTTACTATGAGGACCTTTTAACAAATATTCATCTTCCCAAACCACCATAATGGCATTAGCGTAGCTATTGGCACACAAGGTGCCCATAGCTACGCCTTTGCTCTGCCAGTAAAAGTCTTTTTCCAAATACAAAGACATTACAGCATAGGACAATTTCAAGTAAAGCCTTTAGAAGTAAAATCTGCCTAACTTCAAAGTTAGAATAAGTCATAAGAAACTTTTTTATACTCTCAATTCCAGTTTCATTTGGAATCACCGTGAAAAGTTAGACCACATCCATGGTAACAAATAGGTAATCAGCACTGACATCCAGTGTTTGTATATGGTCATACAGATCTTTCAGAAAATGTTCAGTGTCCCTTAGGACCTGTGGTATTGCATTCAAAAATGGCCTTAAATTCTTTTCTATGTATATAGAAATAGGCTCAGTGGACCATCCTCTCCCTGAGACTATAGGCCTCATTGGTGGATTAGGTTTTACTTTTATAAACTTTAGGTAATCCCTGTATACAGGAAATAACAGGATGTTCTATAAGAAAAAAGTTATAGAGCTCATTAGTTATAAGACCTTCATTCAACAATGCTTTTAACTTCTCTTTTATCTGATTAACCATTCTGTTTATTTTAACATTTGTAATTTGCATATAAAAACTGATGACTGCCAACATAGTCTGCATAGCTTGTGTGTACATATGAGAGTCCATGACAACAATAGGGCCCCCCTTATCAGCAGGCCTAATTACAATGCTAACATTTTCCTGCAAGTTTGTTAGGGCCTTCCTTTCATTCTTATTTAAGTTATTTTTCATATAACCTCTGTTGCCTTCAACACTCTGTTATTTTATACACTTCTTGTATACACATTGTGTCAAATGCATGTATTAATGGATTAACTGGTGGTATAAATGAACTAGGTTTTCTAAAAATGTTCATTTCTCCACCTTTATTTTCAGCAAACAACATTTTCAATGTTAAATCTCTACAAAACTTTTTATATCAAAAATAACCAGTAATGTCAGAGTACCTACTTGGTATGAACGAAAGTCCTTTTTGCAAGATACTCATTTCTTCTGATGAAAGAGTGTTGTGAGATAAGTTCAAAACTATGTCTTCTTGTGAAAAAAGGCTTTCTTGAGGCTGCCCGAGCCTGCAGTCTGTCCCTTGTGTTTTCTCTTCTGGCGACTTCTGCTTCTGCCTCTGGTTTTGAAGTCCATCTCTCTTACAGGTAGAGGAAAACAAAGTTTCTGTTGGACTAAAGGGCAAATGCTGGAAGCACTACATTCTTCATTTACTATTGCTTCTGCTGCTGTTGGACAATGCACCTGTGCTGAAACCAGAAATGTTTTTCTTCTGGCCCCAGTTCCATTGAATCCTTCATTGTTCTCCTTCGAACCAATATTCGATACCTCAATGAACGTGGAATCACTCGCAGAGTTCTGCAATAAAGTCGAATCCACTTCACATTCTCTTTCAACTGTGTTCTGTTGTGACAGTCTCTCATTGACTGAGTGCTTGTCTTTCTGTGGTTAATTCATATGTACAGGCATACTAACTGCAGCAGTATCAGTACCAGTAAACCTAGGCCAAGAGAACACGTTGCCATGTAAAAAATCATTAGGGTCTCTCTCAACCTTTTTCATTTTTATCTTACTTAATTTACGTTCATAAGCTGAGACAGAATCTAGTGTCTCTGCAAAGTAATTATCTAAAATAGCAGTCCCAAAAGATTTAAGTAAATCATCATATTTAACTTTGATAGAAGCAGTGAGGGACTTTATTTCTTTTTCAGCTGCTGTAACTAACAAATTCATATAACAAATACTGGTGTTCAGATTGACTTTCTGCCATTCTGTCAGTAAATCAGGGTCACAGTTTATATGAGAAGGCATTTTCAATACATGGAGCCCTCTTGGAACTATGCCTTCGTTAATGCAAAGTTCTATATGGAATTTTTCATAGAGGTTCCTTTTCAGTTTAAAAAGTTCATTTTCAATAGCATGCAACTTGTTCTTCAATAAAACAATGTCAATACCACAAACTTCATTATCTGTGTTGTCATAAGAACAGTTGAACAGTGGATTTTCAGTACTTTCTATAACTTTAAGCAGTCTTTCAACATTAATAGAAGTACCTTTGGTAAGAAGTTCATTTCCTTGTTCAAGCCCAATAAATTCTATTTCATCAGCCATAATCCAGGCAAAGGTGGCAACACGAATTAAAACAATGAGAATCAGAAAAATAGCTACCACCAAATGCAAGTCTCCAGGCCCAAAAAACAAATATAGTCCAAATGTAAACAAACCAAAGAAGGACCAGGAGCAGGCTGCAGATTCCAGTTTCAAAGTAATTTATTCCAGAACAGACGACATCCAAACACAAAACAACACTAGTGCTTTCATAGGTGTGTACCCCACTTCGTCAGGTGTAACAATGTTTCATTTAAGCATAATTTTATACTCTAGAAGTGCTGCAAAACAGCCAGTGACCGGTCATATGATATTTTAAAGCCACATAAACACATTTCCTTAAAAAAGTGGTACAAATATAAAAGCATACATAATGTATTAAAAATGCACATGTGACTTTATTAAAAGTATTCAAAATTATATATATTAAAAAATGCATATATTAAAAACTAATACTTAAAGTGTAAACACATATGAAAAACTTTTTCATCGAAAAAGTAGTCTCTTCTTTAAAATAGGTTTCAGAGATATATGGTCATTTAATCCATGCCCACAGTCTGCTTTCAGTCTAATAATCCATTTGGCTTCTAAGGCCTCAGTTTTATTGCGGACATCACCACCTCTGATATTCTCATTAACTCTTCCTATCACAATAAACTTAAAAATATGCCCATCATCATTGTCACTGACATGCTTAGAAAGTGTACTAACTTTATCCCTTCTATTAATATGATATAAATGTTCTCTGAATCGGTCTTTAAGTGCCCTATCAGTTTTCCCAACATAGAATTTATAACATTTCAAGCAATGTGCAAGATATACCACATGTTTAGTATTACATGTAGCAGAAATTACACTCCTGCATTGGGAAGGCATCCATATATGTGTAATCACTTCATGAATCCCTGTCAATATTTAAAGCTGCAAGAATATCAGCAGGAAAACTAAAATTAGGAGGAAGAAGCTGTGCATTATGTCTGTGTTGTCTGTTCACTCAATTTAGTTACACTTAGTGTAGGCTTTATTGAATCTGTCCCTAAAAGTTAAAAAAACGACTATTAGATTTACTAGGCATCTCAAACTCAGGTTGGCATCTGAAGCCGAGGGCAATTACATATCTTTCTTTAGCTCATGACAACCTAGTGTTGCCTCCAGGCGCTTTTCTAGTTACATCTTATGAATGTCTTTAGGAATTCAATACTGTCTGCTCATATTTACATTACTAATTCCAAAATCTTGCCACATACAAGTTATTGAAAGGTTTCATCTTAAAGCTTACATGATGAGCAATACAATTGCATTAATACTTGGCCTCTCTCTAATACAAGTAACGAGGTGTTAATTCCTGTTCTTATACTATTTATTTGCTTTGTCATAAATCTAATATTTTTCTAAATATCTCAATAAGCAATTAACAGACATAACTGCTTAGTGTCATATAGCTCACAGATGGAAAAACAAAATGTTGTGACAGTATGTGTGTAACTCGAGTGGTTGCTGAGATCTCGTGATTTGTTTAAAAGACATTACAAAATTACTGTTTACTCTGTTTACTGCAAATTATAAAAATCCTAATTAAGACCGACAATCTAATGAATGCTATTAGTGTAAAGAATGGTTTGTGCTAAACAGTTTGCTATCTGCCCTTCTTTAGCGACTCTCTCGGTTTGAGAAATGGTATTTGTTTGAAATGTGAGAACATAACATTTTGTCAAAAAGCTCACAGTGCAACCATTGAAAGCTAAGACTACAAACATTCAGAGCTATATTAGTGGGAATGAGTTAGTTATGTTAGAAAACTATGAAACAACAACAGCAATGTACAGAACTCATACTAAGCGACAAAACCTACTCTGACCTGGTGGACATTTCCAATACACTAACAAAAAACTTTAGTGCAAATTGCAGTCCTGAGATGATTATCCAAAGGCCCATCACACCTGTATTTCTCACACCCTCCATCATCACTAAAGAACATGCATTGAAAGTGCTGCACAGACAAAGACCACTTATTCTATGGTAACAGATAACATATCCAACTGTTTGTTAACTCTATACATGCTGGTTACAGGCTTAGGACTTCACACAACACTGGCAATGCCATGCCATAAAGATGGCCCTACGACCAGTCATGGAAACTATAGGTCCATCAGCCTGACGAATCTCATTTGAAAGGTCATGGAACACATTATAACAGGCTTGATTAACACAGACATTGAAAATATTATCTACGTCAGTTAGGTTTTGTAAGAGGTAGATCCTGTTAATAAACCTGATAAACTGATAAACTTCTTTGAAAAGATAACACAAGCTATTGAAAGTGGTCACACTGTACACTGATGCAACCTACCTTGATTTGGTCAAGGCATTTCACACCACCTATTAGGCTGATATGATTAATAAAGTAAATGCAGTACAAGCAAGCCACTATATGTCAAAATAGATAGTTAATTGGCCAAAAGACCAAATCCATATGATGTATCAGAAAACATGAAGGTGAGCAGTGGTGGCCCACAGGGCTCAGTGCTGGGATTGCATTTGTTCAGTATTTACTTCTACGACGTATAGAGTCCCTCTCAGTCAGTCTCCTGCACACACACATGCACACACACACACACACACACACACACACACACACACACACACACACACACACACACACACACACACACACACACACACACGTGCACACACGCACACACACACGCACACGCGCGCACACACACACACACACACACACACACACAACCACACACACACTCACATATTTGCATAGGTGCACACACAGACACACAAACAAACACACAGACACACACTCAGTAAAACACACACACACACACACACACACACACACACACACACACATATGCACTTATAATTGCTTCCCCAGTTAAATTCATTAGTTTGTTTTTTATATTTTTCTGTGACAGTAAACTTTTTTTAAGTGCCGTGGATAGTGAGGGGAAGTGAAACTGCAGCTGCAGATATTTGCTGCCATGAGCTTTCTTTCTTTCTTTTCTTTTTTTTTTTCTTTTTAATTTGACACTCACTAAATGGCCACATTTAGAAAGAGCAAACACGATGGTGGCTTTTTTTGTTTGTCCGTGGTTTATGGTAGCTTAATATGCTGCCATGAATCTTAGAGTTGTTACTGGGCTCCTCTTTAAATTAATCACCTGTTAGAGAATGTTTGTTCTCCAGTAGTGTATCATCTTACGTTTTGCCCATTTTTCTCAAACAATATAATGACCCAAGCTATTATAAATGACCTAACAGCTTTTTGTCATGATTAGCAAAGGAGCTTTGTTTGAGATGACAGAAATACCAATACTAAAATATAATATATGCATAAGAAAATAGGATGTGAAAAAAACAAGGTAAAAGTTTTTCTTTCCTTAATGGGTAAATGATTTTATTCTGGCAAAGTTAACAGCAAAAAACATTACATTTTTTTTAACGATAGTTTGGAAATGGCTTGGAGTGTAGGCAGAAGTCATACTCTAACCAGGGAATTAGAATTTGTATTTATAATACTTTTCATACTTCAGATGTGATAAAGGTCAGGATTTGTACTACAACTTTAGGTTTTTGAAAATGTTGTCAACAATGGTATTAGTATGGTTTTGGAAAGATATGGTTGCTATCAAACCATAATCCTTATAAAGACTTGTTGCATTGCATGCATATATTTGGAGTATAAATCTTTAAGGTTGGTGCATCCTTTACTCATTGTTATGTTCCTATCACCACTTTTTTTCTCCTGCCTTTCCTGCATTATTACTGGGCCAGATCTTATGTCCTGTGTTTGCTGGGTCTACCAGCTAACTCCTCTCCCCCTCAGGCTTTATCACGTATTGCTTGGGCAGTACACAGATCCTTTGGCTTCCAGAGGCTCAGCACATCAATGCATCTGTCTTAGGGGGTGGTTCTCATATGGCCTGCCTGTTTTCCCCCTCCCTTGTGATAACATGATTAGATCAGGGTAGGCAAACAATGTGAGCAAATGGGGGTACTGCCCCACTTCCACAGATGCTCAGCCAGGCTCATTTTTCACTCTGTGACCACACCTCCTCTATTGATATTCCTGCCCTCCACCAAGAATTATTGCAAAGACATCCATGTACCACCTTTCCCCAGGGATAGGCATACCCATCTCTTCCATGCCACTCCTTCAATCACCTGCACCACTAACTGAACCCTGGTCACCTGGGTCATAGTCAGGGTTTTATCCCTCTACGCCACCTGAACAGCATTCCTAGAACCACTCTTGATATTTTGGAGGAATCTTGTGTAAATTTATTCTTTTGAAGCCAATAGCGCAGGTTAATGAAGTCTTCCTATACTCTTTCATAGCAAGTTAGTGGTATTTCCTGGTTTCAAAATTCCTATTTCTCCTACATAAAGAGTAAACGTAATAAGTGGTTAAAACCAACAGTAATAATTAGCAAATAGGCTAACATGGAGCTTAGTAAGGACCCTTGTGCAACACCCAGAGTAAATATCTGCTTTATCTTTAGTTATTGTGACTTGAAAAGTTCTACGTTCTGAACATGTAGATATATTTGTTCTCTGCATAGCATACTTTACTCCAATCAGTAAAAGTACCTGCCTGAAAATGTAGCCAATGTTTTAAATGGCACAAGTTGAGGGGGGGGGGGGGTTGACGAGCTGCCCTAAGTGCATCACCAATGAAGCATATTTCTCAGTGTCATATGACACTGCAGTGCACCTCCCCCACACACAATGTCATTTCTGACAGATCACACCCATAATGCCAGTCAGTGCAGCATACAGAAAGAACATGTAAGCTTCAGAGAGCACCTCCAGCTGGAAATGGGAGTGGAAATGTACTTCCAACTATTCAAACCTCACTAGTTCTAGAAGAAGGGAAAATATTCAATTTTTGAGAACGTTTTTACAGAAATAATAAGAATGATGGGAGGTGTATTACTTAGGGCCAAGATCTTAAATTAAGGTGTGACATAAAAATATTTTATGTATGTATTGCAAGACACACGAGAACACAACAGACACATTTGAAAGCTTTATAACTAGCATCCAGTCAGTTTTAAATTTTAGATTTGACCAGAATAATATTCAATTGCTTCTAGCTTTCATAATGCAACAGAAAAAAAATTGTTGGTATTCAACTGAAGAAAAACAAAACAGTTTTGCATTTTTTAAAGTCATATATTTTGTAATATCTAAGGCAAGTCCATCACTACAAATTCTTAATACTGATCAGCTCTTGGTTTACACCTCATCCCTGAGGAAACACTGAGTGTTCTAAAAAGGATATTGTGCAGATCTGTAGCAGTATTTATTACCAGTAAGTGAGAGTTTCTGCATGAGCAGCTAAAGTGCAACAACTTACAGCTACAGTTGTTTTATTAATTCAATAGTTCTGTGTCAGTCAAAGCCACTGTATTACTGTTCTGTATTTATTGTTTAAAACTGGGTCGGTGGCCTTTTAGTAAACTCTTCTGTTATGACCTGGGCACCTGGTAAAACTTTACATGACAAATCATTATACAAGTCATATTTACAGTTATTTAGCATGTACATATTCACATAGCATTCTAAAGCACAAGCTTGGATATACTATCTATGTGTAATGGTTTTCACTGACTTACTATATATACAAGACTGTTTAACATGTAATTACTGCCTTTTATACTTTGCTTTTGGCCCTCTTCAAATGCAATCTGGACAATTGGATGGGTAACCGTAAATTCACTCGGGGGTTCCACCTGTGTCCCTCTTGGACAGGGGCAATAGGTGCTGATTATGGAAGTAAGGGTAGAACTTGACTTGGTTTTTTAAGGGCCCTAGAGCCATTAGCCTAGTAACTTCCTATGATCCTATGATCCTATGAACATTTTGGCATGCGGTACATTTTCTTCATTGCATTAATTCTTGATTCTTATTTTAACAATGTAAAGCTAGAAATTTGGGTCATTTTCATTTTCAAGATCGATGGACAGCAGGGAAAGAGAAATTGTTTTTTCATAATTATGTATATTCGCCTATTCCCCAAACTGGAGTGACACTGCAGTGAGAATATATCAGAAAGGGAAAATAGGGATGAACCACAGCACAAGGGAGCACGACTGGGCTTACCCCTGAAAACAAAACTTATTTTAATTGTCACATTTTAGTTGCATTAACACCTCTCTTCCTGAGCTTGAAGTAATGGGGGCCATGTTTAAATGTACAAGTGCATGTACTTCAAGTTCATGCAATTCCATCAGTTTTAGTCCAGAACAACAGGTAACTCATCAAAATTATCCATACTAGGCCTCACGCTTGATAAGGTTAGCCTGTTTAACATGATACAACATAACTCAGATAAATGTGTTTCACATGAAAAAGAATTAACTGCTTGTAAACATTCTAAAGTAATTCAAAAGCTGGATGTCTAACACAAAAGTGAAATAATCACGGGTACTTATAAGTACATTCAAAGCAGGTTGCGTACAATAGCTAGTTATGGGTGCTGCCAAGCAGGACTCAGTTAACACACAAAAAATGAAAATCAAAGGCAGATTCTGGTTGAGAATTACAGTGAAGAAAGATAATGGTAGAAAAAGCTCTGGAGCATTGTTTTTTTATTAAAGATGATTAACTCCTACACTAGGGAAATAAAACAAAGAGTGTGAACATGTGATACAGAAGTAGAGGTAAAAGTAAATGCACATGTTCTATAAAACAATAAAAAAACAACAGCTGAAAGTAATTAGCTGTTCCTAAAACAAAGAGCTCTTTATTACTAAAGTAACCGAAGGATTTTCCAAAGCTCAGCCTTATGGCTTTTTTTCGATATATATAGCTTTTGTCAAATAATTATGGAACATTTAACTCAAGGATATTAGCAAACAAGGTCATGAAACAAGAACTTCTCATCACTGGATATAATAACTTTGAGAACTGTGCAATAAACAGTATGAATATATATATATATATATATATATATATATATATATATATAGAGCACTTAACGTATTATCGCAACCAGATTTTTGCGATAATTACTGTTGCTTTCTGATGTTTACATGTAAGTGTTAAAGGTGTGACAATGTCAGAGAAAGGGTTCTCTTTCACAATTAATGTGCTTTTAGGCAAGGTTATCAGTAACAAATGACAAACTGAATGCTGTTGTTTCGGTATGCACTTTGCCGCCGGCATGTCATGTCGCTGACAGTAAAGTGCACACAGACTTCAACTGTCAGGGCTGCTGTCTGACTTACTGCAATTGCTGACTACTTTTCCCCACATAAAAAGGCACAGACACAGGAGTAATGGTTTTGCTCCACTTTTAGTTTTGAACAATTTGTTAACATGGGTTCAGGTTCAAATGTAAAACCTGCTATATTCCACTAACGACAGGAAGAAGCGCATCATCAGACAGAAACACATTTTCTGTACTGTTCTTACTATGTGTACTCGGGAACCCGCAATCACCTATCAACATCATCCACCCTGCATTTTTACAAGCATTACTGTATGTCATTTTCCCATTGCGAAGGTTATTATGCAGTATGGTAACAGTTTTTTTAAGAAAGGATTACTTTTACGACCCAAAAAATTCCTGTGTGTGTTATCCTTGTTTGAGGACTTTGTTCCTGACAGTTCAAAAATTCCATTCATCAGTAAGACAGCATGGGCGACAATTCCAGCCTGCATCTGTAATGCACGCAAAAAGGGAAGAGTATTTCTGAATGTTTTTCTGCCCCTCAAGGTAATCCACATGTTTTTCAACAGCCAAAAGGAGTCTGCACAACACTTTACAGTGTTTCATGCATTCGTCTGTTTTCAACTAAGTGAAATTCACAACCACAAACATCTGGTTGCGATAATACATAAGTACTATATATATATATATATATATATATATATATATATATATATATATATATATATATATATATCGTTTAGGTTAGTTAGCAGATTTTGAATGAGTTGTGACTTTTATAACATGCTGAGAGCACTGTATAACTAAATGGAATGTTTCAATAACTTGTTTAGGCACAATACTAAAACTAGTTGAGTTCAAACCCTAATATTATTAAACATTAAATGGATAAAAATTATTGACATATTTGCTTGATAATCAAAAATGCAATGTGCTCTTTGAAAGAGGTTAATTTGGCTTTGTGGTTAGGGTTATGGGCTCTTACATACCTAGTCAGTAGTTTGAGTTCTATAGCTGCCATATATGTTATTTTTTGTGGGGGGAGGGATTTAAGGGTTGGCATAGAGGTTAAGGTGTTTACCTCACAGACACAAGGTACAGAGTTTGATTCGTACCTTTGAAGGGAAATTGGCTAGGCTTAAAATGCCTGGAAGCGCAGCCAGCCTAATACTTGTCTGTGAACCTATAAAGAAAAAGAATGTGATTAAGAGATGGGGTACTTTAAACCTTGACCAATGGATGAATAAACAGAAATTTACCCCAGGATACATCTCTGATACAGAGGCAGACAATAATACCCAAATTAACATACCCCCTACCCACATAACCTTCAGAAACTTCTTAACATACCCCCTCCAATAAATTCCCATTATACATAGGGACACTTTTGGGTCGGGTTGCACAGATAGGCTTATAAATGCCCTACTGTTCTTTAGCCTAGTATATACCTATGAATCTATGAGTCTAAATCTTTATGAAGTAAGGAACTACATTACTCCTTCATCTAGGTCCAAATTCACAACTTAATTGCAATTCTACAGACTTGCCTCAGATACATACTCTAGAGAAGGTCTAACATAAGATAGCACAGAGACTTTCAGCTTCAGTTTGCTTCATATAGCCAAGAGTTTAATTCCAAATGCCTCCATTAATCTGCTGTGTAAAAGAAAGCAAGTCACTTAAGCAGATAGCATTCCCAGGTTAATCCCAAAAAGGGACACTTCTGTAAAGTTGGGCCTACAGAGCTGATGAATAAAAAATAGCATTGATGTTTATTAATAGAAGTATGTTAAATTTACCAAATGTATCTTCCCACAACTGTACCACATCACTGTGACCTATCCCACATTCTACTTTAGGCAAATTTCTGAAAACAAGCTAAAACAGCTCAACTAAATGTTAGAGAGACAAGCAGTGCATCCAGCTTTTCTTAAAAGGATATTTGCTCATGTTGCATAACCTCCTCTCACACACATATGCAACTTTTCAGTCACTTATCAATTACTTCAGGGGTCTTTCCTAACCAGTTTAAGTAAGTAGGCATAATTCCTTTTCTTAAAAATAAATGCCAGTGTAAAATGAATAGCCAACCAGTGCCCACTTACAAACATTTTCAAAACATTACCCATAGCAAAGTCCTAGACATGTTAATAAATATTGGCTTCTGTGTTATGACCAGCATGACTTCTGCAACTCCATTTGTATTATGATTGCCCTATACACAACCACTAACGAAATTTTTAATAGTATGGATGAATCAGGTGGACAATTCATTGACATGACCAGAGCATTCAAAACACCAAATAGCCTTCTTCTTTATAAGCTAAGCTGGTTCAGCTTTGAAACTCAAAGAATATTATGGTTCTGATGTTACTTTCAAGACAGATCATTCCAGGTATACTCAAAGAACATTTTCTCAAACCAAAGATCCTTCAGCACAGGAGTACCTGAAGGTTCAGTTCTGGGTCCATTGTTTTTCTCAGTTTTCATCCAAGATTTTACCAGTGACCTCCCCAAGCTGACTACTATAATGTGTTAAGATCACCTCCTCCTCATACTTCCCAACTGAAGTAAAACTTCAACACAAATTCAGTAAGATTTGCAAATGGACCTAAAACAATAGGTTATTAACACCTTAAAATCTAGCATCATAATGCTTGAAACACCTCAAAATAGTCTTAAGGATACCAGTGCTGTTGTTACCAACCCAAACAGAAGCATCCTTCCAATTGTGATTGAACAAAGATACCTTGGCTTCACCTTTGACACCTCACTATCCTTCTGTAAACACAGACATTATTATAAACATAACAAACAATTAAAATTTTGTTATAAAATATTCCACTTGCTTATACCAACTACCCATCAAGTTATAGCAAGAAATGTAATAATTCTAAAAATTGAATATGGCCTTCCATTAGTAACTTTCCACTCAACCACAAATGCACAAGACATGCAAGCAGCAATTAACAAAATTTGCAGATATGTATTTCTTGTTGACCAGAGAACTCATCACTGCTTACTCTTAGCTAATGTCAAATAGCTACCAATGAATGAAAGAGCAACCCTACTACTATTGTCCCAGATATTTAAAATCATCAAGCTGGGCTGTAGTCCCTATTAAAATCCAGGTTGAAAATTAGACACCACATCTATGCACTAATGGATATAAATGGGAATACCTTTTCCCTACTTAGACCCAGATTTAAGATGGCTATGGGTTAAAGGTCATTTGAAAAGCTTCCACCTGCCATCTGGAATAAACTCCCAACAAAAATTAGGCAAAAAGATACTTTACGTATGTTCAAAAGCAAGTTGAAAAAGTCTCTTCTTAAGGAATGTGCTTATACCTGTTGTAAAGAACCGTGTTTATCACACAAAATAAATAACTTTAAGCACATTCTCACAACACTGACGCTGTATACAAAATTCACACTGCAGTCACTTTATCTTGCTCAATATGCCTTTTATTTTTATTTTTCCTTTGACATCAAAAGCTTTGCTGCTACTATTGTGTTGTTACTAACAAGTGTGACATTCATTAATGTTTTTGTACTGGCTTCTGTAAAGCAGAAAGCAGAAAGCATGGACAAAATGGATATGCAATTTCAAAATGTCTCTCTGGCCAGATTAGTAGATTTTGGGTATCCTAAAGCAATGTAGCAATTGTCTCATCTTCTCTGACAACTGGTTAATCATTAAAGAAAATAACACTGTATGCAAGAAATGTAAATATGTAACTTGCTTGGAAGTAAAAATATCGCATGAAATTAGCTTGTCAGGAATATCCACTTTGCATCCCTCACACACTGCTCACCACACACACAGATTGTCTTATGCTGAGGCACTTAAAAGAAACCTTCGCAAATCTCAAAGACTTCCAAAGCTACCTAATGGCAACATTGCTCCTTAGCAATCACTAAAACACAAATCAAAAGCAACATCAAATACCTCAGATAAGCCTACACTCAATGGTCCCCCAAGATCAAAGCCCAGAAGGCAAGCATATACTTTACCTAATATTCTTGTCATTAGGGACTCCATTGTGAGACACACAGATACCTCACTCACCAGATTAGACAAGGAAAAGTTATACCTACCAGAAGTGAACCCAAAACAAACACTAAAAATGGTTAGCTGCCTATCTAATATTCTTGTCATTAGGGACTCCATTGTGAGACACACAGATACCTCACTCACCAGATTAGACAAGGAAAAGTTATACCTACCAGAAGTGAACCCAAAACAAACACTAAAAATGGTTAGCTGCCTATCTGGAGCCAGGCTCCACAATATCATGCATGCACTTATGTCACTGTACCCTAGGTACCCACATGATTCTATCATAGTCCATGTGGGTGTAAATGACATGAGAAGTACCTCACTGGACAATATAAAAAGAGACATAATGAATCTCTTGGAATTGTGTAACAGATAGGTAAGAACCTTGCATTAAGCAGCATTCTACCTTTACCAAGGATGATGTCACAGTATAAACATAAAATAAGTAATTTTAATAATTGGCTTAAATTCCATTGTCATTCCAGGGGGATCCACTATCTGTCAGCAAGGAAGAACATGGTCAACAGACCACAATGCTTTGGCAAGGATGGGTTTCACTTGTTCCCCTAGGCTTTCAGATATTGGCTAAAACTTTAGCCACCTCTTACAGCCTTTCTAGACAATGCCAAAAAGACAAAACTACCAATACAGTGAAAAAGTCTCCAAACAACCTTAAGGTGTTACTGCTCAATGCTCAGAGCCTGAAAAAATCTCCACACCCTTCAAGCCTTCCTCAGCATGGAAAATATAGACATCTGTGCCATGACCAAAACTTGGTTTAAAGCCATAGAAAGTATTCCAGCAGTGCAAGGCAACATAGCCTTCCATACATTAGACCAACAGCAGCACAGACTAGGTACCAAGGTGGAGGTGCCCCAGTTAATGTTAGCAACAGGCATACCTTCAAGTTAGTTAAATGGGATGATACTCTGGAGCTCATCCATGTGCAAGTCACCATAGATAATGTTGCTCACCATATCATGGTTAGCTACTGGTCATCATCTATGTCCACAAATCTTACCTAAACCTACTAAAGGTGCTCACCTTCCAACCAAACACCCTCTTCATGAGTGACTTTAACTACCTCTCTATGGACTGAGAAACTTACATTACCTCAAACTCACAGGCACAGTGCTTCTTGGACTTTATTAAAACAAACACCCTGGAACAGATAGTGCATGCTCCAACCAGAGGATCAAACATACTGGATCAGGTACTCATGAATATGGTAGGACATTGCACCCCCCACATGTCATGTCCTCACTAGTGAGGTCAGATCACAAAGCTGTTTCCTTTGATGTAAAAATCCAATGAGAAAACCCAGCTAAACTTCTAACAGTTACGAGATATTCTAAAGCAAACTATATCCTATTGAGTGAGAGTTTGTCAAAATTCAAGGCTCCCATGAACCCTGACAGCACAGCTGCCTATGCAGAATTATTCACAGAGTCCCTATACAAATGTGAATGGTTGCCTCCAGGCTGCTGTACCTACCAGAAGTAAGCCCAAAACAAACATTAAAAACAAAACCGTCTGGCAGAATCCTTATCCAGACAGTGTATATAATAAAAGAAGAAAACCCATGACAAAAATCAGGAAGATCAACTCCCTTAAAAACAAGTGCTCTCTTATACAAGTAAACAAGAAACTAAGAGATCTAATTGAGTCCAACAAGGCCAACAATGAGGTTAGGATGGCCTTACAGGCTAAGGATAATCACAAGGTTTTCTTCAACTATGTCGGGAACCTTAAAGGTAACACACAGCAGTGTGTTGAACTGGTTGTGAATGGTACCACGTTCACTGATGAGGGTGACATAGCAAATCTACTGGCTGATAAATTCAACTCAAACTTCAACCTGCCTAATCCCCACCTCCACCACATGAAATCCCCTCCAGTATACAATCTCTAACTATTAGCAGAGATCAGGTGCTGGCACTTGCTAAAGCCTAAATACCACCTCCATGGGTCCTGACAACATCCTCAGTTGCCTCCTGAACAGTCCAAACCACACATATCAGGACCACTTGAGGTACTCTTCAACTACATCTTTGAAACAGGCTATGTTCCAAGTGAATGAAGGACCACAACAACATTCATTCCCCTCCATAAAGGCAGACCATCAACTAATTCAAGCAAATACATACTCATCAATCTAACAACTCTAATATGCAAAGTCACAGAACAAATTAACATGCAAATAATAAACAAAGATATTGGCAACCTACAGCACTGGACCCTTCTCAGTTTGGCTTTGTTAAGGGAAAGTCATGCCTACTTACCCTGGTAGACTTCTTTGAGGGGGTCGCCAGTGCAAGGAGCAAGGGTAAATCAGTGCATGCTGCATATCTTGACCTAGCCAATGCATTCAGTACAATACCCCATTCAGGCACTGTTCATAATCTCTCTGAGCTAGACATAAATCCCTACATAACCCACTGGATGGCTGGTTGGCTTACAGAAGTCAGGATTGGTGAGACCATCTCCACTAAGAGTCTGGTCATCAGTGGAGTACCCCATCATTCTTGCTGGGCCCACTCCTTTCTGGCATCTACTTCTTGGAAATCTAGGCTAACATTCATGGCCTTTGTCTCACAAAATTTGCAGATGACTGTAAATTGTGAGCTATTAAAGATTTCTTCCAAGACACCAACATCTTGCAAGAGGGTTTAACACAGACAAATTGCTGGTGTCAAAGCCATAGCCTAAAACTCAATGCCAAAATATGCATTATGATGCCCTATGGGAAACATTCAACCCAAGTTAATTACTCCATCTGTAAAACAGCCCTAAAGGTTGACCTGGTAGCAAGGACCTGGGAACATATGTAGACAGCATCCAGGTCCAAGGAAGTTATAGTGCAAATCTAATTAGTCCTTATCAAACCTATCATTGAATACCATGCCCCATTTGGCATGTATCTAATCAGACACACTTAGGATGCCTACAAAGGTGTCTCCACAGGAAAATTCAGGGCATGAACACCCTGTGCTACATTGATCACCTAAAGGCTCTGTTTCTGTATTCAGACTCCTAAAGGCTGCTGAGACAGGATCTTTTCTTGGCTTAAAGGACTTTCACAGACCCAGCCCTGATGGTTTTGTTGCACATGCACAAAACAAACGGCATCAGAAACACTAGATTTAGTGATCCGAACTTCACTTGTGACATAAACAGAATGTGCTTGAGAAACGGATATGTGTCCCAAAGGATACCTGCATAGACTCCTCATCTATGTAAAACAGAGTTCATCTCTGATACTATTCAAATGAAACCATGACAGTTGGATGGGAAACCATAAATTTACCCCCAGTCTGACCCACATGTCCATCATGGGCAGAGGCCATCAATAAGAAAAGTATTACCCTAACTAACACCCCACAAACACAAATCCTTAGTTACCTCCCTATTAACATACCCCGCACATAGATGACCATGATACTTGGGACCCAAATGGTTTGGCATGTGAGGCTAGGCTTGTAAGGCTCTAGTGGTTGTTAGACTAGTAGCAACCTATGAACTTATGAACCTATTTATCGTGGCATACTGCAAACCCATTACTGAATGAAGATGTCACTGTCCAATTCTTTGCATTCATGCATTCAAAATATTGTTTGTAAAACTGCAGTTGTTCTTCCCTATCCATATTGTAAATATTGTATACTCAGTATATTGATTGTATATCTGCAGTTTGCTGTCTTTTTCTATCTGCATTGTAAATAGTTTGATTTTTCTGACTGGTGTAATATCGTTGAATATTTAATATACTAAACTATTGCTCTTTTGGAATGGGATTATGACTGAAAATAGTCTGATGACCAGCCCAATTACCCATACCTCGCAACTGTCCAGATTTTTGAAGAATGTCCAAATTTTTGCCACATATATTTGGTCTGCGTCTCATAAAATTTGCAGTTTTCTGGCAAATCTCTGGGATGATCTGAGGATTGAAGCAACTAAATAATGACATATTTGAGTTTCAGACTTCATATCCTTCAGAAAAATGTATGCTAACTCAAATCCTGTAATTCTAGCAATTTTCTAAGTTTGTAAGAACAATATTTAAATTTTGTCCCTGTTTTTGGGCCTTTGCCCCCCATTATTTCGGGCTTTGTCTAGATTTCTTGCAGTAAGAGGTTGACAGGTAGTGACCTACCTGGTTATAAAATATCACAAACTAATTAACTAATTAACTAACTAAATATTAATGCCCATTCACTGGCTTTCTTCTAGGCACAGACTTAACTGTCACTGAGTTATACTTAATGACTTTCTGCACCCCACGCTTATTCCATCTTGTCAGTGCATCGACTACTGTACTCCAAGTAAAACTCAGATCAGTAGGTAACCACATCATACAAGGAGCAGGAAGCTTAAACGTATGTGGCAGCACACTGTTGAGAACTTTTATACCATACTTGGAATTACTTTTCATCCCCAAAGTTGTGTTCCAGAAGTCTATACACTTGTAAGAAAGCACTTTACTCTCACTTTATCTTGATAAAGAAATGTGCCTGCGAAAACTGTATCCCTGAAACTGCAGACATTCTTATCAAACTGTTCACTGTAACTGTATGTTTTTTTTTTTTTTTTTGCTTTACCATGGTCTCATCTCACTGTGTATTGGTATTTAAACTGAAGACATGTTACTGTTCCTAGTTACCAACATTACAGTATCACTTCCTGTTTAATCTTAATGTAACGCTTGTGTCAGGGCTTGGGTCCAGTATGCTTCAGTAACGTAAGTTCATACCCACCCATACCTCTCAGCTGTACAGACTTTTGCAGAATGTCCAGATTTTTGCCTTATATTTTTGGTCCATTTTCATAAAATTGTGGTTTTCTGGCAAATTATTAAAGACTAAAGTCAGAAAATAATGACAGACATTTGAGTTTCAAACTTCATGCCCTTTAGAAAATTTATGCTAATGCAAAACCTGTTCTATCAACTTTCTCAATTTGTAAGAGCAATATTTAAAAAAAAGTCCCTATTTTTGGGCCTTTGTCTCCCAATTATTTATGGTTGTGTCCAGATTTCTTTCTCTACGAGGTTGAGAGGTATGTATCCACCTGAGGGAAAACAGAACAGAATCAGCCTCTTTACATGTGATACAAAGTTATATGTAGCAGAGCATGGTAGGAGAAGTGTTTAAGCAAGGTTTTGGGAAGGCTGACCAAGCAAGTTAAAAGTTGACATCTGAGGTTCATTTTACACAAATGCATGGTACTACACCAGAATCATAGGCATGTTCATATGAAACATCAACAGAGGAGTGGAACTTTTTATATTTTATTTATAATTTCTTTACAGGGTAACTGAACTAGTTTCATTACCTTTTTTTCCAGCTATGACACAAGCAAAAGGATACAAAATATACAGGCTGTGTACTATACAGAAAGTACAAAATGTATAAAGTCAGTATTCTTCTACTTTTCACTTTCAGTTACTGTGCAGAATCACTTCTTCAAGTTTAATAAACAAGAGAGAAAAATAGAATGTGCAGTGTTTTTTTCCTGGCAGAATGTTATTTTCCTAATTTACATTGCCTGCCCACACTTTTTCAGAGCATCTGAGCTCTGGCACAGTGATGTCACTATAGGTGAGTGCACTGAGCTGTAAATCTTGCTTAAGATTACATTCTAATGCTTTTCACCTGTAAGCTTTCATAGGATCATAGGATCATAGGAGTTTACTAGGCTATTGACCCGGAAATCATTTCAAGCCTAGCCATTTCACCCCAATATAATACCATAGATATGCTAGTCAATACTCAGGATTGCATTTAGGTTCATAGGTTGGTACTAGGCTATCAGACCTAGGGCCTATACAAGCCTAGCCATAACAATTCCCTGGCTATTTCTTCCAACGCTATTTATTTTCCTGGACCCCTATCTAGCAAGGCAACCGACGTGATCCCTGGAGTGAATTTCCTTTCTCCTATCCAATCGTCAAGGTTCCTTTTGAAGATGGCCAAAGAGGCGCTCTGCTTGACATGTATGGGCAGTCTATTCCAGAGTCTGGGGAGTCTCTCGGTCAAGAACCTATCCCTCCAACATGTTTTGTTAATTGTGACGACAAGGTTTAGATCCATGGAGCGTGTGGCTCTGAGGGATTAGGATTTCTTTGTGTAGCATGTCCAACAGCTCTGGGTTTGACATGGCCTTGTATATTAAGCAGAGATCGCCTCTGAGTAGACGATATGCAACAGAGTATAGCTGGAGTTTTTTAAGGCAGTCAGCGTAGGGCATCTGCTTTAGGCCTGTGATTCTTTTAGTGAGGTCTTTCTGCGGCCTTTCCAGTTGTTGCAGATGTCTTGAGAGGTACATACCAAACAGAGCATTGTATTCTATAATGGGTCTAATGAGAGATGAGTACAGTGGGGACAATGACCTTAGTGATGAGGTGTGCCACATAGAAGGATTTCCTGACTGTTGTGGCGATGTGGTTATCGAAGGAGAGACCACTGTCCACCTGTGTCCCTAAGTCTCTTATCACACTTTTGGTGTTTAGTGTACTGCCACCTATGTGGTAATTCACGGGTACATGTTTTTTCCCAAATGGGGTAACTATACATTTTTTGGCGTTGAACTTGAGCCCATGGCTCTGGCACCAAGCATCTGTTTCTGTAAGGCGCTTTTATAGAGTATCCGCATCATTTGGGGATTCAATAATAGCTCCCAGTTTGCAGTCAAGTGTGAACTTTGTTAGCCAGAATTCCTTAGTGTTGGCCTGTACTTCAGAGAAGTAGATGCCAAACAAAAGCGGTCCCAGGACTGAACCCTGAGGTACTCCACTTGTCACTGGTCTGTAGCTGGATTTGGAGTCGGCTACTTTTACAGTCTGGGTTCTGTCAGTAAGTTAGTTGGCAACCCATCGAGTGACGTAGTGATTAATGCCCAGCTTAGTAAGTCTGTCTATGATTCCAGAGTGGGGGATGGTGTCAAAGGCCTTGTTGAGGTCTGGATAGGCTGTGTGGATGCCTTACCCTTGTCCACAGCTCTGGAGACTGATTCAAAGAAGTCAGTGAGGTTCAGGAGACAAGATTGGCCCTTCACGAACCCAAACTGGGTGGGGTCCAGTGTTTGAAGGTTGCCAATGTCTTTGTTTATAAGTTCCATGATAATACGTTCCATGGCCTTGCAGATCAGGCTCGTCAGACTGATGGGGTGGTAGTTCCTGGGATCCCCCCTTGTGGTGTGGGATAACTGTAGCTGTGCGCCACTCAGTGGGCACAAAGCCTGAGGTGAGGCTATGATTAAACATGACACTTAGGTGAGGTGCCAGTTCATTTTGTAGTTCATGTATTACACAGCCCTGGATGTCATCTGGTCCCATGGATGCTGTATTCTTAGCTTTGGAGAGTGCATTTTTTACCTGTGTGGCCATTATTACCGGAATTTGGCAATTTTCCCGTATTGAGATGAGCCATTTACCAGCTGAGAGGGGTGTGAAGTTGGCACTGAATTGATCTGCCAGGATATTGGCAATATCCTTGGGATCAGTATATTTAATGCCATTCTGTTGTAGCTCAGAGCAGATCTGAGCATTGCCATTTAGATTCATGACATAGTTATAGAATGCCTTGTGGTTGTCTTTGGAATCTTTGGCAATTTCATTTTCATAATTAGCTTTGCAGGATTTTATGAGAGATCTCTTTTTTTGGAGGAGAGCATCTTGGTTCTATTTGGGATGGCATGATTCATGCATGAGTGGATGTGCTCATACAGTGCCTTAGTGTAGGATTCAGCAATAGAACTTTCAGTTCCCGTCTGCATGAGTGTCATGAAGTTTGTCACTTCTGACTTGAGTAGCATGAAGTTGGCTTTGGAGACATTTTTTATGGAGGTTTCCTTACTGGGGGGTGGGGGTGGGATGTGGATGTTAAGGGTGATTAGCTTATGGTCAGAACTGACCAATGAGGGGGTGACCATAGGTGTGGAGCATCGATTTCCCATGTTAGTAACAACCAGGTCTAGGATATTGGAGCCCCTGGTGGAACTATGGATTAGTTGATCCAGGGCATTGGAATTTATGAATTCCAAGAACCGTTGGGCAAAGGTGTTGATACATGAGTAGTTTTCCCAGTTAATGGCAGGGTAGTTGAAAACACCCAGTATTAGGGTGTTATGTTGTATCATAATATTTTCCAGTATGCTTAGAAAGGTGTAGTGAGAATCTTGGGGCATGGTGGGGGATCTGTAGCAAGCTACAATTTGGATTATAGTCTTACCTAGTGTTAATTGCACCTGGAAATTTTCAGACATATTGTGTTGGGTAACTAGCCTGGTGGTGTGAATATCCATGGTAAATATGGACACTCCTCCACCTTTAGTGTTTTGGTCCTGGTTTGGTGGCCGAAAACTGTGGTAAGAGTTGTAGCCTGGTATTACAGGGGTGTTCTCTTGAGCCTTGAACCAGGTCTCAGTTACTGCACAGATATCGATGTTCTCCATTTTTCGGAGTGTCTTGAGAGAGTGCATTTTGAGGTTTAGACTTCTAGCATTGAGTAGCATTACCTTCAGAATTTGCATGCTTGTACCTGTTACAGTGGTGGTTTTGTCTTTTGAACTTTGCCTAAAAAGGCACTATAGGGTTGACAAGAGCCTTAGCCAGTAACTTGAATCCTAGGGGTGACAGGTGCAGGCCACCTCTGGCAAAGCGTTGTGGTCTGTCAATCATGTCATCCCGGGCAGACAGATACTGGATCCCCTTTGAATGGCACCAGAAGCTTAGCCAATTGCTGAAGTCAATCATTTTGTCCTTATATTGTGGTATCATTCTGGGCGAAGGCAGAATGCTATTCAGGGCTAGGGTCATACCTGCTTGTGCCACATGATCTGAGAGCTCTTCTATGTCTCTTTTCATGTAGTCCAGGGAGGTACATCTCAAGTCATTCACTCCAACATGGACAATGACAGAGTCATATTTGTACTTGTTGTGGAGTGACCTGAGTGCGTGCGTTATGTGGTGGATCCTGGCACCCAACAGGCAGCTGACTGTAACTTTCTCCTTGTTCAACTTGGTGAGTGGGACATCAGTGTGCCTGACTATAGAGTCACCTATGACTAAAGTGTTAGGTACGTTGTCTTGCCTTAGGGGTTGTTGCTGGGTGGCACACTGGTGTTGTGAGCTATGTAACACTTTGGTTGTGATTGGTGTTTGTTTGCATTTCAGCTTCAGAGGTCCTTGTTGCTTGGGTAGGTTACAATTAAGGGCCTCCTCATATGTGGATTTAATGTTGCTATGTGTGGGTGTTGGTGGTGTGGGTTTAGAAGGGCTATGTGTTGCGTGAGGTGTAGTGCGGGTGTTAACCTTCTCCTCTTGGCTGTCTAGGACAAGCTTGGGTGGCGAGAGCTTTGCTTCCACTTTGGCTATGTAAGTGCATCTCTCACAGGTTGTAGTATTGGGCAGTAGGAGGAGAGGGTTGTCTGTGTACATGAGGCAATTGCTGCATTGCCCCAGTATGCCCAGATTCACCACGTGGACAGGAGAAATCACCAGAAGATGACCCTTGGACATGCCTGGTTTGGTGCTTTTTTTGTAAAGTACAGGAGCTTTTTTCCCTAGCCTTAGCAAGGCACTTTGGAATTATAGGCTGTTTAGTGCTTATGATTAATTTCTCTTTATTAACAAGGAGAGTTGAGTGCCTGTATCAGTTTAAGGCTTCCTAGTGTTTCCAGCAGGTATTAGAGCAAGTGCTAGTCACAGGGATGCTTAAAGGTAAGATGAAAAAAATGTTTTATTCTAAACACTGCAGTGTGCACTAGAGGAGTTAGATGTGAAAGTAGGTAACTTAAGTTTTACCTGCCTAAAAAGTTTGGTTTTAGTGGGGAGTCATTATTTTTAAAACAGAAAGATAGATTGAAAGGGGTGGTCACTTTTGTATTCTGGTACTATGGAATACAGTAGGATGGCCAATAAATTTAAATAGTTGAAGGGCAGTGATTTCACAAAATGATAATTTTGTGCTTACTCACACAAGCTAGTGAAAGCAGAGAGGAAATGAGATATATGGTCAAATTAACATGAGGCATTATTAATGACTGCCCATGTCCAGGAAGTGATTATTTCAGCAAGCTCTGAATGCACACTTGCTATAATGATGAATGGTTACCTACACAGACTGAGCTATCTGTAGTTTAGGTTTTGGTACACTACATGAAAGGGTTCACCTCAAGTATGCTTACTTGTAGGAGATACTAATTTCTAAACATTTAGTCTTGCATGTTCTTTGGAAATTCAAATCTTCACATTTAAATTTGCTGCATACTTTTTTCAGTCTGATTGTAATTTGTTCTGTTTAGCAACAGCGAAGCATTGGCCATAATGACTGTTTTGCTCAACATGTAAGCTTATTTCAACTATCAAAGCATAATGTTTATTAACATTTGTTACCAAGCATACCATGTATACTGCCCATACATAGCATAGCATAGCATTGTTTTGTGACTATCCCCTCTAAGTGTTAGGGCTCACATATCCAAGATCATTTAGATCTTAGTAATAGACTTCTTCTTCTTTCGGCTAATCTTCTAAAAATAGCTTTTTTGTTATTGTAGGGACCATAGTTAATATTCTAAAAAAAAAAACACCTTTTTTATGCATGTAGAGTTAGTAGCTGAAAGGAGTAACATTTAGGCACTTTGTAGATGTTAGATAAGTGGAGGGATTACTGCATGATATCTAAACAGAAAATGGAAATGCCTGTCTGTACTCATGTATGCTGCTGCAAGAAACTGTAAAAGTATAAGCACAAGCAAGCAAGCTAATTGCATATTTATATTTGTAATAATCTACACTGTGTAAGTATATAATGCTTGCAATTTTAGACTCAATTTCTGATCTGGATGTACAGTTAGGCTGCCGATGCCTCTTAAGTGTAGCAAGGGTAGGGAGAAAGGGGCAGCCACTCTAGGTGAAAGGTGTTAGGGGGAGCGATTGATAAGTGCAGCTCCTGCATTCTTCTTTATATATCAGCTGTTACAGAAATGTAGTTCAGCACCTCAACGATGAGGGTGTTGGGGAGATGTAGCAAGACAGTGACAGATTAAAAGGAATAACAAAAGTCAGTTTTTCATTCTTTTTTTTTTTTTTTTTTTCCTTTTTTTAAAGTAGTGGGGACAGGGATTTGGCTTGGAGTACCCCAATGAGCAAGAAAGACCTTTGATATTTTTTTTTTTTTTTGCTGAGAGATGGGGGTGGGGATTTGGGTTGGAATGCCAGAGTTATGGAGAGGACTTTTTTTCTTTCGGAGAATGGCCCCAGGCCCTAAAAGAGCAAGCTGTAGCTCTGCCTTGCCTACACTGATAGACAGAAACAGATGCAGATGGCATGGGAACTTTTGTTCTTCTTCACCCAATGGCCCACAGTTTGTATTTTCTATTGTCATAATTAAGAAAGAAGGAAAGAAAGAAAGAATGAATGAAAAACAGGGTGCCACATGCCTTCCAAGTAAGTCTGAGAAAAGTTATTGCAGACATTACATGTTTGTTCAGATGTGTACCAAACTAAACCAAATGTATATCCGCTAAGTATATAGGTCTTAGAAATTGTACTACGCAGTTCTTAGCTTAGTAAATATTCCTTTATATACACTTGTAAACATATGTATTTTTCTTAATAATGTATTTTTCTCATCTACTCATGCAATCGCATTTATATTTCTTAGGCTGTGATGTTCTGATCTACTGTGCAAACTATGTACTGTTTGCAAACTTACCATTTGCGCCACCCAGATCATGACTGAATGAATGGATGGATAAATCAATAGACGACTGAATAAATAACTAAATAAATAAATAAATAAAAAAATACATACATGCATACATACATACAACCATTATAAACATAGCTAGAACAGGAGTTATAGTGGTTAGCACCCAGACATAGTGCTGATACTGTTTGGCCTACCATGAATTACAAAGCTGACATGGGCGTGGTTAATAGAACACTCTTAGCTAGTCACAAGACCCACTACAGCATGATGAAGCTGCTTGTAGAGATTATGATTGCTTAAAAAAACTGTCTGTAAATCCATTTTGTCTAATACAGGTACAGAATGGATGAACAAGTAAAAACTTAATTCAGATAACAAGTCCAATGCACAGCATTAAGAAATTGTATATCAATATTACCTTTAACATTTTCATATTTTAAAGCCAGTTGATAATGTTGGTGATACTGGTGGACTGACATATCTATTACAACTATACCTGACAAAGGAAAAATTGACAAGAGAATATTTCTAAATGACTCATTATGAATTACATTTCGGCAATATGAAATAACATGCCACTTGTCTTTCAAGAAACACCCGCAGTGCTGAGGCCATTTCAGCTAATTCAATAATCAATAAAAGTCAGAAACATGAAAAAAGGCTTTGTCTAAGCTCAGAATTAAAGTGGAGAAGGACAGAATAGCTTAAAGGCTGTTTGCTTGTAGCCACTTTTACTTGGAAACAGTTTTATGAGGTAAACCTTTCACAGATGTTGAGAATCTGTAAGGCACAGTTTTGGAAATGACCCAGTTTCTCACAGATTTCAAGGTTTAGAGTGAAATATAATGAGTGCCAGGTTCAGAGACTGTTTTTTCCCTAAATTGAGCATGAAGAACCTTGCAAAGAAAATGGTGCAAAATGTGTGCTCTTAATTTGTTTCCCTTACATACTTAATACTTTCCAGGGAATCAAACACCCTTATAGCTAGCTCCAGGAGAATATTTAATGTGTGTCAGTTAGATGTATACTATTTCTACTAAAACATGTTTGCTGTCATTTGTTTACCTCATTCCATTCTTTCTACATATGAAATGAAAATTGCACAGAGAAGTATTTTTGAAGTTAATGATTTTCATTTTGAGTGGAACGTTTCATCTTTTAGTAGATTCCATGGTAGACTCAGATTAAAGTTATGAAGAAAAAAATGAACAGTAAATTCATCTGAAACAGTAAGGGCCAATCACACTAAAGTGTATTATTAAGTGACCATATGTGAAAACCAACAAACATAAATAAAATGTATTCATTTAGAATGGACAGTCAACATATATCAAAATATCTCAAAAATATCTACTTTTAAGACACTAAAACACAGCTTTCCTTACTCCCAAAAGCTGAAGGTATAGTAGCAAACTTTGCCATAGTTATTTTATTTAAATAATCATATTGAGATATGTTTGCTGCGGTGGTGGTGCTGTGGTAGCGTTGTCACCTCACAGGAAGACATTGTCCTGTTCGACTCTCAGCT
Organism: Protopterus annectens; assembly: GCF_019279795.1. Classification (NCBI taxonomy): domain Eukaryota; kingdom Metazoa; phylum Chordata; order Ceratodontiformes; family Protopteridae; genus Protopterus; species Protopterus annectens. The sequence continues at coordinate 550,826,805 of NC_056729.1, read as the reverse complement.
AAAGCGTCTTCTGTGTGAAGACATGCGTGAATGGGCGTATCTTCGTTGAAGGTTGTGCGTCAGGCCTGGCAAGTTGGTACGTAAAAATCTACAGCCAAGCACTAGCAGACTGGAGTTTCGCTGTGGCGACCCCTATCCGGGAAAGGACAAAAGATACAACATATCGAGATATGTTTGCAAGAAAGTAGAAAGAGAAAAGGAAAAAAGAGTATAAATATCCTACAATATGATCATTCATAAATCCTATCCTGAAGCACTCATGCAAAATCTAGATAATTACATTTTTCAAAAAGAAGTAAAAGACATATATTTCTATAGGATCATAGGATCATAGGAAGTTACTAGGCTATTGTCCCTGAGGCCCTTACAAGCCTAGCCAAGAATTTAGCACATATTCCAACAAGTCAGCACCCTATGCCACTGTCCAGTAGGGACACAGGTAGAATCCCAGGGGTGTATTTTCTGTTTCCCATCCAGTTATCCAGGTTGCGCTTAAAAAGGTTTAAGTAGAAACTCTGCTTTATGTGGAGAGGAAGTCTATTCCACAAAACGGGGAGTCTCTGGGACACAAATCTGTCCCGCCATCGAGTCTAATTGATGTCACACACCTGGTTGAGGTCACGCATATGGATTCAGAGGTTCATAGGTTCATAGGTTCATACTAGGCTATCTGCCCTGGGGCAATTATAAGCCTAGCCCGATTTTGTTTGGCTTACGCCACCCCTTGATTTGAGTATACTGTGCCCTTTTTATGGTTTAGTTTACTGTGCCTCTGTCTAATAGTGACACGGAAGTAATCCCCGGAACAAACCTACGATCCCCCAGTTTACTCGAGATTACTCGAGTGGAGATTGACTTGCGGATATGCAGCAGTCCCATCAGGGCAGGGTCCGAGATTGCTTTGTATACCAGATAGAGGTCACCTCTGAGGAGTCTGTAGGAGACTGAGTAGTGGGACAAAGCTTTTAGCCTATCTGTGTGGGAAGATGTTTGAGACCCTGGATTCTTTGGTGAGGAACCTCTGTGGTCTCTCCAGCTGCTGCATGTGGCTTATGAGGTACATGCTGAAAGCAGCATTGTCTCAATAATGGGTCTTATAAGGGAAGAATACAGGGATGTTATGACCACCTTGTCCCTGGATGAGGTACCCTTACTAATGAGGTTGGCCATGTAGAAAGCTTTCCATACAATGGAGGCAATATGGTGGTCAATAGTCAGATTGCTATCAACCTGGGTATCCAAGTCCCTCACACTGATTGCGTGCTTATTACCTTATTATCGAAGTGATAATTTGTGGGGATGTCACTCTCTGCAAAAGAGATGATGATGCATTTTTGGCATTCAGTTTGAGGCCATGTTTCTGGGACCAATCATTTGTTTGGGTGAGACCCTCTTGGAGGATGTCCACATCACTAGAGGAATTTATGACAGCACCAAGCTTGCAGTCATCTGCAAACTTTGTCAACCATAGCCCACTAAATTTGGCTTACACCTCTGGGAAGTATATGCCAAACAGCAGAGGCCCCAAGACCTATCCCTGGGGTACACCACTTGTTACGGGTCTACTACATGAGTTGGCTTCCCCTGTTTTGACCAGGTGGGTTCTATCAGTGAACCAGTTTTCTACTCATCTGGTAACATATGGATTAATGCTTAGTTGAGAGAGTTTATCTATTATACCTGAGTGGGGAATAGTATTGAAGGCTTTGGCCAGGTCAAGGTAAGCAGTGTGCACCATCTTCCCTCGTCTGTGGCCTTGGTGACTGTCTCAAAGAAGTTGACCAAATTTAACAGGCATGACCTCCCCTTGACAAAACCAGACTGTGTGGGATAAAGTGTCTGGAGGTTGCCAGTGTCCTTGTTAATGAGGTCCATGATAATCCATTCCATGGCTTTGCAGATTAGGCTAGTTAGGATGATGGGTCTATAATTTCCTGGATCGGTGGATGCTCCACCTTTGTGGAAAGGGATGACAGTAGCTGTCCTCCATTCGGCTGAGACAAAGCTGGTACTCAGGCTTTGTTTGAATAGGATGCCTAATGGTGCTGCAAGTTCCTGCCTGAGTTCATGTAGGATGCAGCCTGAGATGTTATCGGGTCCCATGGAGGCTGTATGTTTTGCCTTTGAGAGGGCAGTGGTGACTTGCTCCCTAGAGATAAGGGGAGGGGGTGCAGGTACTGGGGATGTCCTGTATATATAAACACACACATATGCATATCTGTATATATATATATATATATATATATATATATATATATATATATATATATATATGTATCTAGAGCAGGAATCAGTGAATACCTCGAGTGTCAACACACTACACATTGGCGTCTTTATGTTGAAAATGCCAATATCAACAAACAGCTACCAACGCCAAAAACAGCCTCAGGACATGCAAATGTCAAAAAAAATAAATAAATAAACATTGTTATTTCTAGGAGGCATACCTCCTCTTAATTATATATACTAAATCTAAGAGAGAACAAGCATGGCGTAAGGGTGCATTTGCCAACCCCAGAAATTGTTCACTCTCTGGCACCTGTCGACTAGCTGCTTACAGTGTTAAAATAAACAGTTGTTGAATAAACACACATTTGATCTTAAGAAGGGAAACTCATATATATACTGGAGTGTGACGTCCCTGCTCTGGACCAGTAATCAAGAAGCCTCAGTCCTCACTACTGACACCAGGAGGTATGTTCACTTGGAACAACGATAGATACACTCAATATTTTCAGATGCAGCTCTCTGAACCAAGCACAATTAAACTTAAGAGCACACAAGGAACACACTAAGTCTTGGGCCAGGTTTCCCTCTCTCTGTCTCTCTCTCTCTCTCTCTCTCCAGGCCCCAAATAAGACTCCCCACTGACACAGCTGTAGATCTGAGTCCTCCGCTAGTGTTCCAAACCAACTCCTCTACCACCCTCTCTGTAAAACCAGTACTCTGAGTCCCTACTCCTAGTACCTGAGACACACACACACACACACACACACACACACACACACACACACACACACACACACACACACACACACACACTTTGAGAATTTATCAGCTATGCCCCCTGTACCCAGGTTATAAGACAGATACTGCTACCAGAACACTCCAAAGCCCACTACTCTAAAGCTCTTACCAGGGTATCCAATTATACTTAGTAAAATTAATACGGATATAAATTATAGTGTTTGATCAATGCAGCAAGGCTTTCGGGAGTGGCCACAATGTTACTAAATAAATATAAGAACTCTCAAAGGTTAAAATATTCTCTAAAAAAAACAGCCACAATGAAAAGTTTAAATATATTTAATAATAAATAATAAAAGAACATGAAAATAATAAATATCTATTTACAATAAACACCAGAGTTTCATCACTGGAAATATCAAAAATAACACAGATGGAAAGTTTCACACAGATGTAGAAAAAACAATACTTAACTAATCTCATTATATTTTCCTGACTGATCTAAAGAATTACTGTCCCCTAGTTCACTTACTAGAGCAAGACAAGATGATGTTGATGAGTGGTCCTTCTTTGTCAGGTTTCAAAAATAGACTGCCCTGAGACGTCTGTCTCATTAGTATTAAAACATAATTTCAGAGCTGGATTGAAGAATGACATCACATACATCTGGTCACCTGATGTCTGGTGCCCACACTACCCCCTTTACTAGAAATTGAACTAGAATCTAGCATATATGTCTCATAATACACACACATAGAGCTTTGCTAAGATGTGTTATAGCATCTGGAAGCTATAAAACCATTTCACAAACTTCCACCCTTCCAGGATAGCAATTGGTTTACCCCTAAGGACAATACGGTATGATTCCTAATCCTGGTTTTCACAGATATTTTTTTCTCTGGCTGCAATCAGAACTCTCAGATACAATCATTATGGCCTAAACCAGGTCATTTAATTTTACGCTGTTTTTCAAAGTTAGCTGGACTAAGATTAACCTCTTCTTTTCCAGTATCCTCTGTTACAATATATTCATTTCAATAGTTACAATACAGTCTGACATAGAGGTGTATTTCTTTGCTGTCCAGCAGGACCCATTCTGTGTACATTATTAAGACAAGCATCCTTACAGATATGTTTTCAACACAAGCACATGTACAAGTCAGCTTATTATACAAATGACATATAATTATTTACAAAACTCAGCTAGCTATGCTGGCATATGTTACACATCCACTGCCCTACTGCATAGCTGATACTACCTCACATCATCACAGGGAGCACTTAAGATTATCAAAACTCCCAAATGTTGACACATAATATTCAAAGAACAGAACATTGACAGCTCATTGCTCATGCTTTGAACAAAATTTCACAGCATGCAAAGTTTATGATAGTGTTTGTTTGCAGGAAGGTAAGCACCCTTTCACCCCCCATGTCATGGTCTTCAGCCCCACACACCCTGCTAATTATATATACTAACTCTGAGATCAATCCCAGGGCAAGGGGTATATTTCCTTGCCCCTGGATTTGTCTCACACACATGTTGATCATCTGCTTGAATGAAAATGTGTTAACAAAGCAGATGTTGTCAACATTTTGGAGTTATGCCTATTGCAAGCACTCATATCTACATCTTTTTATCTGTCTGTCCATCTATCTATCTATCTATCTATCTATCTATCTATCTATCTATCTATCTATCTATTCATATCTATGAAAATCATCATCAATTCACTTGTTCCCATTTCCTATATGGGATCAGGATGTTGTATCAACTGTTGCCATACCTCTTGATTCAATACCACACTTCTACCTCCTTCAACAGATATGCCTGAGTGTCACATGTCTTCTCTCATACAATCCATCCACCTCTTTGTTGGATGCCCTTGCTTCCTCTTGCCTTCTTCCTGTATGTCCCAAATCCTCTTCACCAGATCGTCTTCTACACACATGCCCAAACAACAGCAATCTGTTCTCTTTGATCTTTTCCGCATTTGGAGTGATGTTGGCTTCTGCTCTGATGTCCTCATTTCTTTGGCTGGTCCACAGTATGCATCCTACCACCTATCTCAGGCACTTAGTCTCCATCATCTCTAGCTTCTTCATCTCCTCTGGTTTTACCACACAGGTCTGTGCACCATATAGTACTACTGGTTGCACCACTGTTTTGTACACTTTACCTTTTGGTTTCTTTGGCATTCGTCTGTCATAAACTACCCCTGACACTCTGTGCCAGATTACTGCAGCCTCTCTGATTCTAGCTTTGACCTCCTCATTCAGACTTCCCTTCTGCTCAACCACCCCTTCCAGATATTTGAAGCTGTTAACCTGTTCAACAATTTTCCCTTCACTCTCAATTTCAGCATCTTCTGGTTTCCCCAATTTATTCCCATTACAAATATCTGTACACAGTTTCATTCCAAGTACCTTCAGTTTTACATTCCATCACATATCCTTTGCTGAAGTTCTTACTCAGATTCTGCCTGTAATATCATATCATCTGCCTACAGCAGCTTTGTTGAGCTATTCCCTCTGACCTGCTTGCCAATGGAGTCCATCACCAGCATGAATGACAGCTGGATCAGAGCTGAACTCTGTGTAGATCAGAGTGTGTGATATACCTTTAAGAAGCATTCCAGTCAGTGGGCATGTGCATATAAGTACTGATTACATGCAAGCAAGAGTACCATTTTGAGTGAGCAGCCAGAGTGATAGCATGTATGTGTGTAGTACTCGGTCAGTTTGTTTACGTTTAGTATTTCTGACATCTATCCTGATGTTTTTATATGTAATAAAGTACTTAAGCAAACAACAGAGCTTCTTTGTCTTATTAAGATGTACAAGAAGAGCGAAATGGTGTCAGAATGGGATCCAGAGTCACAACCATGAGGCAACCAGTTAGAACTGGAAGAATATATAGAAGTGTATCATCCCTGCTGCTCAAACGACTCGCAAACAGGTCAGAAAAAAATTCCAGGTGCTAAAACTCACTTAAATGATTTGTTTCACAGCAAATATAAAACAAAGCATTCAGAATGCTCAAAATGAATTTCTAATTAAACAAAATGTCTGAAACTGCGACATATTAATAAAAATATTCGAAATAATTACGAAAATGTTTGAAACAAAATCCAAATCACATAAAATATATAAAAGAAAGGAAACAACTGTATTTTTTTGCTGTGTGCTACTTTTTCACATTAACTAAAGCTATTCACAATAACTGAAGTGTGCAAAGTGTTGGCAAGTGTGTGTAGAGTTACAGTGCAGTTATTTCACAAAGTACAGCCATTTCAAAGAATATTTTGCAAAGTACAGTTTTTCAAAGAGTTTATTGTGCATTTGAATATTATCACAAGTACCTGGTGTGTGTGCCTGTTCATACATAATTACAAGAGACAAAATTGCATTGTATTTTACTATAATCTGTGGGCATAACAGACGGATTGTGCAGACCTGCACCACTTGTGTTTGATAACAATATTGCAGAAAATTGAAAAGTGTTTGAGCAAGAGTATGATATTTTCATACAGGCTGCTTTTTCTGACAAAGGTGCACATACAAAAGCATTTATTCTGCTTAATTTTGCTGGTTCAGAAGCCATAGAAAGAGAGCATTCATTTGTGTATGCACCTACTGTGTTTGCAGAGGACGGGGAAGACCATCATATTGAGGTACAGGCTGAAACACGGGAAGACCCTAAATGCTTAAAATGTAAATTTAGAGAAATGTGTAACCCCAAATGAATGTTACAATGGAAAGGCACTTATTTTACACAAGAGATCAAAACCTGGTGAAACCTTTGCATGCAGATTTGATGCTTTAAGAGATGAGTTGATAAAAACAGGCTTGTGTGTGGTATTAGTAATGAGACAGTAAGAAAGATTTTTCTTCAAGACTTAATGTTAAACAAGGCCATTGAGATTTGTCAGATATGCGAGCTTACAGTGAAGCACACAAGTATGCTCACAAATGAAAAAAGCCTTCCAGTACCTTCCAAAGCTAATATAGAGAGTATGCAGCATGAGGTTAAAAGATATAGGCCTAAGGGTGTGGTAACTTCAGCAAAACCCAGAGCAGCTTCAGTAAAGCCCAGGGCACATGCAACAAAGCACAGGGGTGACACAGCAAAACCTGTGGCAAGCCTCATAGTCAACTGTCGTAATTCTGGTGGTAATCATGAGCCAAACGAGAAAAGTGATTAACTTTTGGTCAGCAGTGCCACTCTTGCAATAAGTGGAATAATTTCAAAAGGTTTTGTAAATCAAACAAGGCACATTCTTTTATTAAAAGAGATGATTCTAACAGGAAAGTTGATCAATTAGAAAGTCGTGACCCTACTTTCGATGTTGATGGTGTGTCTATGATGGTTATACAGTCAATGCAGTAGATCTGTGGGCAAAAAATGAAATCTTTTGTACTGGCCATATTAATGAGAGTCCCATAGAACTCAAAGTAGATACTGACTCAAAGTACAATGTTATGTCAGCAGAAACATTTGCTACAGTAAGAGCTGCAGAACAACTTGACTTGTCAAAGTATGCAAAGCTTGTTGCTTATGGTGGTGAAGAGATTCAAACCGAAGGCAAAGTGGTGCTTTCATGTTACTCTGCTGGGAGCAGCTCTGACTATGATTTCTGAACTACCTTGGTTGATGGTAGCTACTGATGTCGTCGAGTGGAATGGTTAGCATTACTTGTTACTTGACACTTGTTCAAATTGGTTCGAAATTCATCTTCCTAACCTAACTTCCAATACTGTCATTACTAATTTGAAGAGATGTTTTTTGTTCATGGTAGTCCACACAGAGTCATTTCTGACAATGATGCACAATTTACAAGTCAGCAGTTCAAAGAATTTCTGAAACATGGGACTTTGCTCATATTCTGAGTAGTCCTGAGTACCCACAGTCAAACGTCTTGGCTGATCATGCAGTTCAAAGTGTAAAACAGCTATTAGAGAAATCTAAAAGTGATAATACTGATGTTTTTCTAAACTTGCTAAATCTCAGAAACATTCCTCGCGATGATCATCTTGGTTCACCTGCCCAGAGACTTATGTCGAAACAAACCAGAACCACATTACCAATCAGTAGCAGTTTATTGGTTCCATGTGCTCAAAACAACAAAGCAGTAAAAACCCAACTGTTGAAAAAGCATTTGTCCTAGAAGTCCTACTATGATAAGACCAGCAAACTGCTCAGCTCAATCAAAGAATGGGAGATAGTGAGGATGCAGACGACAAAAGGTTTTAATCGTTTCAAATTTGTGAACAGTTTGTGTCAAGAGCCCAGATCGTATATCATGGAATCACAAGGATTGGAATTTAGACAGAATCAGAAGCATTTATTGCCAGTGTCTGAACAGCATCTTGCTTGTAATAGAGATTCTAATTCTCGGAGTGACTTGTCCATTGTTCCTGTTCCAGGGGACATTCCATCAGCAATCCCTGTTCCTGAGAATATCTCTGAGAATCCTGAAACAGAACATTCCCCAGTGACTGTTCCTGTTGCTAAACCCATTCCTACCTATTACATTAGAAGATCAGGTCACATTTCCAGACCTAGCTCCAGATACACCTTAACCTGAACATGACTGTAGTTTTGTTTATTATTGTTTGTATAATTTGCATGACTATTCAAATGTCATTGCCTATATAAGACAGCTTAGTAAAGAGGGAGGATGTAGATCAGAATGTGTGATATACCTCTAAGAAGCATTCCAGTCAGTGGGCATGTAAATATCAGTACTGAGCACGTGCAAGAAAAAGTGCCATTTTGAGTGAGCAGCCAGAGTGATAGCATGCATGTGTGTAGTAGTCAGTCACTTAGCTTAAGTTTAATGTTCCTATCATCCTTCCTGATGTGTTTGTATATAATAAACTACTTAAACGAACACCCAAGACTCTTTGTCTTATTAAGATGTACAAGACGAGTGACATCTAATTCACTCCCAGTCCCACTGTGAGGCCAAAAACTATTTATACTTGAGTTGATGGGTCTTTGTACATAGCGTGCACTAATTCTAACAATGTTTCTGGAACTTCAAGCCACCACCGGACTGCTCAAATCAATGTTCTTGGAACCTTCTTGTATGCTTTCTCCAAATCTAGACATACTCTTTCAGACTCTCTCCTCATCTCTATATGCTTTTCAACCATCTGTCTCACTGCACACATCAGTTTTATTATGTTGCATCCTGATCTGAATCCAAATATCTCATCTCCCATCATACTTTCTACTACTCTTGGGATTACCTCCATACTTGCCACAGTTGTGTCCGCTTTGTTCTTATACACTGGCACTAGTATGTTTATTCTTCTCTCATCTGGGATATGTCTTTCTTTTCATACTCCTATGAGTACCCCCAGAAACCATTTCTCCCCTATCTCAATCAGCATCTTTCTCATATCTGCTTTGACTTCATCTGAGTCTGCTGATTTCTGTGGTTTTATTTTTGTTAATGTTGCTCTTACTTTTTCTAGGGCGGGTTCTTTTTCTTCTTTCATCATAGGCTATGTTTGGGGCAGTACAGCTTCTGTGGGGTTTTCTTCATTCAGAGACTGCTGAAAGTACTCCCTCCATCTGCCTTTGATATCCTGTGGACTGAAGAGCAGGTTGTTGCTGGCATCCCTTAGTAAAGGCATCTGGCTATTTTCTTTATCTTTCTGTCTTTGCCTGTCAAAGTGATAGAGTTTCTTTGTGCCCTCTTCTAAGCCACTTTCCAGAAGAGGCCATCTGCTAACTTGCTGTTTGTTACTGCAACTCCTTTGTAAGCCAACTAGTTTTCTTTCTTAACCTAGTCTGCTTTTTTATCTCCCAATTTTTCTGCACTCCTTGTTATTTTGATGAATTCTTGGACTTTTGCATTCCTTCACCAGTTTTCCTTATTTATCTTATTTCCATACACAGCTCAGCCACATTTCATTTCTGTAGTTCTCACACATTCTGTTTTGAGGTGCTGCCATTCTTCTTCAACTCCTATTTACTCTTCTTCCTTAGCTGAGTAATTCCTTTTCCTCTTGTGCTTTCTCCCCAGTCAACTTCCAGGTCTTTAGCTTGGTCTCTGTTGACCTTAGAACCTTCTATGACCACTGCTTGCAGCTGACTGTGGCAACCAGTGAATTATGCCGTGGGTCGATTTTCTCTGGGGATAACTCTGCAATCAATGATTCAACACCAATGTCCTTTCCTTACTAGAGGAAAGTCTAATTTTGACATTCTAGTATGTGATCTTGTGATTGCATCTTTTGCCGAGTGATGTACCATCAAGCTATTTGCTATACAAAAGTTTAGAATGGCCTCTCCTTTATTCTGGTTGCCCAACCCATGTGGATCCAGACAGTCGTCATACCCTGTTCTGTTTGCTCGGATATGTACATTCAGGTCATTCATTACCATCACCAACTCACATTGTCCTGCATTTTCTAGTAGGTCCTGCAACTGATGTCTGAATGCACTCTTTTCCTTACTATTATAACTCTGCTGTGGGCCATAGGCTGAGCTTATGAATAGTCTCCTTACACTGGAGTCTGATTGTTATGAATCTGTCACTAGTTCTGGTGCCGTCCCTCAGTCTTCTGAATCACCACAATTTTTCCACACCATTTCTAGTCTGTCCTCCTCCTGAGTAGTAGACTCTGGATCCCAAATGCTGTGGCTTTGTTTCCCTGTCCTTCCTTCTTGAAGCTGGCTACATAGGATGTGCAGCGTCCTTCTCATCTTCATGTAATCTACTTCCAAGCTGCATTGTCATGTAATCTACTTTCAAGCTGCATTGTCATGTAATCTATTTTCAAGCTGTATTGTCATGTAATCTACTTCCAAACTGCATTGTCATGTAATCTAATTCCAAGCTCCACTGTCAGTGAACCTACATTGAGTGTGGCAATTCTTAAGTTTGTGATTCGCAGGTGGATTGGCTGTACATCTAGCTTTTGCTCAAAAGAGCTATCCGAAGTAACCCAAGCTGGGCAACTGAACACCAGCTGGCCAGTACCATACAGAGGTGCATACACCCCTACTCCCTTAGCATGGATCCCTGGCATATGTTGGTTCTCAACCCACTTATTGCGGCAAATACCCATGATCATTTAGTGACATTAGTTAACATGACTGTCAAAGGAAAAAACTTCAAAGACCAATTCACGTTAGGTTCAAGCAAGGCACCCTTTATTACTTGCAGCAAGGAGACAAAGCATGTAGGCACAAGATTTGTCTGAATTACTGGTGATTAGTATGTTATTTTTATACAGTTCTCTTCCTGTCACACAGAAAATGTTACTATTTTATTGCTGACGTAGATAGACACAGCTTTCTGTATGTTCTACAGAAAATGTTGCTAGACATATTGCTGACCAAGTTAAATTATCTGCTGTTTTGCAAAACATTTTGAGAAAAGCAACCTGGCCTTGGGCTTATTTTAGTCCATTTCAACTTTTCAATTCTCCAATTGTACTGTTCTAATACATGTGTCACATTTTGTCTAGATTCAAGGCACATTTCTAGCTTTGGTACAAGTAATGCTGACTATGGTTAAAACTTTCAAGCATCTATTGTTTTCTTTAACAAAGCTTCTAGCAGCTGCATGTTTTCTCATGGCATAAGCAGAAATGAATCTTTGTTAAGTTTCATGACATTAGCAGAAATTAAATGTCTCTTGTTATTTTCATGACATTAGCAGAAATTAAATGCTTCTTATTATTTTCATGACATTAGCAGAAATTAAATGCTTCTTGTTAAGTTTCTAATAGCTGTGCAGATTCATGCAGTGTGAACAGAATAAATGTATTAACCCTTTTAAACCTCGAATGCACTAAGCATGCATATTACTATTACACATTTTTATAACATTTCCCCCCTTTTAATACTTTTATTTTACTTTCAAGATAAGCATAAACAGTTTTTTCCTCCCCTAACCTCTTCCTACTCAGGATTTACAGTTATGAGAATCATTCAGTTTAAACTTATGAAAGCATCTTTAATTTTACAGCAATTCTTCAAGTTCAGCACTTTGGTATAAGGTTTCTGAAACTGAAATGTCTATAAAGTCTTTAATCAGTTTTTTCATGCAGGGGATGGAGCAGCACACACATACCACCAGTAGGATCATTCCTACACAGATGGCAATCAGAATGTTTATCAGGATACTGCTCGACCCCCTAAACAATTTCTGGAAAAAGTCCATCAGTGGATTTGGTCCTGGTTTGGTCATGGCTGACACCTGCTGAATTATCTCAAGATGGTTTTCTATCTCGTGTTTGTGGTCGGGAATATATGAACAGCACTCCTCCTGGATTAAAGTGCACATACCTCCTCTCACCGCTAAGGTGAAGTCAAGAGCCATGCGGTTTTGAAGCACCACTGTTCTCATGGCAGTCAGTTCATCAGTCACCAATTCTAGGGCAGAAAAGGTTTCATTGCTCATTATTTCGAGAAGCTTAGACAATTTTCTCAGTTCCCAGATTGATTTTGTTGCTCCATATGCTGGCAGTACACCTGCCCATGAGAGAACAGTATCACTCAAGTCCATATGTGACAGTCCATTTTTTATTAAGCCCACATCATGATGGTTTTTTCCAGCGCACATTGATTTGCCCCACTAGATTGACAGGCTTCTTGATTTTTTGAACATTCCAAATTCTCCCTTGAGGTAAAACTGCTGTGTGTCGTATGGCCGGAACCAGGTACACCAAAAAACAACTGCCGGACCACTTCTCAGGTAACCACTTATATGCTTTCCTACCACATACAAAGTAACAATCTTCTACTTTGGTAGTAACTTTACTATGTCCTGGTTCTGGATGAAACATTTTTTTGTCTATTATAGACAGTTGTCTATAAAGGTCAGCATTATGTTTTATTTCACCAGTTGTCCTATGCATCAGTTCAACAAATGAATCATAGCTCATGTTGCAATAGGATCCTATGTTATCAGGTTTAGTGTAGCATCTGTAGGGAACAGTCACATTGCAATTGCTCCAACCCACCTGAACTGTATCATTTTTGTAAAAACACACAGTCCCCTTCTGTCGAACAGACAAGTGCAATGCTACTTTATCTTGTGATGTGACATCTGATGTATCATAAATTAAGTTTTCCCAGATGTTGTTGGCTCCTAGGGGAACTGAAGTTAACAGTAACCCCCCCATATGCTGTTGGCAAAGCTGTGCAAATCCAGCAATTCGAAACATTGAAGGTCTCAGCATACACATATTTGATTGCCTGGTAAGTGTTAAAGTTTGGGTGCCACTCGGCATGCCACTCTGCATGCTTGTTCAGTTCATTTTGTGTGGCTGGGAAAAGGAATGGCCACAACAAAAAGATTATTGTCAGTAGTACAGTCAACAGGATGGTTATGCAATACTTCTGAGGAAATGGTTGTTCTGCATTTCTGTTTTCTCCGACTCTTCCAAGTAGGTGCATTTGGATCTTACTGGATTCTGTCATCTTTATTTCAGACATGTGCTCTTACTCTCTCCCCTAATAGGACCTTCAGCACTGATGGTTTCTTCACTGGGGTTGAGACGGATCAGTCCTATTGATCTGATCCCCCTTTGTAGCCAGACTTTGTGCTGAGGCCCAATGGAGAGGTAATATTTTTGTCCAGTTCAAAGTTCTTAACTAGTTTGCAGTGCATCAGATGTATCCACAAAGCTCGTTCTGCTATCTTGACTGCAGTGGGTGTCGAAAGAAGCACCTGGTAGGGACCTTCCCACCTTGGCGATGACCAATTCTTCCTCTTGATATTTTTGATCCACACCCACTCTTCGGGCGTCACTGCCACTTCTGATGTCTCGGTTTGTTTTCTATTTGAAACAGAATTTAACTGCAGCAGATGTTTAGAACTTAACAACTTCTTCATATATTCAGCTAGCGTGAAATCAGCTTCCTGGTCTGATGACATGAGAAGTTTCCACTGGAGTGTATAATAAGCCCTTCCAAATAATTTTTCAAAAGGAGTCAATCCTTTTGCTGTAGGGACAATTCTCATGCTCAACAGTACCAGGGGCAAACAGTATAACCAGTTTTTTGCTGTCTCAGCTATTAATTTTCTCAGTTTGTTTTTTAATATACCATTATGCCTTTCATCTAGCCCTGCAGATTGTGTATGGTATGTACAATGATTTTTTTAAAGAAATGCCAAAATGCTTACTCAACTGCTGTATGGTTTGATTTACAAAGTGTGTACCATTGTCACTGTAGATCCTTTCCGGAATACCAAACTTAGGAATGATTTCCTTGACAAGTACTTTTGCCACCATAGCTGCATCTGGATTTGTGGTTGAAAAGGCTTCCACCCATCTGGAAAACATATCTACAATGACAAGACAATACTTCTTATTTTCACATTTGTTCAATTCTATGAAATCCATACAGATAATGTGAAACGGATATGGTGGTGTAGGGAAACTCCCTTGCTTGGGCTTTATCGCCCCCTGTGCATGATGTTTGTTACAAATCTGACACGTCAAACAAAATTTTTTAGAGTAGTTTGTAAATCCGTATGTTGTGAACACCTGGTTCACCAGCTGTACCATCCCCCCTGTTGAGACATGGCACTTCCCAAAGCTGCATATCGAAACAAATTAGAGGGTAGTATCGGTTTCCCTTCTCTAGAGAAGTACAGCCCCTTTTCGAGAATTGCTCCTCGTTTTATCCATCATTGTTTTTCAGCTTGTGTAGTGAGTGTCTGCATTGTTTTTAACATTTCTAAATCTAAAATCTCAGAGGGTTGTAATTCCTCATTTAAAAGAAATTCTTCTGTGGCTGCTTGTTTTGCAGCTGTATCAACTCTTGCATTACCTTTTGAAATCCTATCTTGTTGCTTAGTGTGAGCTGTGCATTTATAAATGGCTACTTTCTGATTTTAAAAGATCTAAAGTAAACTATGCATGATTTATAGGTTTGCCAGTAGATGTTATCATTCCCCGGTTTTTCCACTGTTGCGCAAAAACATGTACAGTAAAAAAAGCGTACTGGCTATCAGTAAAAATGTTTACACATTTACCCTTTGCTAAGGTACATGCCCGTGTCAGGGCAATCAATTCTGCTGCCTGTGTAGATAAGTTGTGTGGTAAAGGTTTTGTTTCTATAATCCCAGTATCAGAAACTACTGCATATACTACTAGGTTCTGTCCTGCAGGACCCCTTTTGCACGAGCCATCCATGTAGTATGTCACCTCGGCATCATCCAAGGGGACATCCGTGAGATCTTTTCTAGGTAGTGTCTTTTGCTCAATTACTTGCAGGCAGCGGTGCGGTGTGCCATCTGCAGGGGTCGGGAGCAGAGTAGAAGGGTTTAAAGTCATGCACCGCTCAATTGTCATATGAGGTTGGCTCAACAATATAGTCATACAGGAAAGATGCCTAGCAGGGGAAAGATATGCCTCCTTTTCTTGTAGTAAAATAATCGCGACTGCATGAGGTACTCTCAAAGTGAGAGGGTGTAACAAGACTGCTGAGGCTGAAGCCTGTACTGCCATTGCAGCTGCAACTACTGCTTGTACACAGTGGGGTAAGGATCATGCCACTGGGTCTAGTTGTGATGAATAGTAAGCAATGGGGCATTGCTTATCCCCATGCTGTTGTGTTAATACTGATGTCATGTAACCCTGCTTACAATCTACAGTTTGGAAAAAATGTTTATGGTAGTTTGGCAATCCCAGAACTAATGAGGATGCTATTAACTGCTTCAGTTTTCAGAAAGCAGATTCTGCCTCTGGTGTCCATTGTAACAAATCCTGCGCTGCCATAGGCTTCTTATATATAAGGTCAGTCAGAGGTGCAGATTCCACAGCATAGTTTGGAATCCAGCTCCGGCAAAAATTAGTTGTACCCAGGAAGGACATCATTTCCTTCTTGGTAGTGGGTTTTGGGGCTTGCAAAATTGCTATTTTTCTGTCGTCATCTAATGTTGTACCTTCCTTGGATATTACATATCCCAGGTATTTGACTTGTTTTTTCCAAAGCTGCAGTTTACTTTTATTTACCTTATGTCCTTCAGCGGCTAAAAATCATAGAAATGTTATGGTATCTTCTCTTCAATCTTGCTGGGTGGGGGCTGCCAGCAAGGTGTCATCAACATAAAGTAATATCTGACTGCCTCTTGGTGGGGTGAATCCCACCAAGTTGCTTGCCATTTCTTGCGAGAATATCATTGGACTTTCACAATATCCCTGTGGTAGTCACATATATGTATACCTTGCAATGCAAACCAATACTGTCTATCAGGGTATATCGGTAGGGAAATGAATGCATTGCTGATGTCTACCACAGAAAAATATTTCTGTTGAGGTTTTAAATCATTCAACAGAGTGTGTGGGTCTGGCACCGTGGGTGCCCTTGGTATTACTGCATCATTTACAGCTTGTAAATCTTGGACCATACGCCATTCTCCATTTGCCTTTTTAACTGGAAATAAGGGTGTGTTACATGGCGAATCGGGATATTCTACTAGTATCCCTCCTTTAAGTAAGGCTGCTATAATAGGCTTTATCCCTGCCTCTGCATCTTTTCTTAAGGGATACTGTCTTTTTTGTGGTCTGAATGCTGACTTTGGCATGATAGTAACTGGTCCCGCTGTATGAATGAGTCCTACATCTGATTTTCCTGTTGACCAGAGGGTCTCTGGTATATTTCGTAAGGCATTTTCTTCCTCCTTTAACAGGAGTGTCAATCAGCTGTCCTCGCTAGACTGCAAGTGCATAGCTGAGTTGGTCTGAGTTATCCAATTTAACTTCTGTATTTGTATTCCCTGTTCTGACAGTTCTAGTTTTGTCTGTTTCTCCCATCTTGTGACTTTTTTTCCTAGGTCTGCCCATTTTATATTTCTGTTTTTGGTTAAGCTAACATGTGGTAATCGATTAGATTTATAAAGTGTAAAGAACTCCTGGGGCAATGAATAGCTGGCTACACTGTTCTCTTCTGTGTCCCAGTACAGGTTACGCAATATCAGTCTGTTTGCATGATTTTTAAATAATTCTTGCTCATATTCCTTATCAGGTCCTGGTGTATTACAATAATACAGGGTACAGTGCAACGGTTGTTGCTTATCAATGTCAAGGGAGGGGAACTTGCTGATGGCTACATTCATTAATTCTTTGGTTACAGTCCCTGGACCAGTCCTAACCAAGTCCTGGCTGTACCAATAAAACATTTCACCCTCCGATTGCACCGCAAAAGTATCAATTTGTCGCTGTGCTTCCATACCCTGCATGGTTGGGACTACTGCTATACCCAATAGCTGCATGAGGTCTCTGCCCAAGAGGTTTACTGGGCATTTTGCAGAAACAACAATTTTGCTTTTTTGTGTCAATCCTGAAACTGGATCAGTTATTGCAATGTTACGGGAGAGAGGCTCCCGATACAGCTGCCCATTGGCTGCTTTGACTAGTATGTAATCAATTGACTCTGTGTTTTCTGGCAGTTTGGAGGGATGTATCAGGGTTTGTGATGCCCCTGAGTCACACAAGAATTTGACTTCCCTCCCTTCTACCAAGAGTGTAACTTCTGGTTTTATGTCTGCTAAATAAAGCTCCAAGCTCAATAAAGCTAGGTCTAATATTTCATTTTCTTCATTGTCACTAACTTCCTGCACTTCCTCTACTCCCTCTATCATATTCTCATTTGTCCCTTCTTCGCTAGCCCCTTCTAGTGATTTCTGGCTACCATATAGTCAGTCCTCACCCTCCTTGTCTTCCGTTGTTGCCTTCTTGCTTTTCTTGCAATCCCTTGCCAAATGTCCCTTTTTACCGCATTTAAAACATTCTCCCCTTTTCTTTCACCCTTCAAAGTCCTCTGATCGTTGATCAGATTGTTTGTTTCCCTGTGCATTTTTCTTGCCCTTTTTCCCGGACTGTACTACGTAAACTTCTGCTCCATCTTCTACAGAAAATACTTGAGCTTTCTTTTTCTTTTTGCTATTGAAATGCCTTTCGGCATGCCTAGCATATTCAAGTAATGATTGTAACCTGCTTGTACGATGGACTACCATGTGTTTTGTAATGAAACTGCTTATAGGTGCAATACTGCCCATTAAAAATGCATTCTTTAACTGCTGTTCATATGGGGAATCTTGTGTTTGATCTTCAGGAACTTGCATTCCACAGTGGTTACTAAAACACTCTAATAATCTGGCATAATACCTGTCAATAGTTTCACCTTCTTGTTGGATGCATTGATTAATGCAAGTCCAGTCTGCCCTAGGCTTCCATTTTTCAGAGATGCGGTCTGTAAGACCTTTTACTCTGGTGTCTAATTCTGCACTGCTATGTGGGAGGGGTCTTTGTGCAGTGTCACGGGGATTCCAGTTCCCACTAATCATGTACCAATCTGGCCCTACAATTTGTCTAACTACTTTTTCTACCTCTTCTCCGTTTAAATTATAACTCAGCCTCATTCCTTGTAAATCTTTTGAGAATTTTCTAAAATTAACCTTTGGATGGGGAATTCCCTCAGTGGCTTTCTGGATATCTTCTGGAGTCCAAGGTCTATACACTAAAATAGTTGGGTCCTGATTGTCCTGACCTGCCTGAGGATTGGGTACTTCTATAAGTGGGCATATTTCTTCTTCTTCACTTATAGATTGTGAATTCTTAACCATTTGCCATAACTCGATGCCTTCATCTGAGTTACCTGCCTTTGTTCGAGACCTGGTCTCGATGGGATCTCTAATTTTAGTCAGTTTTATTTTTATAATATCTCTATCTTCAGTGACCACAGGATATCGTGGGGGTGGACTAACCTGTTCACTTGCTTCATATTCTGGTAAGGGAGGTGGAGGTGCTGATGCTATTACTAAGTTATTATCCTTCTTATCTAAAAACATTGCTTTTGAATTTTTGTTCTTTTGTTCCCTACGGTTTACTTCCTCAATCCACCTGTGTGCCTGAGGAATTCCTAATTGACGTTGCTTTTTTACCCGTCCTTTGGAATCGGTTTTGAGCTGTTTGACAAATTTGATAAGCGAGGATTTTTCTAATTTTCCGTCAAATTCGTACTTATTAACCCATTTTGAATAATATTTAATATTGTCGGCGTGCTATGACTGCATGTATTTTGCGTCTTCTGTTAACGGCGGATTTTGGGGTCTTTTTGTGCAATTATTACCCATTTTGTTCTACCCTTTGATCGTTACGTAACTTTTTAAAATTTTTTTTAATGTGGTACCACGGATTTTGTTATAGTCTCTTCAGAATGACTGCCTACTTATTCTGTTTCTCAAGATCTATGACAAGACAGTAATCTTTTTTGTCCCTGACATGTAAGAAAAATACAGTCTAACAAAAACAATACACATCTAGTCCCTGATCTAAAACAGAAAACAGAAAAAAGTAGATTTACCTTACCTGAGCCCACGTGGTTGATCACCAATTCGCGGAGTCCCGTCTTTCATTCGCAGATCAGAAAGTGGCTGGCCTCTTTTGAACGACAATTCAGTTGGAGGACTTTTCAGATAAGAAGAATCCGATTTGGTTTCTTCCCCATACGGTTTCAACCACCTGGCCTGTCTCATCCGAGGTGAAGAGAGGATTCCGGCCCAAAGGACCAATCTGTCAAAGGAAAAAACTTCAAAGACCAATTCACGTTAGGTTCAAGCAAGGCACACTTTATTACTTGCAGCAAGGAGACAAAGCATGTAGGCACAAGATTTGTCTGAATTACTGGTGATTAGTATGTTATTCTTATACAGTTCTCTTCCTGTCACACAGAAAATGTTACTATTCTATTGCTGACGTAGTTAGACACAGCTTTCTGTATGTTCTACAGAAAATGTTGCTAGACTTATTGCTGACCAAGTTAAATTATCTGCTGTTTTGCAAAACATTTTGAGAAAAACAACCTGGCCTTGGGCTTATTTTAGTCCAATTTAACTTTTCAATTCTTCAATTGTACTGTTCTAATACGTGTTACATTTTGTCTAGATTCAAGGTACATTTCTAGCTTTGGTACAAGTAATGCTGACTATGGTTAAAACTTTCAAGCATCTATTGTTTTCTTTATCAAAGCTTCTAGCAGCTGCATGTTTTCTCATAGCATAAGCAGAAATGAATATCTCTTTGTTAAGTTTCATGACATTAGCAGAAATTAAATGTATCTTGTTATTTTCATGACATTAGCAGAAATTAAATGCTTCTTATTATTTTCATGACATTAGCAGAAATGAAATGCTTCTTGTTAAGTTTCTAATAGCTGTGCAGATTCATGCAGTTTGAACAGAATTAATGTATTAACCCTTTTAAACCTCGAATGCACTAAGCATGCATATTACTATTACACATTTTTCTAACAATGACCAAATTACCTAGATCCAGTTTTGACATGGCACGCCATCTATGATCCATAGTCTCCTGTCTTGAGGATATTGTGCACCATAGTTGAGTTCAAATTAGTTGGTCTGTACAACTCTTCCCTCTATAGGCAATATCTACAATCTGTGTTACTGCCTACAACTCCATTGTTAGGTGAGTTTGATGTGGAAACACTCAGTATATTTTCGGGAGGTGGGATGAATCCCCATATGCAGTGAGAATATGCATACTCCTTACAGGCATTGGTTGGAGGTCAGGATTGAACCTTGCATCTGGCACAAGGGAGGGGATGACCTTAACCATTATGGCAACTGTTGGGTTTAATGGATGCTACAAATGCTACAAAGCATTATTCAGTTATTAGAATGCTGATAGGTTGGGAGAGAGTGAGAGGTGTGGTAGCTTATGACAGGCTACTAACTGGTAAGCAATTATAAAGGGCTGTACAGGCAATTGGCTCAGTTTGAACTCTCTGTGTTGCTCTACATTGTCTGTATCTTGCATGAAGAGACTTTCAGAATTAGTGAGTTGTTGGGGTCACTTAAATGCAGTGATTTGTGCATTAATAATAAGGTGGTAGTGATATGGTTAACCAAGTAAGACTGATAAGATTGGGAAGAGATAATAGGTACTCTTAGAGACATATAGACAGGTTTTGTTTTGCCCATTAAGCATGGCTTGGGCATGAAAAAGGTTGTCTAGTTGTACTGACAGTGGTTTAGTATTTTGGTGTTTGAATGGCAGACCAGTTCAGTATTGGCAATTTGACATAATTTAAAAAAAAGGCATGACTTGGTAAGGCTTTAGGTATAGTGGCTGGTGATAAGTCTATTGAAGTTATTAAATGGAAGTTAGATGGGTATATAATACTTACTATAATTATAGTTAGTAGTTTTTGGCATAGTGGTTTGTTATTTTTATATGACAGTTGTTAGATACAGATATAGTAAGTTAGTTGTGTGAGGTATTATTGTTTGTTTGTTTTTCAGACCTCATGGAAATCCTGATAATTTGTTACTCTTATGTATTCTGGGCAACCAGGCAAGCAACTGTAAGACTATGTGGCAGTTGTTTGGGACTTGGTTCTAATTAATGAAAAGTCATTTGGAAAGAACATGAAAGTTTGATGTGGCCTCTGCTTTTACCCAGGATGTAGGATGTCTGAGTGGTAATGACTTAGAAAAGTTTTCAAAGCATCAGTTGTGATCCTCCGTTATTAGAGATTTGTTGAAGTTGCAGCAGAAGTTTCCGCTTGGTTAGCGACGATACCCAGGTTTGTTTGGGGGGTCATGGAAGTATACAGCCATTGAAGCTACTAAAAGATTTCTTAATCATAGGGTGACTAGGACAGCATCTTATTTTCTTACAGTGATTGAAATGTGGAATTTTGCAGATAGGGATCAGGTCTAGTACAAATATAATGGAATACATTTGGGTGATTTGGGTTTTTAATCTATTTTTCATATGTTATTATTTTAGAAGGATTTATCAGGGCAGTTTTTCACATTGCAGGGCTAGTGGTTTTATTCATATGGTGGTATTAAAACTATGAGCAGCCTAATAGGCAGTTTTGGTGGTGACCCTCCATTAACATCTGTCACATTTCAGTGGTAGGAGTGGACAGTGTTAGCTGCTGCTCTCGATTTCTGTGATTGTAATTTTGTGCCAGGTCATTGATGATGCTGGGGATGCTGCTACTTTCTCCTTTTACATAGTTATCACTTTGCTGGTATTTTAGGCTGAATTGTAGTTATCAATTTACAAATGTGTTATGAAGGAATTCATGTATTTGATTTGCAGTCTGGGAATCAATAAATAGTCACAGTTGCAATTTGGTGTAGTTATTGTGTTCAGGATGGGTTCATGGACAAAAAAAATTCTACTGTTAAAAGTCCAACTATCTCACAAAGAAAACTGAGTAGAAACAGAATGATTATATCTTTTGAAGGAAAAAAATAAAATACATAAGATGCATATTATTTGTACTTAAAATGATAAAGTGATTACCTTTAATTAGGATCATGGATATATGAAGTAGCCAGGCAATTAAATAGTTACAATTTGAAAAAGCAAAAAAATTGAACTAATGACCAGCAAAGTCCTAAACCCAGAGACCCAAAATGAAAACCTGTTGAACATAAAATGGACAAATTTGTCTTACCGAAAATTGCTGCTGTTGTGCAGCAGTAGCGTTGTCGCCTCACAGCAAGATGTTTTCCCGTTCGATTCTCGGCTGGAGCACCTTCTGAGTGGAGTCTGCATGTCCTCCCCACAGTCGCGTGGTGTTCAAAAGACATGTGTGAATGGGCATGGCTTAGTTGAAGGTTGGGCGCCGAGCTGGCACCTCGGCACCATAAAAATCTACTGCCAATCATTAGCGGACTGGAGTTTCACTGTGGCGACCCCTAACCAGGAAAAGCCGAAAGAAGAAGAAGTGTTTTTGATGAAAAATAAATAAATAGACAAATATATGTATTTCTTTCTTTCTTTTGAGGCATCTGCACTACCTTGCATCCTCTACTTTATATAAGCAATGTTGTGGTTATTGCATTATAACAGAAAAAGACACACACACCCAAAGCAGTTACTTTCAGGGTAGTAGAGCATGCAGGTGTGCCCCCACATATATATGTACACACACACACACACACACACACACACACACACACACACACACACACACACACACACACACACACACACACACACACACACACACACAAATACACTCACTCACACATGCACGCAAACACACACACACACACACGCACACATACACACTCGCACGTGCACACATGTATATGTGCATTAACTGAACTATAGCGTGGGAAAACAAAAACTAACTTATACCTGGAAACTAGAATTCATTGAAAGCATTTAATCATTAATGAGTCAAAAACAGCAAAGCTTCTCACTAGCAGGTATGCTGCAGAGCTGCTGATGAAACATGCAGCTGCAAACTGGCTTGTGATAAATCAAAATGCTCCTAAGAGAAGTAGTTGATGGAGAAATTGCAGAAGAGATGTAATAGCGCTAAGTACATTACAAGAAGATGTGACAATATGTGGACAAGACTAGGACAACAGAAGTTAGGTGGCTAGGGGATCCATTAGTCACAAATTGCACTAAAATATAATGCAGTCTTTATATCTCAGCAAGGAAGACTTAATTGCTGTTTGTAACTTAAGTTAAATGGATTAAAATGAATCAATGACTGTTAAATAATTCTTCACTTGTAACATTCTATAGGAGTCTATTTATTTATTTATTTGTCTTTGTTTACTGAGGAAAGTCCGACTGGGTAATACCCATTTTCAGTGGAGGCCCGGGAAAAAAGTTTCATTTGCTTACATAGGTTCATGGTTAAGTACTAGGTTAGCTGCTCTTGTGGGCCATTTTAAGCCTAACCAATTTCCTTTTCAAAGGTGTGAATGAAACCCTACATCTTGTGTCTCCCAGGTAAACACTTGAACCATTATGTCAACTCCTATCCCTTACATTGCATTACACTAAGTTCCAGTTAAATACAGAGTAGTTATTTCTATTTACATTTATATACAAACAGTAGTTACGTTTATATATTCTAAGATTTTACAGAGGAGGAACTTACTAAATACAAAGCTCACGTGCAACTTAGTGGATTTTACAGGCAGCAGTAATGTATAAAATTTGTTTTGTCATTTCAATGAAAAGTTAAGAGTATTCTGTTTTAGGAGAGTATTTAGAGAGTATCATACAGTGAACATGACCAATACCTGTTTGGAATTTGCACATTTTCCTTGTGTCTCTATGGGGTTCTTCCCACCTCCGAAAAACATGCTGAGTGTTTCCATCTCAAACTCACCAATGAATGGAGATGTGGACAGCAGCAACACAGACTCTATATGGTGCCATACAGAGGGAAGAGATGTACAGACCAATCACTTTGGGCATCTACTGTGGTGCACAATATGCTCAAGATGGGAGAACATGGATCACAGACTGTACACCATGGGAGAGCTTGCCACTCGACGGTGTAAAATATGGCTCTAGGTTATTTGGTCATGTTGACAAATGTCACCAAATGAGTATGGGTAGTTATCGGTGATAAGTGGGTTGAGGACCCGGCCTACTCCAACATACACCAGGGACTCATGCTAATGGTGGGAGGGATGTATGTGCCCCTATTCACCAGTGTGTGCCTGCCATAAAGCCCAGCAACCCTGTATCAATAAGGTACTGGCCATCAAATGTCTAGTTGTCCAGCATAGGTTACCTGGGATAGCTCTGTTGAGCGAAAGCTGGACATAAAACCAATCAACCTGCCAAACATAAACTGAGAATTGCTACACGTAATGTAAATCACTGACATGATGCAGCTTGAAAGTGGATGACATGATGATATGGATAAGGATGGACATCCTATGCATACAAGAGACAAGATGGAAGGTCAGTACAGCAAAGCTACTTGGCTTGAAATCCAGAGTCTACAACTCAGGACAGGGACAGGGTGGAAATGGTGTAGGAATTGTGAGAGAGAAGCTGCAGAAGGCAATGAGGGATATCATCAGAATTATTGACAGACTCATGGCAATCAGACTCCAGTGTAATGATAGGGCAGTATTCACAATTTCAGCATATACCCCACAGCAGGGTTGTGATAGCGAGGAAAGGAGTGCATTCATACAGCAGTTGAGGACTTACTAGATAAAGCAGGACAACATGAATTGGTGTTGATAATGGGTGACTTGAATGCACATACTGGGACAGACAGAACAGGATACAAGGACTGCCTGGGTCCATCTGGGTGGTGCAACAGGAGTAAAGAAGGACAGGCTATTCTAGACTTCTGTTTGGCAAATGGCTTGATAGTAGCCAACACATGGTTCAGAAAGAAAGGCAGTCAGAAGATCACATACAAAGGTGGCCAACATACAACTCAGGTACACTTTCTCCTAGTGTGGAAAAAGCACTGGGGTAGAATCAATGACTGCAAAGTCATCCCCAGTGAAACAGTCAGCCCACAGCATAAACCACTGGTTGCCACAATCAGCTGCAAGCAGTGATCAGAGAAGACTCTAAGGTCATCAGAGACCAGGCTAAAGACCTGGAAGTTGACTGGTGAGAAAATAAAACAGTTCAAGGAATTACTCAGGGCTCTAGCACCCCAAGAAGAGGAGGAAATAGGTGGAGTTGAAGAAGAATGGCAGCACCTCAAAACAGCATGTGTGAGGACTACAGAACAGATATGTGGCTGAGACAGGTATGGAAATAAGGTACATAAGGAAAGCTGGTGGTAAAATGCAGAAGCCCAGAAAGAAAGAAGGAGTGTAGGAAAATTAGAGATAGAAAAGACTGACCAGGCCAGGAAGAAATACTGGTTGGCTAACAAAGAAGCTAAAAAAGGAGTTACAATAGTAAAGAATAGGGCATCAGAGACAACCAACTTCTGCAAAATGACTCAGTAGGTGGCATAAAGAAACTATATCAGGTTGCAAGGTAAAGACAGAAAGATAAAGAAGATAGTCAGACACCCTTCATAAGGGATGCCAGCAGCAACCTGCTCACCAGTCCACAGGACATCAAGGGCAGATGGAAGGTGTATTTCCAGTAAATTCTGAATGAAGAAAACCCCACAGAAGCTGTACTGCCCCAGCCACAGCCTACAATGAGTGAAGAAGATGAAGAGCTCTCCCTAGAAGAAGTAAGAATAGCACTAAGGAAACTGAAGTCAGGTAAAGCAGCCGCAGCAGATATGATAAAGATGCTGGGTGAGATAGGGGAGAAATGGCTCCTGAAGGTACTCATAGCAGTGTGGAGAGAAAGGCATATCCCAGATGACTGGAGAACAAGCATACTCATGCCAGTGTGCATGGACAATGGGGACATTCACAACTGTGGGCAGTACAGAGGTATCAAACCCCTATCACATTGCATGAAAGTAATGGAGACAGTGATTGATAAATGGATACACAGAGTAGTAGAATGTAAGATGGGAGATGAGCAGTTTGGATTCAGATCAGAATGCAGCACAACTGATCCGATGTTTGCAGTAAGACAAATAGGTTCATAGGTTCATAGGTTGATACTAGGCTATTTGCCCTAGGGCATTTATAAGCCTAGCCAGAGTGTGCTTGGCTTTAGCAACCCTTTTAGATTAGTTGACTATGCCTCTGCATAATAGGTCACAGAAGATAGCCCTTTTAAGGTTAGTTTACTGTGCTTCTGTCTAGTAGGGACACAAAAGAGATCCCAGGGGTAAACCTACGATCTCCCATCCACTCGTCAAGATTTCTCTTGAAGAGGGTCATTGAGGGGCTCTGCATAACATGGATTGGGATTTTGTACCAGAGTGAGGGGAGCCTCTGGAATATGAATCTGTCCCTCCAGCATGTCCTATTTATTTCTGTGCTGAGGTTTAAGTCCCTGGAGCATGTAGCTCTAAGGGATTTGGATTTCCTGAGGTGGAGCATGTCCATTAATTCTGGGTTGGACATGGCTTTATACATCAGGCACAGATCGCCTCTGAGTAGGCAGTAAGCAACTGAGTAGAGCTGGAGTTTCTTTAGCCTAACTGCGTAGGGCATCTGTTTGAGTGCCTTGATCCTCTTGGTGAGGTACTTTTGGGGTCTTTCCAGTTGCTGCAAGTGTCGGGTAAGGTACATCCCAAATGGGGCATTGTATTCAATTATGGGCCTGATGAGTGATGAGTAGAGGGGCACAATGACCTCTCTTGATCTAGATGTGAACCCTTTCATGATAAGGTGGGCTATATAGAAGGTCTTTCTAACCACTTTGGCAATGTGATTGTCAAAGGAGAGATTGCTATCTACTTGGGTCCCCAAATCCCTAATTACTTCTTCCGTACTTAATGGATTACCACCTATGTGGTAATTTGTGGGCACTTTGTTTTTCCCAAAGGGGATGACTATGCACTTTTTGGCATTTAGCTTTAGGCCATGGCTCTGGCACCAGTTATCTGTCTCTGTGAGACCCTTTTGGAGGATGTTTGTGTCGTTCGGCGAGTCGATTATGGCATCCAGTTTGCAGTCATCTGCGAACTTGGTCAGCCATAGTCCTCCCGTGTTAGCCTGTACCTCAGAGAAATATATACCGAACAAGAGAGGTCCCAGGACTGAGCCTTGTGGGATGCCACTTGTAACTGGTTTAGAGTCTGACATGGCACCTGCAATTCTGACCATGTGGGTTCTATCCCTGAGACAGTTTGCAACCCATATTGTGACATAGGGGTTGATATTTAAGCTGGTGAGCTTATTTATGATGCCCGAGTGGGGTATTGTGTCGAAGGCTTTTGCGAGGTCCAGGTAGGCTGTGTGGACTACCTTCCCTTCATCTATGGCCTTGGTGACTGTTTCAAAGAAATCGACCAGGTTCAAGAGGCAAGATCTTCCCTTAACAAAGCCGAATTGGTAGGATCCAGTGTTTGGAGGTTCCCAATGTCTTTGTTTATGAGTTCCATGATGATACGCTCCATAGCTTTGCAGACCAGGCTAGTCAGGCTTATAGGGTGATAGTTTCCGGGGTCCGCTGTGGCACCACCTTTGTGGAGTGGGACCACTGTTGCTGTATGCCATTCCTTGGGTACATATCCTGTAGTAAGGCTGAGATTGAACAGTGACTTTATGTGAGGGTTCAGTTCTTCTTGGAGCTCATGTAAGACGCAACCCGGGACACCATGCGGTCC
Organism: Protopterus annectens; assembly: GCF_019279795.1. Taxonomy (NCBI): domain Eukaryota; kingdom Metazoa; phylum Chordata; order Ceratodontiformes; family Protopteridae; genus Protopterus; species Protopterus annectens. Next base: position 550,798,844 of record NC_056729.1, on the reverse strand, counting down.
TATTGATGCTGTGTTTTTTGCTTTGGAGAGGGCAGCTCTCACCTGTGCATCTGTGATGTCAGGGAGGCTGCACTCTGTTGGGATAGACATTTGCTCTTTTTGGGGGGAAGTGGGGGAGAAGTTTGCACTGAACTTGTCTGCCACGATGTTGGCAATGTCTGTGGGTTCAGTGTATTTTTTTGTCATTTTGCACTGACTCAAAGCATATCTAGGAGTTGCCACCCAGGTTCCTGACATAACTAAAGAAGGCCTTGTGATTATCTTTAGTGTCTTGTGCAATTTTTCTTTCAAAGCTGGCCTTAGATGATTTTATGAGGGATCGTAGTTTCTTGGTAGTACTGATCAGAGATGCCTTCCCTTTTTGGGATTTTACTCTATCATGTAGTAGCTTCCTCCTTCTGTTGTATAGCTTATTTATGGCTGGGGTCCACCAGACAGGTCTCCTGCCTTTGGAGGAGTGAGTCTAGGTTTTATTTGGGATAGCATGATCCATGCATTCCTGTAGGTGTCCATAGAATGCGTTTGTAAAGGATTCTGTGGTTTGGGCCGTATTTTCCACTGGCCCGGGGCTTTGAAGGATTCCACCTCGGTTTTGAGAAGTGTGAAGTTTGCTTTTGAGAAGTTCTTCACTGTGGTTTCCTTGGCTGGGGGTGGGGACGGGATATGGATGTCCAGTGAGATTAATTTATGGTCAGATCTTGCCAATGAGGGGTATACCTCTGGTATGGAACATAGAGTCCCCATGTTGGTGATGATCAGGTCCAATATGTTTTCCCCTCTTGTGGGAGTGGTGACCAGTTGTCCAATAGCATTTGAGTTTATAAATTCTAGGAACCATTGGGCGAGGGTGTTGGGGCTTGAGTAGTGCTCCCAGTCTATGTTAGGGTAGTTGAAGTCACCCAATATAATGGTGTTTGAAGAGTCCTTCATATTCTCCAGTGTTCTCAGGAAAGCCGAGTGTGGTTCCTGAATTAGGGAGGGTGGTCTGTAGCAGGCTACAAACTGAAAGGCAGTTTTGCCCACTGTTAGTTGCACATGGATGGTCTCTGATGCTTCGTGCAGTGCCACTAACCTGGAGGTGTGGGTATCTTTGATGAATATGGATACTCCCCCTCCTTTTGTGGTTCAGTCTGAGTTTTGGGGCCAAAAAGCATGGTATGAGGTATAACCTGGTAGTGCTGGGGTGCTCTCGGGAGCCCTGAACCAGGTTTCTGTTACTGCACAGATATCAATATTCTCCATACTGAGGAGAGCCTCGAGTGTGTGCATCTTGAGGTTTAGACTTCTGGCATTGAGCAGCATTACCCTTAGTTTCTTTTTCCTTGTGTTGTCTATGGAGGTGGGTTTGTCTTTTGCGCCTTGCCTAAAAAAGGCACTATGGGGGTGGCAAGAGCCTTAGCCAGTATTCGAAAGCCCAGGGGTGACAGGTGCAAGCCGTCCCTAGTGAAGCAACGTGGCTTGTCGAGCATGTCATCCCAGGCTGACAGACACTGGATCCCCTTTGAATGACACCAATACTTTAGCCAATTGTTAAAATTGATCATTTTATCTTTATACTGTGACATCATTCTTGGTGAGGGTAAGATGCTACTCAAGGTCAGGGTCATACCGGCCTGGGCTACATGATCAGAGAGCTCCTCTATGTCTCTTTTCATGTAGTCCAGGGAGGTACATCTCAGGTCATTCACACCAGCATGGACAATGATGGAGTCATATTTGTACTTGCTTTGGAGTGACCTGAGTGCTTGTGTTATGTGGCAGATCCTGGCACCTGACAGGCAGCTTACAGTGACCTTCTCCTTGCTCAGCCTGGTGAGTGGGACATCAGTGTGTCTGACAATAGAGTCACCTATTACAAGTGTATTAGGTGTGTTGTTTAGCCTTAAGGGCTGGGACTGTGTGGCACACTGACTTTGTGAACTATGTGATACGTGGGTATTGTTGTGGGGTAGCGGTTGCTTGGATGTCTGCTTTGGAGGTCTCTGCTGCTTGGGCAGATTTTTATTTAGAGTCTCTGAGTATGTTTTTGCATGTTTATGTGTTTGGTTTGCTGTTGCGATAGGTCTACGTGAGACTGGATTTGTGGTGTGTGTGGTTAACTTCTCCTCCTGACTGACTGCGTCAGTACTAGGTTGAGAGAGTTTAGCCTCCAGTTTGGCTATATAGTTGCATCTCTCACATATATTTGAGCTTGTTGGGAGGAGGAGAGGGTGGTCTGTGTACATAAGGCAGTTGTAACATTGCCTCAAGATTCCCAGATTCACCAGCTGGACTGGAGAGTAAACCCGAAACTGACTTTCAGACATGCCAGAATAGTATAAGGAACTAGTTTTTGACTGATCAAAAAGGACCAATAGGGAGCCAAGTACTTAAAGGGAGTATAAGAGGGTGTAGTGCTTTAGTTTATTAGTGCTTACTTATAAGATTACTTATACGAGCAACTGCAGGGTTTTAGAATGAAAATAAGAGTGCTAACTTTGAGATTTAAAACAGTTCTAAGGGAAAAAGTGAAGAGCAGACTTTGTGGAGCCGGGAATAGTTTAAACCCGTTTAAGTGGCGCTGCCTGATGCTGCGCTATGGGCAAATTCGTGCAAAACCGCGCAAATGCGGGTTTTAAATCAGGGGAAACTAAAAGAGATAGGAATTGACCCAAAATGGCCAATAAGCTACTAGTTTCAGGGCTGAGACCACTCCTCCAGGGACAGAGAGGCTGCTCAAAGCTCCCCACTCTCACTGGTGAACAGAGAAGCTTCCTCCTATCCAAGTAAGGATATGGGCAACACAGGAAACTATACCTTAGTCCGGAATTCAGCAAAACCTGAAATCTGGACTAATCTAGTTCAGCAAAGGTGGGAAAAGTGAATTTTTTTTGTTTTTTGCAGGAAACAGCAGAAAAACACACAGAAAACACAGTAAATGTTATAATTAGGCCAGCACACTTTAGTGTGTAGCCTACAAAAGTTATACAATACAAAAACCACTTAAAGTGATAGAAAACAAGTGCAAAAACTGTATAAAGCAGAAAGCAAATGCAATTTAAACTTTTTAATGCACAGCTCAGTTAGAAATTTGCTTTTTAGGTGGGAAAAGGCAGTCGGAGCAAACAAACAGAGAAAAAAATACTTAAATCTGGAAAAGTCTCTCTTGGGTCTCTCTGTTGCCTGTATCACTCTGCAGGATACAGCGAGGAGCTGTGCGAAGTTGTATACTGGTGCATAACTGCGCAAATGCAGGTTTTAAAACAGGGAAACTGAAAGAGATAGGAATTGACCCAAAACGGCCAATAAGCTACTAGTTTCAGGGTTGAGACCACTCCTCCAGGGACAGATAGGCTGCTCAAAGCTCCCCACTCTCACTGGTGAACAGAGAAGCCTCCTCCTATCCAAGTAATAGTTGAGAAGAAGCTAGAGATGAGGCAAGAGTCCAACTGGGCATTCCTAGACTAGGAGAAAGCATATAACAAGGTCCCAAGAAAGCTGATCTGGGCAGTACTGTGGTAGTTTAATGTCCCAGAAACATTGGTAGAATTAGTGCAGACTATGTACAAGAACCCAATGACTCAAGTTTATACAGTATTTGGACTCACAGAGGGATTCCCAGTGGGAGTGGGTGTACACAAGGGTTCAGCTCTGAGCCCACTGCTGTTCATACAGTGAACAGTGATGGACTACATTAGCAAACAGATTGGAGGGGACAAATCAACAAAGTTACTTCATGCAGACGGTGTGGCTTTACAGGCAGACTCTGAGTAAGAACATCAACAAAGAATTGGGGAATGGAATGTAAAACTAAAGGCAGATGGGATGAAACTAAGCACAGATAAGACAGTGGTAATGGCATCAAACTGGAGAAATCAGAAGAAGCTGAGAATTGAGATAGAAGGGAAGATAGTGGAACAGGTAAATAACTTCAAGTGTCTAGGAGGGGTGGTTGAGGAGAAGGGAAGTCTGAATGAAGAGGTTAAAGCTAGAATCAGAGGGGCTGCAATCAACTGGCATAGAGTGTCAAATGTAGTATATGACAGAACAATGCCAAAGAAGCTGAAAAGTAAGGTGTACAAGATAGTAGTGCAACCAGTACTACTGTATGGTACAGAAACCTAGGCAGTAAAGGCAGTGCAGATGAAGAAGCTAGAGGTGAGAGAAATTAAGTGCCTGCTAAAGGGGGTAGGATGCACTCTGTGGGACAGACGAAGAAATTAGGACATAAGCGCAGAAGCCAAAGTAGCTCCAATTGCAGAGACGGTCATAGACAACAGATTACAGTGTTTTGGGTACATGTGCAGAAATGCAGAAGACATTCTGGTGAAGAAGATTTGGGACAGACAGGAAGAAGGCAAGAGGAAACAAGGACATCCAGCAAAGAGGTGGATAGACTATGTGAAGATCTGTGACAGTCAGGCATGAATGTCGAAACAGGCAGGAGTGTGGCATTGAATTGAGAGAGATGGGGACCGTTAACATGATTCCCCAACCTCCATGTAGAAAATAGGGAAAAAGGGGATGATGGTGATGATGATGATGATGATGTATGGTGAACACAAAGTCTTAATGTTGTGATGAGCATGTGCAGGACCAGGATTAGTTAAGATGTTGTTTAAGCAGTGGTTTAAAACTATTGGGTTGTTGGAGGGTTTTATTTCTGTGGGGATACTATTCCAGAAATTAGCAATGTATTGGGAGTAGAGTGAGTCTCCTGCAACTTTATTTCACTTCTTTGTAAGTAATAAGAATTTATTACTAGAGTGGGGTCTCTTGCTGGACAGTAGGGCAGTAATAGGTATTGTAGTGCATGGCATTTGAGTTTGTTGGCTGTAGTTAGTTGTGAATATGTTAGGTAGTTGTGTATTTCAACACAGTTTAATTGGTTCAAGCTATGACAAAGGTGAGTCCTATGAGGAAAATTGGTGGCAAATTTACCTATTTTATTGTAGCAGAAGGAAAGTTTCTTTCTTTGAGTATTGTTTAAGTTTGTTAGGATAGGATTTTCTTCAGCTCTCTGTCTTTATAGCTAAATTGTTGGACAATACTCTGAAGGATGGCATCAATCACATCCCCCAGATATGCAAAGACTCATGGCATTTTTTACAATGTTTGAATGATATACCCTTTAATTGTCTCTTTAATCTTCCCTGCATTCATGTGGGTGCCTTCCAGATGCTTTGGTTTCCTTCCTACATTCCAAAGACATGTGTCTGCAGCATTTCTCCCCAGGCCTCCACTGAAAATAGGCTCTGTCCTAATCTGACTTTCCCAGTCAACAAATGTTAAATAAATAAATAATAAATAAATAAATTGTAATGTCATTTTGTCACCATTGATGTTAACAGTTTATTTTCTGTGATTCCACACAATGTGGGATTAAATTGGTTTGCAAAACAACTTGGAAAATGTACTAGTCTTTCAGCTTATAAAATTAATTCAATGGTTGTTTTAATGGAAGCAGTGTTGGTGAATATTTTTTTTTGATTTTTATGGCCAGTATTTTAAGCAAATAACTGGTGTGGCAATGGAGCCAGATTGCACCCCCATGTTTGCAAATTTTTCTGATGGCTGAATGGGAAGATCATTATATTTTAGACAGTGAGTTCAAAGACTGTTGGTCATTATAAACCAGTATTCCTGGATGATATTTTTTATTCTTTGGATTTATAGTAAAGCTAGACTTTTGGATTTTTTGGTATATATCAATTCTACTGTTGAGTTTTTGAGGTTTTCCATATCCTAAGTACAAGTAAGATAGCATTTTTGGTTGTGGAAAGAACTACAGATTTAATTCACCATAGATATTGTTCTAATATCTATAGAAAGGTGACCTTCTCCAATGCATACCTCCATTATTCTAGTTGGCACCCTAGATACCAGAAAAAAACAGTGGTAGAAGGGCAACTAGTCAGGTTGGCCTGTATGATAACTGAATGGGATATATTTGTTAAAAAATGCAATGCTTTACTTAATATGTTTCTTAGGAGAAGGTACCCCTGGAACTTCTTAGTTGAAATCAGGGATGAGGTCATGATTAAAAGAGAGAGAAAGGTGTCTACATTCCCATATTGAATGATATGTCAGTTATAGTTAATAGTGACAAGGATAGAGTTTTGAAGAATGTGAATAACAATAGGATGAAATTTATTTTCACATTTACACTAGATAAAAGTGCAATTGTTCATTGCATTAATAGAAACTGAAAGTTAATTATTAGTGATAGCGAGCTGATAAATAAACTAGGCGATGGAATCCAGACAGCTTTTAGAAGGGATAAAACCTTCAGAAACTACTTATAATCTCATAGAAAATTACAAAAGAGTTCAGTGGTGTGAACATTTGGGACATTTAAATGTGGTTGTTGCTCACAATGTCCCAATATATTAGTAGGAGATGATTTTTGTATAAATGGAGTGACTTATAAAAATACACGGATATTTTTCATGTTACTCTAGAGGGGTGGTCTATTTAGCACAGTGCCAGTTGTGTGCTGCTTTTTATGTGGAAAAGACCTCCCGAAAGCTTAGTGAACATGTATATGAGCATTTGTTGGATATTAAAAAAAGAACACAAATGCCTTATTTAAACATATAGTTCATTTTAACAATCATTATTTTAAGTTTTTAGTTATTGAGCAGGTGAAACAAGATCCTCAGGGTTTGGATTACTAAGGAACATTTAGAGGTTTGTTAATTTAAATGACAGGTTTTATTAAATGCAACTAACCATCTGGGATTAAATGAAGCCTGCTCCTTTAATTCTAGTCCAAGACTAAAACATTATACTGTTTCTAATTGTTCTTAATTGTTGTTGTTTTTTAATTGGTCACTTAATATTCATGTGACATGAAAATGTAGTATATAGCATGATTTTTATTGGTTATTAGTTCTGATGAAGTTCCAAGAATCACAGGAACAAAAGTGCTCAAAGTTTTGAATAAACATTTGGATTTTATTATGAGCAAAGTCCAAAGTAAATACAAGCAAATCCAAGCCCCAAATCATGGAGATAGGCACAAGAATAAAAATCCTCTGATGTGTATTTATTGTGTAAGCTCTTTCGTAATAAAATATTACTTCTTCAGACACATAGTAAAAACACAAAAGCAATCTCATTTATACATTATATTTATAAAGCACTGAGTAGCCTCCACTACCGCAATGTGTCATTCTTCATATTTTCAAGCACCCTTTTCTACTCATCTATTCAATATTTGTACTCAAACCTTACATCTAAACCTTTTATATCCTTTTCACTAAAATAAATCTTCCCATGTCTTACATCTCCTTTTATCTCTTTAGATTTTTGTCATAATTCAACATCAGCCCAACTGACAGTAAATCTTTCAAACATCCTATAGCATAATTTGCAAATCTCTTATCTTTAAATACTGCCATCACATCATCCATGGAAGACATATATACTACAAATGTAACTGCTTTCCAACATTTCTCCCTCCAAGCTTTATTTTCTCCAATCTAGCCAATATAACAGTAATTACCAATCTAGCTGGTAAAGAATTTGTAAAGCTGTCCTGAATTACATTATTTTTATCTATGTCTGTATAGTCAACAAACCGTTCCACCATTAATATTTTTAGAACTGCATATGTATAATCACATATGTTTTATATCAAACCAACAAAACCTATACCACACCATAACCTGAAAGTATGTTTGCTGTTTGTCTAAGACTCATATTCTCATATACTACTGTGACATAATAAGTACCAGTCTTACAGTCTCATTTTTGTTTTAACAATATCTATAGTCTTTACCTTAAATAACACTTCTCTTATATTGTTCCCTTTTTCCCAGTCCATCTGCAGTTAGTCATATTAATTTGTTTACTGTTTTATTCATCCTGTTCTGACATTTTTATGCAAAATTTATAGCACAACTGGAAACGTATATAGGTCTTCAGTTTTATTTTGTTCATCTCCTTTTTACCCAAATATTTTTACAGTGGAGGAATGATTTACAAAATGGTATAATATTTTACTGAATTACTTATCAGAACAAAAGCCAGGTCCTAATTAATTCACAGAAGTTATTCCTTGGTCTTCTAGTAAAGTATTAACAGTGCCCTTACAAAAAGCCATCCAGAAGCAAGTCTGTTGTATTGTGCCCTCCCCTTTAAAAGACAACATGTTTGCTTTAGTAAAGTGACCACTTCCATCCTGCAGAAAGTATTGCATTACTCCTCAATTTTTGAAAATGTGTGCTCTTCTCTCAAATCCAGGCTGATACAAACATGTTATACAGCTTCAGCTTTGCCTCCTGTCATTTTGGTAATGTACACCACTGACTTTCATTCATGGACAATAACTGTGACCTTAAGCATTGCTAAGAAATTTTTGTACCAAATGAAATCACATCCATCATTAAGTCCTTTAATCTTCTAGTATTCTTCAGGTATTCCACCAATCATATGCTTTGATCCTATAGTCACATGTAATTACTAAGATAACTGCCTCTGTGGATCATTTTAAGCCCAACCAATTTGGCTTTCAAAAGGAAAAATCAACCCCTGTACCTGTGAGGTAAATATCTTAATCATTATGCCAACTCCTAACTGTTCATTCAGGCAGTACGTAAACAAGCTTGTGGTGGTACTTAATCATCATGGAAGCTCATCCTTCTCTTCAGCTAATGTAAAAATCGTAAACTCTTACCACTAACATTTCAGATTCTTTTTAATATTATACCTTTCGTGCTGTTTTTAAAAACTGCCTTCATTCAGCCAGGAAACATCAGTATCTCCTTAATTTTATCAATAAAAACACCCTAAAGTCTCATCCTCTCTTCAAGCATCCTTATATTCATTTACTATCAATCTCTTAATCCCTCTTAAAGCCTCTTAAAGCCTTCAGCTGCCTACACATCAGTGTATGTCAGCAGAACCTTTATTGTATAAAAAAATAAGTAAGAAAAACAACAATTTTACAGACTGATTCTCTAAGCGCAATAATGCCTGTGGTGTTGGGCCTCATAACCCCTAGGCAAGCATTAATTATACATTAACACACACCCTGTTGGGCATTATTGCTTGCGTATTCAGTAACTGCAAGTTATGTTATCATTGTATTTGTGCATGCAATTCTCTATATTCATTGCAAGATGTTTATGTAAAACAGTTTTCTTCAGGCCTCCACTGCAAATGGATCTCAGTTAACAAAATAAAGAAATAAAAATTAATAAATAAATAAAAATGGACCTTAAAATAGCCTTATATTCAAAACTATCCATCAACCACTCATTAAGTGCTAACATACATTTCTGTGCCTATTGAACATATAAAATGTATAGTGTAAACCATCATCTGCTGCTTGTCCGTGTTCATTCTCAAAACAAAGTCTTGTTCTAGTCTTGTTATTGTCTGCTCCAAATTTTGTCAGTTTTCACTGTTTTCTTTTTACCCTTATATACTTCTTCCATATGATCATTCATTGTTTATAACACATACTTATTCTTATACACATAACCATATAAATTTCACAAAGCTTTTGTTACTTTTCATTTCATTTCAACATAACTTGTTCTTTTCTTCTTTTTTCATGCATTTTTTATTATGAATCTAAATGTTGATCCTCTGATGAGTGCTTTCAAATAGTTCTATATATTTCACATATTTTTTTTACTATTTTCTTTTAAATACCAATGAATCCCTCTTATTAAACATATGCATTCCCTGCCCTATCTTATAACATGTGAGGTTTTTCAAAATCTTAATCTCATTTTTAATATTATTCTTTTATAATAATCATTATATTAACAACTGTCCTTATTTTTTCATGTAAAATTTGTCCTGCACATCAGATCCTTATCATTGCTGTAATCTTTCTGCGAGAAATATATAGTTATTCTGTATAAACATTTCCTTTTTATTGACATCTTCCTGGTGATACTCATAAGTTCACTTCAAGATGTGTGTGTGTGTGTGTGTGTGTGTGTGTGTGTGTGTGTGTGTGTGTGTGTGTGTGTGTGTGTGTGTGTGTGTGTGTGTGTGTGTGTGTGTGTGTGTGTGTGTGTGTATATATATATATATATATACATATGTGCATGTATATATATATATATATATATATATATATATATATATATATATATATACTGTAGATATTGCTTCCTTATATGACATGGTATTAGACAATGGATATATTTCTGTCAGAACTGAAGAGGCACATCTCCAGATGTGAACATATTTGATTTCAAGAGTTCCTGTTCTTGGAAAAACTAAGGTAGACTTGTCAGTAGAAACATGTCTCATCTGCAATCACCAGGATTTCATTGCAGAAAATTACTTGAATAAGATCTCCTCTTAGATATCTTTAGTCTTTCATAATAACTTACATTGTCACATCCACTGATGCCCTAGGCATATTTCTGCTGTACTCTTTACAGTTTACTCATGTTGTTTTCTTACAGGGTTTCCATACTGTTATTCCATACTCAAGTTTGGGTCTAATGTAACTAACAAACAATGACTTCATCATTTTTGATTTCTTAGACTTTATAAATCTTTTTATGCAACCTGTACTTCTATAACTATCATTAACCAATTGATTGATATGATTAGAAAAACTCATAGCTGAATCTACCCACATACCCATGTCCTTAAATGAGGCTACAGTTTCAATCACTGTGTGCTGTATTAAATATTCACCTTTCATTTTATGTCTCCCAAATCTCATATGCTTAGTTTTTGATGTATTTATCAGCATATTATTCGCCTGTCCCTAAATGGTCAATTTAGCCAAGTTATTTTGCAGACATGCCTTATCTGTAACACATGTAAATCAGTTTACCCAATTTCAGGTAATTTGGATATAGACTGTAGAACACCTCAGATGAAAAAGTTAGGTCTGAAAGATACAGTCTAAACAAGTAAGGGCCTAGAAGAGAGCCCTGTGGGGTACCCTGACTGTAATCAAAGATTTCACCTGTCCAATTGTTGTATGATACTTGCCATGTCCTATTTGTAAGCCATGCAGCTATCCATGTTATCCAGATTACATCAATAAGTAGTTGTACTAATTTATTGATCAGTGTTTTGTGTATGACCCTGTGAAATGCTGAAGTTAAATCTATATAAATTACATCACAACACAATTTTTCATTCATAGCTATTATTATATTGTTATAGAACATCATGTTACAGGTGGTAATAAATTTGTTTTCAATATATGCATGCTGATATATGGTTTCAAGCCCCAACCTATCCAGTTCTGACAATAACTTATCCAATATTACCTTCTCCGTTATTTTTCCACAATATGAAAGTAGACTTAAGGGTCTGTATGACTCTGGGGTTGTCCTACTCCCCTTTCCCTTAAATACAAGTTTAATAAGCGCATGTCTCCAATCTTGAGGAATCTCCCCATATTTATATGACCTAGTGAATAATAGATATAATGGTAATGTAAATTCTTGCTGAAGTGTTCTCAGGTCATTGTTATTAATTCCGTCTCCTCCCCATGCTTTGTTTAGATCCAGTTTGTGCAGTTCTTTTTCAATATAACCTAATTTGATTCCAGTATGTAGGGTTACTAGGACAACTTATCACCCTTTTTGTGGAGCCAAGCTGTTTTGCGTCAGATTTTGTAAATATATCTATAATCTGTTGTGTCTGAGAATACATTTTAGAATCTGCACACAGTTTATCAATTTGTGTGTCTTCACTCCTTCCACATGTTATGTATCTATAAAAGGTTTCCTATTATGCTCGATATCTTTATATAAATGTTCTTCAAATTTTTCTTGTTCTTGTCTCACACTATGCTTAATCTGTTTGTCCATCGTATTTATTTCAATTTTCAAAGTTGTAGTTCGACCTGTCTTCCATTTCTTATAAATTTTGTCTCTCACCCTAATCAGATATTGTGTTCTTATGGAAATATATCCCCCTGATGTTGTATGCCTAGATCCTGATGTTAAACTTTTTTTGATTTTTTGCACTCAAACAATTTCTCTTTAACTTTCCACATTCCATTTGCAGTTTTTCCACTGAATACCTCGTTCCAGTTAGTTTTACATGGTGACTGTTTTCCTTCCATATAATCTGTAATTAACCTTCTGTGCATTCGTTTAGATTTCAGTTTGGCAGAATTATCGAGCAACAAATTAACCTTTATAACCCCATGATCACTGCACATCAATGGTGGTAAACCTTGACTTGAAGTAACAGTAACAATGTCTAGTATGTTCCATTCCCTCATAGTTTTTTTACAATAAAGCAATTGTTGTTCCTGAATATAAGTTGTGAATAATTTCCATACTAACATTGTTGAATCAAATATTATTTCAATCTGTTTCTCGTAAATTTAAGTCTCCAGCTAATATTATTCTGCCCTCCTGTGTTTCATGCAAGAAATGTATGAATTCCTCTAAGTCATCTGCTCTTGACTTTGGTGGTCTATATACTCCAACAATTGTTATATGTTCCAGGGTTGTCTTTATTGTTACAGCTACACAGTCTATAGTATTGGTGTTGTCACTGAACATGTAATAATCACAGGTCTCATAATTATCTTTAATCCCTATCATAACACCTCCACCTGATTTTTTTGTTAGAATGCCTGTTACGGTAAAAACATTCATACCCTGACAGAACTGGTTTCCAGTCATTGTTATTAACCATGTTTCACAAGCAATAACAACATCAATGTTGTGGGAATGTAGCAAATTCCCCGCCCCAAAAAAATTATTATTAATGCTCCTAGCATTAACAACCATCAGAAATACAAATGTTATCTGTGAACTGTTAAATTTTCAACCTTGCAAAAATCCTGCCTAGTGTTTGTCAAATATTGCAAAATATCTGCTGCAACAATTCTCTTCCTTGATCTTGACAAATGCAGGCCATCATGTCTGAACACGTGTGCCCAAAACTAGGCTTGGACACTCTACACAGTTCCATTTTTTAAAACAGGACATTTTTCCATGTAGGTATTTACCCTCAAAATCTTTTGATTCACAGTGACCTGACTATCCTTTCTATAGGTGATTTGTGAAAAATACGGCCTAACATCAGTACAAGCTATACTATCTAAGAGAGTTGTCAGTTCCCTACTAACAATCAGAGAATCCTTGCAGGTGAAATAATTTGTACCAACATGAATAAAAATGGATCCGTACTTTCTTGCATTAAGACATTCCAAGGCTTGCCTCACATATTCTATTTTTACTCCTGGCAAGCATAACACTATTCAGTGTTCATTATCTTCTCTGCAATTATATGTATCAGTTCCTCTAATAACTGAATCTCTAATTACAAGAATATTTTTGCTGGTCAGCTCTGAAGAATCCTCAGCTTCTAATACAGTAATATCTGTTCTATCAATTGTTATGAAGGATAGATTTTCATCACCATTAGTCTTATTAATCCCACTGTTTTCATTGTGGATTACATTCTCATACAGCTGGTACTGTAAATCCACAGCTTGAGCCATATAGTCAACATCTGTCTTTCTCCTTTTTTTTACAGTAATGTTCTTCAATCCTTCCACATTCAATGCTGATTTCTTCCTTTTCACCTGCCCTTGTCTCTTTTTTTACATTCTCTGTTGGAAAAATGATGCTTTTTTCTGTAGACTGAAGGTTTTCTGATAGAAAAATATCATCATTCCTGTATGTTACATAACACACCAGTGTCCTTTTTACTATGTATTCTCTTTCCTTTACAGTCATTAATCAGTTTCTTTTTCTTCTTTATTTGTTGAGAACAACTTCCTTTTTTCTTTTTTTTTTTGTTTCCTTCTAAACAAACTGGATCCTCAGATTGCTGAATATTTGCATCCAGAATTCCAAAGTTGTCAGGGGCATCAACTTGTTTCATAGGGGTTGACTGATCTTTGCAGACAATAGATGCATCATTTCATAAATGCGTGCTGTTTGTTCTTTGCCCAACATTATTTAGTTCATCAGTCCAGTCATTAATATATGAAACAACAGTTCCCCAAACCATGCCAATTTCACAAGTACAACCATCATCAAGTCTAGATTTACTTCAAACAATGGTAAGCAAATCATCCAACTTTTGACATGAGGAACACAGATCACCAGTGTTATCAGCTGTTACCTTTAAATATGCATAACATTTATTACACTGTACAAGATATTTGTGCATTAGCAAATCATTAATTGCATACTCATTTAAGGAATCCATATTCAGCTTCAAATGAATAAAATATTGTAAGAGAAAAGAATAATCAAAAACAGTAACCACAGAATTCAAAGAGAACTTAAATCAACTTTTATGACAAAAAAAAAAATCACACCAGCAATATACAACTAAATAATAAATACCATACAAGTTCTGGAAGCTAGACAAAAGTTGTAATTCTTTTACATCATGCATGAGGGTGTGCAGTAGCTTCTGCTCACTATCGCTCACAGTCACACTTCTTTTTAACAGTAAAGATGAATAAATCACAAACCAAGGTAGGATTATTTAGATATTCTCAGGATTTTCCTCTCTGCAGTCTGTGTGAATTTATAGCTGTCTAGGCTTCTTGAGGTGGCTAGAGTTTGCCTGACTAAAACCTATCCCTTTCTAACAACCAACAGTGAAATTAAAGGTAAAACAACAAAATATGAATCAAAGTAAATTATGTTAGCAAGCTATCCCTTCCTACCCACAAACACTTAAAAGTCAGTGATAACAAATACAATATAAATTCAAATAAAACTTATCTTACCAGTCAACTCCACAGTAAATCACAAACCAAGGTAAGGTTGTTTAGACATGCTCAGGATTTTCCTCTCTGCAACAGCTGAAGCAGTCTCATCATGGTCCATACTGCAGCCAGCATTAGGCCCACTGCTATATTTTGGGAAGCAGACAAAGAGTTGTTGAAGTTTTCTGATGCTCTGGTCAAATTTCCCTTAGTTAGTATGAATATCACTTGGGGTATTCTCTGAAAAAAGGACAGTAGCCTAATGGGACTTACATGGTCAACAAAGGGTAAATAAATACAATTAAAATAATTAAGTAAATAAAAATACAGTTGCACAAAAGACACATGCCTAAATTGAAAACAAACTACTAGCAGCAGTATGTGAATGTGGGGATTTTTTTAATATGTGAATGACAAAAACTGAAATATAAACAGACCACTAACCCTTCCAGATCATAGTCAAAAATTATTTTCTTAAAGGTTCTCTGAGATTGCAAAGCATCTTACTCTAGAGAAGTGTTATCTGAAAATTGATATAGAGTGCATGCAAGGAAATTGGAAATCACCAGATACATTGAATAGAATATGTATACTAGCTCCTTCTCGGCTACTACCTTGTCATGGTGAAAGGGCTTGGTTATCTGCACATAGTTATGGGATAAGCCATGTAGAACCAACCAAAACAAGTAGGTCATGACAGAGATATTAGAAAAGGTAATGTGATCTACTCCAGTATTTTTGCCAAGAAAATTATTATGGACAAAAACAAACAACCAAAGACATATTCAAATAACCCCAGAGGGTAAGGCTTTCCAGGTCAGAAGCTGTCCAACACACTTCTGGATGGGGAAGGACAGAAGACACGTACAAGAAGAGCTAGAGGTTATGACACAGATGGACTAAAGTCAAGAAGATGTTTAGTTTCTAAAGAGATTAAATGGAAATCAGATAATTCAAAGAAATTTACAGCACTAGAACTTGGAATGTGAAATTATGAATCATCTTGAAAATTAGTGAAATAAAATGGATAGGAATATTTTTCTTCAATAGTCATTAGATTTCCTACTGTGACCAAGAATCTTGCAGAAAAAAATAGAGTAGCCCATACAGGCAATAAAAGAGGGTCACAATGCTTGGTTATAACCTCCAAAATTATAAGAATATCTCAATCAGAGTCCAAGGTAAACCATTGGGCATTACAGTAATACAAACTTATACTACAGATGCAGATGCCAAAGACAAGGAAAGTTTGTAGCACCTCCTGTATATATATATATATATATATATATATATATATATATATATATATATAAATATATATATATAAAGATATTATACTCATCATAAGTGACTGGAATGTTAAAGATGGTAGTCAAAGCACAATCAGAATAACATGCAAGCCAGGCCATGGAGTATGAGGTAAAGTGGGACTAGAGTAGTAGCAGAGTAATAGCAGAGTAACAGCAGAGTAATAGCATTCTACCGAGATAGTTCACTGGTCATAGTAAGCATTTTCCTTGAACAGACTATGAGATCTGGTCATAGTAAGAATTCTCTTTCAACAGACTATGAGATCTGGTCATAGTAAGCATTATCTTTCAACAGACTATGAGATCTGGTCATAGTAAGCATTCTCTTTCAACAGACTATGAGATGACATTACACAATGATTTCACCAGATGGTCAATACCACAGTCAGACTGACTACATTTCTTTGCAGTCACAGGTGCAAGATCTCTATAAAGTCAGCAACAACAAGACCCGGTGGTTCAGGTAATCATCTTGTCAGAAAGTTTATAAGCAAATTAAAAAAAAAAAAAACAAGAAAAGCCTCCAGGCCAATTATATAAGGACTCGACAATATTCCATACAAATGTGTAGTGGAGATGAACTGAGTTCAAGAACTAGATTAAGTGGTTAATGCCAAATGAACTATCAACAGATGTTTATAATATTACCCAGGATGGGTAACAAAATATATACCAGATAGAAAGATTAAGAAGGCAAAGTGTTCAAGGAAAGAAGAAGACAAAAAGTAATGGAGGTAAGGAAAATGTATGAAATTTAATGTAGTTTCATAGAACAGCAAGTAAAAATAATGAGACATATTTAAATGAGAAATTAAATGAACTAGAGAAATATAACCACATAGGAAACAGAAAATAAAAAAAAAAAATTTCTTCAAGAAGACTGTCAGCATTAAGGAAACCTTTCACATAAAAACTGAACATAATGAAGGAGAAAGATGGATGGACTTAGCAGAAACAGAAGATATTAAGAAGAAATGGTAGAGCTATGCAGAAGAACAATATTAGAAAGAACTTAATATTAGTAATTCATATGACAATATGTTCTCTGATTCTGGCCTAGGCATCCTGGATAGAGAGGTTAAATTGTCCCTTAAAACTCTTGTTAATAATAAGACTGCAGAATGTGATGGAAGTCCATTGGAATTGTCTAGCATTGGGAAACATGATGCTGCTATACTACTAATTATAATTACCCTGTAAATGTGGAAAATACAACACTAGTCATTAGACTAGCAATTCAGTCTTACTTTTATTTTGAGGGAAGAAATAATTGTATTGAGGCCTTAATACCCAAAGCTGACAAAGTAAGTGCTTCCATTAAACTGAACAAAATATCTGCGAAGAGGATAAAAAATCACATTTGGGATCAGTAAAGTGCAAAGAAAGAGAATGCCTATCATTTCGGCATGGAATGTCAGCTTTGAAAGATTATGCAGTGTAAAGTGATATCATCTGTCATACATACTATAACAATAATCCTAAGGAAGAAATACTGGGATACCTAGTTCCTGATTATCAACAGAGCAGAGCAGGCATATTTTTTTTGTCTGTTCAAGAAACAGCATATCTAATTTGTGTGGATTACTATTCCAAGTTCATTGAAATAATCACATCGACAGACAAAACAAGTATAAGTGTGATTATGGCAATAATTTTTTTATTTTTGAGACAAGAAATATCTTATCTTGACAGTGGTCCTCAGTACACAAGCCAGGAATTTAGACAGTCTGTACTTGAGTGAGAATTCACACATGTGATGACTAACACTATACTCATCTCAGTGGATAAGTGAATACAATTATTCAAGAAATAGGTTCATTATACATCGCTTTCCTCACTTCTGGAATAGTCTCTCACTGCAAATTAAGTGATGTGTTACATTTCTTCCTTCAAATGTGAACTGGATAACTGGATGGGTATTCACAAAGTCATCCTCTGGCTTGACTGCTGTAGCCTTTCTTGCAAAAGGAAGTACAGACTAAGGTTGGGAACTGGAAAATAATTATTATCACAAGATTCAATTGCTTTACATTTCCTATGATCCTATAGCATAAGCTATAAGGAATGTCATTTCACCATTCCTCTATCAAGAAATAATCCACTGCGGGGACTCAAGTCAGTAATAATAGTCAGTTATACAAATGTACTGTGGCTATGTTCTTGGACGAACGTGGCCGAGCTGAGATTCATAGAGACCGTTTATATCAACACACAACAACCTTTAATTTACTTATGCAAATGTGCAAATAATGACATATAAATGAAAAGTGATGTAATTTTTCATATGCTAATGAAGTATGTTTTACACCATTTGCAGTTTCTAGGCAAATTTTCCCACCTTTTTTGCATAGTTGACAGATGTGTTATATAAAGAGAATCCTTGCCAAATCTATCACAGTTGCAATCAGTGAAAATGCTGTCACTTGCTACGAGCTTTGTTATTCACAGGTCTGAGTTACTTATCTTGGCAGGGCCAAAACTGCTTGCACCCAGTGGGTGGTACTCACTAGCCAAGAAGGCAAACATTTAAGGATTACTCATTATAACTTTAATAAGCGAGGACATCCTTGATAGGTTTAGAGTGATAAGGGGCATTATAAGGGTCATAGTGGGTATATGTGACTCCCATAAGGGTACTAGAGAAATGCATGGACTTCCTGTCTTTGTGGACACCAAGGTTTGTATAGCCATTACTATACTTGCTACAGGGACCTTCCCGAGACAGACTGGGGACTCACAGTACAAAACACTGTCTGAATCTTACTGCCACCACATTAAATAAAAATATCACTTAACACAAATCATATAATTACATACAGAAATCTCAGTATAGCTATGTAAAATACAGTATATTACCTACAGTTCATTTAGGCTGCCTCTGTCATGTACTGATAATACTGACCTATTTTATTCCTCATTATCACTCCAAAAATATCAAAATTTTCACCCATGCCTGTTGATATCCCTAGCACGGCAAACTCATACCTCTCAACTATCCAGATTTTCACAGAATGTTCAGATTTTTGCCTCATATTGTTAGTCTGTTCCTCATAAAATTTATGGTTTTCTGTCAAATCACTGGGGATTGAAGTTATTAAATAATGGCATACATCTGAGGTTTCAGACTTCATGTCCTTCAGAAAATGCATTCTAACCCAAATTTTGTTATTCTAGCAACTTTCTAAGCTTATACAAGCAATATTTAAAATCTGTCCCTATTTTAGTTCTTTGTCACCCCCCCCCCATTATTTTAGGCTTTGTACAAATTTCTAGCACTAAGAGGTTGAGAGGTATGCAGAACTTCTGTAGTGAATTACTGCAATTATAATCATGTATGGACAGTCAGAAAAGTATACCACAGGATAAATCATTTTCTATCATCAGTAATCATTTCCACTGCTGCTGTCATGAAATCCAATTTCAAAATAACACAAATCTACCAATCATTCAGTGCTACCATAACATGGACATCATACATGTAAGTTCATTACAACTAACCCTTAATTCAATAATGAAATAATATTTAAGTGTTTCTTATTAAACTATAATATTTATTTTAAGAATATTTCCTCACTAAGTCTGTGGTATCCTAATGTATTTGCAGCCTATCTCAAGCTATTGGTGAATTAATATGGCACTACTCAACTTACTGGCAAAAATTCAGGGCCATTTACATATATTATGTGCAAATTAGGCTAATTTACATTCACCTGCATGAATCATAATAGTATGCAAATGTGTCCCAAAGTGCATCTGCTAATTTCAGCTGTTCACTGATCATGCATGTGTGGCCAGAATGACATAGCTGCACTGCGGATGGTTCCTCAGTCCAGTGCACTTTGTAGCTGGCCCAGGCTTGTTGTGGAAATGACCAAATGGCCATAGACCAGCTAAAATCAGAATGTAATTAAAAACAACAACAAAAAAATGATGAACTGTGGGAAATGCACAGAGAAAGAGAAAGGGAAATAGGTAAAAGAAAGTGAGAAGAAAAAGGTAAGGAAATAGTGCATTTTACTGTACTGTGGCAACCTCTTGAGAAACATGAATTGTAAATACTTTGGAAATTGAATGACTGTTTTAAATTAAGTTAGCTACAAGTCTGAATACAGTATTTTTAACAGTCTGTGAAAAACAGATAATGTGCAGACGGTGACTTGTATGGCATTTAAATTTCATGTAGTATAAAAATACATTAGCTTTGTACACCATTGTATGTTGAATAACTTCAGTGATCTTGGCATGCTGCTATGTTTTGTTTTAAAGGGTTTTCATATTAATTTGTTAATGTGTTAAGATATGTGAGGAAAATAAAATTGTTGTTTTTCTTTAAAAAAAGAAGAAAATATTCTTGCATAGTTTTCCATATATGATAGGACACTGATGAAACCAGATATACACACTGTTCTAAATTAAAAAAATATATATATATTAGAAACTATTCCCATGATGCAATAAGATGAAGCCCTAACTGTGATCCAGATGATCTTTATTTGATTAGTTGCACAGATGCTGCATCAGGAAAGATGTGACTGAATGTCTGTTGTTGTCTCATCCATCTTTGCTGGAGGAAGAAATTTCTAGCATACTATGTGGGTGACATCTATGGGAACACTAGCTGTTACACCCATGGAGCATACCTCTGTGGAGCACACACTGCCAAGCAGTACAGCACAGATTGCAGTCCCAGGAACAGCATTTGTGTACGTGGAGGCATGCATCATTCCTTATGTCAGGCAACAATTGTGGAGTTCAAGAGAACTGCCATGGGGATAGGAGCTGCAAAATGGGGTTGAACATTTGTTGAGATAGCAGGACTGACCCCAGCCCCTACCACTTGTCTCTCACATCTTTTCAAGAGTGAATGGTCTGATTAAGCCCTCCATCTAAGGAATGAATGGGCCAAAGAGCTATCTACTAGGTTGATAAGTGCCTAATTCTCACCACAGGACAGTACAAATAAGCCATTTGGGAAAAGTTAAGGGAGCTTTTGGTCAAGGCCCAGTGGACTGTTGGGAAGAGAAAAGGTTAAATATAATTGTAATGACTGACAAGGTTCATTACTGAAATGTGCTTTGAATAATGAAGATATTTGCTTTAGAAGTAAATAGTCCATCAAATCTTTAGTATAATTACATTAAACATAATGTAATACGTGGTCTGTTTGTTTGTTTGTGTCTTTCAGCTTTTCCCGGTTAGGGGTCGCCACAGCGGAACTCCGGTCCGCTAATGATTGGCAGTAGAGTTTTACGTGCTGGCTTGCCAGGCCTAATGCCCAACCTTCAATGAAGGAATGCCCGTTCACGCATGTCGCCATACAGAAGATGCTCTAACTGAGAATCGAACGGGCAACGTCTAACTGTGAGGTGACAACGCTACCGCAGCATCACCACCGCAGTTTGTAATACATGGTACCACCTAGATATTAGTAAGTGCCCTTTGAAAGTTAAAATAATTAACATTTTTTTACACCTCAGAATAGTAAGACCTTAAGTGCATTTGGGTGGAATGTCTAATAATTTCAAGACAGTGAAATTTCAGAGGTGAGCTTACAATTTGTGTGTGTGTGTGTGTGTGTGTGTGTGTGTGTGTGTGTGTGTGTGTGTGGTGGAAAGAAAGAACTCCTACTACCAAAGGAGTGTAAAAACAAGTTATAGAAGTCATTCTCTCTCTCTTTCATTTTTTTTCTGGTTTGGCATCATAAGGCTAATTTTTCATTGCATTTGGATTTGTAGTGTAGTGTTTTATACTTCCAACAGGGACTTTATATTTATATATTTTAGCTTTCCAAAAAGGATACCAGATATGTATTTTTAAGAATAATGATTGAATGATTGTAAGTCATGTGGTACACACTGAAGTTCTAAAACAATCACTTTGAGTATGGACCTCATGCAGCTTAGACCATGGGCCGGATTCACGAAGCCTTGCACGGAGTCTAAGAGTAGTGTAAGACTCCAGACAGCCAATATGTCTGCCGAGCGATCCAGGAACAGCCGGCAGGGGCGTGCATGAGAGCTCCTAAAACTACTCTTGCTGCTGAAAGCTATGCAAATGAGGTAAATTTGTGATCCAGGAAACACTAACCTGTCCGAGTAAGAGTAGCGTTATTTGCAGAAATGTACTCGGTTGGTAACTGAGTATCGTTCTGCAAATAGCAAAACGGAGCAATGACAGCTCCAAATAAAGGATGCATCCAGTTGAGGAAGCATGCCAATGGCCAAATATAAGGCCATTGGCATTTATATGTGTTGCAAAATAATAAAAAATAATTTTTTTTCCCCGATCTCCGATGTTTAAGCGTAGCACAGCATCGCGCAGATGTGCTGCACTCTAAAAAACATAACAAAAAACAATAAAAGCCAAAAATAGACATTTTATTAAAAATATCCATCTGCCATGCAAGTGAATGGCAGGCTGAAGATAACATGGCTACTGAGTAGTGGTTGCTAAGGGGGGAAGCTCAGTGTGAGAGATGTAACCAAGCATTAGTAGGCAATTCTATGCAAATGACTAGAAGGATAGTGAATCCCAATTTTCCCTGCCATGTGAATCATGTCCCTAGTGTGTAAGAGTAGGATTAGGGGAGTAACAGAGTAGAAGATAGGTGACATCATGAGGGGGGTATGTATCAAAGACTGTAAGCTTATTGGAGCAGAGTGGCATGTTTTTGCTGTGAGTTACACAGGATTGGAAGAGGCGTGTCTACAGTTGTCTGAACTGCAACCCAGAAACCAAAGGCGTACGCTGTGGCTACCACCAAAGTTTCTTGCAAAGATGCTTACACTGTGTGCGTGCATGTGTGTTCCTGTACACCCATCTAAGCCTGTGTGCGTGTGTGCACCCGTGTAAGCCTGTGTAAGGCTGTCTAAGACTGTGTGCGTGGATGTGCACCCGCCTAAGCCTGTGTAAGCCTGTGTAAGGCTGTGTGCGCAAGCGTGTGTGCTCGTGTGCACGTGTTTGCGCTTGTTTGTGCTGTGCCGCCCCCTGTGGAAACAGAAAAGGGAAAAGGAAGGAAAAGTAGTAGTAGGAAGTTAACCAAGGAGAACTAGCAGAGCTGCCAACTGAAATCAATCAGAATCAGCCAATTACACAGGCAGTACACTAGCCCAGCACAGCCCAGCACTTAAAACTCTGCAAACAACATTCCCCCATGTTTTACTCAGAAACACTGCAACACTGCAGTATACAAAGAGAAGTGAAAACTTAAAAAGCTTAACTGAGAAAAAAAATGCTAGGGGCTGCCATTGCTACTATAAGGCAACATGTGCAAGATGCTGAGGGTGGTGCCATTGCGGATGTTGCTGAGTAACCCACAGTGAGGAGATGGAGAAGAGTGTACAGACCCAGGGTAACCTACCAGGATCTACATGAGCTGGAGACAGTGGAGCACTATAGAGTGGACAGAGAGCTCCTGCAGCAAATTGTTGAGCTGTGCAGGCCACGCCTCACATACAGAACCAACAGAGGGGAACCCATCCCAGTGAAAACCAAGGTATGTGTTGGCCTAAGAATACTAGCAACAGGTACCTTCCAGAGACCAACTGGTGATATGATAGGGATTTCACAGGCATCAGCATCCAGGGTACTGCACCAGTTCCTGAATGCCATGTCAGCACATGTCGGTGATCAAGTATATTTCCCCAATTCCTGTGAGATATTGGCCAGCAATATGCGTCTCTTCCAGCAAATAGCGGAATACCCTGAGGTAGTGGGTGCAATTGACTGCACGCACATACACATCAAAGCACCAGACGGTGAGCGGGGTAGGGCCTACATCAACCGCAAGGGCTTCGACTCCATCAACTGCCAGGTCGTGTGTGATGCCCAGGGCATAATACTGAATGTGTGTGCTGGCTGCCCTGGAAGCTACCACGATTCCCATATCTGGCATCTGACGCAGCTGTACCAGATATTTGCCAATGAGGACATCCCTGACGGTCACCTAGTGGGGGATGCTGGATACGCACTGGAGCCGTGGCTGATGACACCCATTAGAAATGCACACACCTGAACAAGAACTCCATAATGATGCACACGCACAAACACGAAATGTAATCGAGCGTGTGTTTGGGATGCTCAAGTCATGGTTCCAGTGCCTGGACACATCCGGTGGAGCCTTGCAGTACTCACCAACTACATGTACCCAAATTGTCATGGTAAGTGCCATGCTACACAGTATGATCCTGCGAAAACAGCTGCAGCAGGAACAGCATGGGGCAGGGCCAAACAGCCCCCACCATTGCCAAGGCCTGCACAGGCACAGTGTGACTCGGAGGAGTAACAACCTGAGCCTGCCCCTGTAGGTGGAAGGAGGCATGCCCAGTATGCCTTGGCCTTGGAAAAAGAGGCAATGCATAGCACATACACTGGCTCAGTAGGAACCCTGGAAATGATACCTCTCTCTGACTCGCACATAAAATAAAAGGGATGCCTAACTTGACACTACCTGTTTCCAAACATGTATAGGGAGTGTAGTATGTGCATCCGACATAGGCAGCCCTGCAGCACCACCGGAGGCATGATTGCCATGTTTTAAGCAATATAAAGCAGTGCTAAGCAGCATTTACCAATATTTAGTATATGTAAACAAAATTGCCCGTGCTAACTAGCGCAATGTTGGGCAATGTTGAGCAATGTTGGGCAAGGTTGGGCAAAGTCGTGCAAAGTTGAGCAAAGTCAGGTAAACATGCTCATATTTGCTTTACTGTTCCTTAAGCAGTCTGGTCTGCCCAGCATGAAAATAAAAAGCAGTGATAGGGTTCAAACCCAGGATACTGTGCACTATAGTCACAGTACTGAACCACTAAGCCATGATAGCATTTCAGTGGCATCGACACAGCAGGACAATTGTACAGTAATGCAAACACAAAGAAATGCTGTATCATGTCCCTAAAGAGGCATATGGGTAACCTCCCCCGCAGGCCTATGCAGACAGAGAACATCAGGCCAGGTGGTGTGATGTGGGTTGTGTAGGCTATGAAGTCACAATCTAATATACGTGACATTGGACGCTAGGATCTGTAGCACAGAGGTATGTCTCAAGCCAGTACGATAGGCAACAGTACAGACTGAAATGGTGTACCGTACATAGCAGTGCAGGCATAGCAAATGTGTAAAAGTGTCAGGTGAAACCCTCATCCTATGTACACCCACAGTAACAATCAAGTGTGCCCCTGGGTAGAAATGTACAAAGAATAGCTGTCCCCCCTGTATGTAGAAATGTTGATAAGTCTATGCAAAGTGTCTCATGGAAGCCCTGCAGGCACAGCATGATCCCTGTTGATCTATGACACAAAGGTGAGCCCTGCTGTAAAGATACAACTTGAATTTCCATACACATATAGTATAAATGTCTATACTGGGTGTGCTCACACACTCCAACAAATGTAGTGGATTTCATTCAGCATCACACTGAAAGGTCATACTGGGCATGCTCACACACATGCCAAATACAGAGGTGATAATAAGGGATCTATGGACAAATGTGGATAGTCATCTCTACTTCCAGAAACACATTCACAAAGTTGTCAGAAAATCATGCTATGTGTTCACATAAACTGCCAAGGTCTGTGCATGTAGGTCAAAGGAGGTTCCCAGTGCTCATCAGTCATCAGACCCATCAGAGAGTACCACAACACACTTGGGATGAATTAGACTAGGCACGTTCAGCAGCCAGAAAGACCACTGAAGTACCCTAACAAGAGGATTACTGGCCTCAAACAGTTGCCCTATGCAACAAGACTGAATGTAACCCAATCTGTACTCTTTTGCATACTGTCTACTCAGGAGATCTCTGCCCAACAGACAGGTCCATGTCATGGCTACACTCAGATCTGTACTGAGTTACAGCTCAATGGCACTAAATATACAGACCCAACTGATATTGCCAACATCCTGGCAGATAGAATCAGTGTTAACTGTACCCCCCTCTCACCCATGAAAGAGTACATCTCTATAATGGAAGACTGCAAAGTTGCTGTCATCACGGCTGCACAGGTAAAAAACACTCTCCAAAGCCAGTATCACAGCAGCCATGGGACCAGATAACTTCACAGGCTGTGTTCCACATAAACCACAGAACGAACAGGCACCACACTGACGTACCATGTGCAGTCATAGCCTCACCTCATGCTTTGTGCCTGTTGAATGGTGCACAGTGATGGTTATCCCACTGCACAAGGGTGGAGACACCATGGACCCCAGGAACTAGTGCCCCATTAGCCTGATGAGCCCGCTCTTCAAGGCCATGGAATGTATCATCATACAACATATAAACAATTACATTTGTAATCCCCAAACCCTGGACCACAACCATGTTGGGTTTGTAAAATGCAGATCGTGTCACCTAAACCTGATAGATGACATTGAAGCAGTCAACAGAACCGTTGACAAGGGTAAGGTGGTTCACACAGCCTATGTTGATCCTGTCATGGCTTACAACACCACCCCACACACTCTGGAAATATAGATAAACCCACTAAACTAGGTATAAATTGCTATGTCACAAGATGGGTTGCCAACAGGCTTACTGACAGAACACACACTGTGAAAGTAGCAGACTCCAAGTATGACTTTGGACCAGTGATAAGTGCAGTACCACAAGGTCCAGTCCTGTGTCTTGTCCTGTTTAGTATCTACTTCCCTGAAGTAAACTTTAACATGGAAGGTCTGTGGCTACAGAAGTTACCAGAGGACTGCAAACTAGGAGCCATAATTGTAAACACTAAAGATGTGGACATCCTACAAAAGGGCCTCACTGAGACAGATGGCTGTTGTCAAAGCCATGGGCTCTAGCTCAATGCCAAAAGGTGCATTGTCATCCCCTTTGTTAAAACCTCTGTAGCCAAGAACTACAACATAGGTGGTAGTATACTTAACACTTAAAGTGTGACAAGAGACCTTGGGTCACAGGTGTACACTGGACACAAGTGTGATAATCACATCCCCACAGTAGTCAGGAAACCCTGCTATGTGGCACACCTCATCACAAAATGTGTCTCATGCAGAATAGAAGAGGACATTGCTCCCCACTACTCATCACTCACTAGAACTATAATAGAGTACAACGCCACTTTTGCTATGTACCTCACAAGACAACTACAACAACTGTAAAGCCTGCAGCAATACCTCACAAAGAGCATTAGTGGCCAGAAATACATGCCATACACAGACCATCTCAAAATGCTCCATCTGTACTCCCTTGCATATCGCCTACTCAGATGTGTTCACTGCCTACTATACAAAGCTATGTCAAACGCAAAGCTGTTGGACATGCTCCATGTAAAACACTCAGAATCCCTCTGACCTTCGGACCCAAAACCACGAGTGAAATACAAAAGGAAGGGGTGTACCCATTTACCTTATGGATACCCACACCTTCAGGTTAGTGGCACAGCATGAGGCCTTGGAGACCATGCAAGTGCAACTAACATTGGGCAAAGCTGCTCATCAGATTGTAGCCTTCTACAGATCACCTACCTTGTCACAGGAACCTCACTCAGTATTCCGGAGAACAGTGGAAAATATAGAGGTCCTATCAAACACTATTATATGAGGTGATTACAACTACCCAAACATTGAGTGGGAGAATTACTTGTGTACAACGTCCTTTGCCCAATGTTTCCTAGAGTTTAAAAGCTCTAACACCCTGGAACAGCTGGTCACCATGCCCACTAGAGGTGACACCATACTGGACATGATCATCACCAACATGGGGTACCAGTGTTCCACAACAGAGATAAAGCCCTTGCTGGTAATATCAGATCATAAAGTAATCACACTGGACATCCACATCCCCCCCCCACCCAGTCAATAAAACCACCGTGAAGACATTTTCAAAAGCAAACTGCACATGTCCCAAGACAAAAGTGGAAAGTTCCAAAGACCTCTTGCTGTAGGATAATGGTATACAATCTGCCGAATCAGTTACAAGTGAATCCTATGAGCATCTACAGGGATGCATGGATCGAGACATCACAAATAAAACTAAGATGCACTCCTCCAAATATAAGAAAACAATCTGGTGGTTGTTGCCCATAAATAAGCTAGACAACAGAAGGAGGAAACTAACACCTGATAGAGCCAACTTCACTAAAGGAAAGGCATCACTGATCATTATTAGAAAGAAGCAATGATCGCTCATAAAATAATTCAAGGACACTTTCAAAAGACGAATTGCCAAGGACTGTAAGAATGACAACCACAAAGCCTGCAGTAGCTATACCAGACATGTAGGTGTCAACTTCCAAATATGCTGTCAGCTACTGACAAATGGCAAGGAATACACTGAGCCAACTTTCATTGCCCACATCCTGGGGGACAAGTTCAGTGCAAACTTCCCCCCATCACCCCCAAAAGGGCCTGTGTCCATCACAGAAGGATGCAGAGCCCCAGACGTCATGGACATGCAGGTAAAGACAGCCCTCTCCAAAGCCAAGAACACAGCATCAATGGGACTGGATGGTGTCCCAGGCTGCGTCTTACACTAGGCCCAAAAGGAACTACACCCTCACCTACATTCACTGCCCAGACCCAATCATACCACAGGGTATGTACCCAAAGAATGGCATACACAAACAGTCATCCAGCCCCACAAAGGGGTGCCACAACAGAACCTGGAAACCATTGCCCTATATATCTACTCAGCCTGGTGTACAAAGCTATTGAGCAAATTGTCATGGAACCCATAAACAGTGACATTGGGGACCTCCAGACACTGGACTCTACACAACCCCGCCTTGTTAAAGGCAGATCCTGCCTCCTAAACATAGTTGACATACTACAAACAGTTACCAAGGACATAGATGGAGGTGAAAGTAGTCCACACAGCCCACCTGGACCTCACTAAGGACTTTTAACACCATTCCCCTCTCTGTCATCATGGACACGCTTACCAGCCTGAACATCAACAGCTATGTCACAGGATGTGTGGCCAAGTGGCTCACAGATCAAACATACTTGTTCAGAGTTGCGGGTGCCATGTCTGACTCTAAGACAGTCACAAATGACATCCCACAGGTCTTGGCCCTGGGACCCCACCTGTTCAGTAGACACTGCTCAGAGGTACAGGCAAGCACGGGAGGAGTATGGCTGAACAGGTTTGCAGATGACTGCTAACTGTGGTCCATAATCGACTCTATGGCTGACACACACATCCTCCAGAAGGGGCTCACAGAGACAGATACCTGGTGTCAAAACAATGCCCCAAGAAGAATGGTAAAGAATGCATAGTCATCCCCTTTGGCTAAAACAAAGTGCAAACAAATTACCACATAGGTGGTACTCCAGTATGTATGGAGAAAGTCATGAAGGCCCTGGGGACACAGTTAGATAGTACACTCTTCTTTGATGATCACATAGCCAAAGTGTTTGGACATTCCTTCTATGTAGCCCACCCAATGTCACCTAATGTAACCCACTTTGTCTAGTCTGATGATGTCACCAATCTACAAATATACCTGTGGAAAGGCAAGCTCACAATAATGTGTATAGTATGTTGTGTAAATGTGTGCTCCTGTAGTACCATAAACCAATTAGGTAGGGGTTTGAATCCTGCTCTTGACAAGTGTGTGTGTCTGTGTGTGAGCTCCTTGGAAAAGAGCAACCATTTTGGAGAGTACTCATACACCTTAAAAGTGGTATACTAATCTTTGTCAGGTCTGATGATGTCACCATCCTACAAATATACCTGTGGAAAAAAGAACTTGCAGTAATGTGTATAGCGTGTTGTATAAATGCGTATTTCTGTAGTATTACAAACCAGTTAGGTGGGGGTTTGAATCCTGCACTGGACAAGTGTGTGATCTTGGAGAGGAGCAACCTTTTTGGAGAGTACTCATACACCTTAAAAGTGGTATACTAATCTTTGTCAGGTCTGATGATGTCATCATCCTACAAATATACCTGTGGAAAAAAAGAGCTCACAGTAATGTGTATAGTGAGTCATGTAAATGCGTACTCCTATAATATCATAAACCAGTTAGGTAGGGGTTTGAATCCTGCACTTGACAAGTGTTTGGGTGTGATCTCCTTGCAGAGAAGCAACCGTTTTGGAGAGTACTCATACACCTTAACAGTAGTATACTAATCTTTGTCAGGTCTGATGATGTCACCATCCTACAAATATACCTGTGGAAAACAGAACTCTTAGCGATGTGTATAGCGCGTCGTGTAAATGCGTACTCCTGTAATATCATAAACCAATTAGGTTAGGGTTTGAATCCTGCACTTGACAAGTGTTTGCTTGTGTGTGATCTCCTGGGAGAAGAGCATCCTTTTTGGAGAGTACTCATACACCTTAAAAGTGGTATACTAATCTTTGTCAGGTCTGATGATGCCACCATCCTACAAATATACCTGTGGAAACAAAAACTCACAGTAATGTGTATAGCACGTCATGTAAATGCGTGCTCCTGTAGTATCATAAACCAGTTAGGTAGGGGATTGAATACTGCACTTGACACCTGTTTGTGTGTAATAACCTTGGAGATGAGAAACCTTTTTGTAGAGTAGTAGAACACCTTACAAGTGGTATACTTATCTTTGTCAAGTCTGATGATGTCACCATCTTACAAATAAACCTGTGGAAAAAAGGCATCCCAGTAATGTGTATAGCATGCCATGTTAATGCGTGCTGCTCTAGTATCATGAGGTAGTTAGGTAGGGGTTTGAATCCTGCACTCAGTGAGTGTGTGTAGCACTGCTGGTCAATGTGTAGTGGGGTTTGCTTTTACTACTGTATGACATATCAGTATGCATTGCACATGTGAGGTAGCTGTGTGGCAAATACATATATGTACATGTTACCTCAATTATTGCATGTGTGTGAACCCTGCTTTCTCCAAAGACACAACTGTCATCTTTGCCAGACTGTGCTGCTGCTTCCCAGACCTTAGGTCACATCTGTATGCTTGTGACAAGGCCAGCCACTGCAGTGATCCCTGGCCTAGGTCATCCGTGTCACACACACTCATTACGGTTTCTATTGAATTGTGTGAGTGAGGGTTTATGGCCGAGGTATATGTTAGACCTGTTCTAACACAGCAAAGTCTGTCAATGATGACTATTCATTATAGGTGTACAACAACCTTTGTGGCTATGCATGCAAAGCCCTTATTGCTTATGTGATCCATTGAGGTATTTCAAAATACCTTAGGAAATGTGATTATCAAAGGAGAGATGACATAAAACTTGGTTGCATGTACACATTGGTACCTGTTCATCATGTTGGTGGCTACTACCTATGTGATACTGTGGGGAAACTATGTTCCCTAAAGGTGGATGACTATGCTTAGTTTGGCTAATAGCTTTACAGCATGGGTTTGACAACAGTTATCTGTCTGTATGGTACCCTTGTGGTGGATGTGTGTGTCATCTGGAGAATGCATTATAGGCCACAGTATGCATTACCAGATATGGACGGACATATCCCTACTGTGATTACTTGTACCTAAGAGAGCTATATGCCAAACAGGTGTGGTCTCAGCAATGGGTGCAGGTGAATACCACTGGTTACTGGCATAGCATAGTACCTCAAGGATCCAAATGTTGCTGTGTGTCCTACAGCTGTGTGTCAGTCATGAAGACATCATCTAACGATTGGTTATGATCAGGCTGTTGAAGTTATGTATACTACCAGAATGCAGAACAATGACATATAGTAACACTATCACCCACAGCACAGTGTCAAACCATGTCATACACACATGTGTAGTCAGGTTCCAAAATTTGTGTAGCACAATGCATACTGGCCACCAATAGAAACTATGTAGTGTTACTGTGTAATACAGGGCATGTCACCCTGCCCATGTGTTCACTATGCACGTACATGCAGACAGTGCACCTCCACCATGTTCACAGATGTACACTTGCAAATCTGTGCTACACACATCCCACACATACTGTCCACTCTCTAACACATGCTGCCAATACTACACACATCATCCAAGTGGCACGTGGGCGGACAATACACTATTTTAACTAACACTAGTGTAAACAATACTACAATGACAATCATAGCTTTAATGCATCATGCCTGCTCAGCTACACCTTCAAGCATATCATTACACTCTACTGCTGACAACATGGTAACATTGTTATACTGCTATAAAGTCACCCTGTGCATCAGCATCATGGTAGCCTGTTCCTGCTTCAATGTTACAGATGACAGGAGGTGGCACAGGTTTCATCATATGCACAGGGTGTGTTGTTGGTTTGCCAGAGGCCTACAGTGAGCCATCCAATCGACATGTATGTGTGTGTGTGTGTGTGTGTGTGAGGGGCAAGAGTACTGCTATGGGTCAATGTTGATGTAATGTGTGCAGGTATGTGTTAGCCCTAGATGTCTGGTTCATATGTGTGTGTGTGTCTGCATGCACACAGTTCCACCATGTGGCTGCCATATACGGGTATTTGTGGGACAGCCACAGACTGTACCTGCCAGGCTTTACAGATCACCGTCTCTGGCCACGGATACTGCACCTGTGCCTGGCAGGAGTGCTACTGACACTATCAGGTACTAAGTCAGACTGGGTACTATCCCCAGAGGTAGATGGATGTACACTGGACCCAGGTCCCTGCTGGCACTGTCCAGGGCCATGTGCACGTGGTCTTCTAGGATGTTCTATGGACAGCCCACCCCCAACATTGCTGGGGCTGGTACTGGCACTACGGGAGTGGCTGTGACTTGAGGGAAGTCCATGGCGACTGCCAGCTGCTAATGTTGCTGACATACGTCCACGTCGATGACTCAACTGTCCCGCACTGTCCTGACTCATGGACATGACATTGCGGAGGACATCTGATATCTCTCCCCAATGTCTATATGTGACCTCAGTGTAATGATGGATGGCACCTGCTAGGTCACTGATACTGTCAATTACGGTGGTGTTATGTGCCCTCTGTGCCCTTAGTCCCTGTCTGGTGTACCGTTCCATACGTGCCTGTGCCTTCATGACAGCCTGGAACATACGTGACGTTGTCAGACCTGTGGCACGTCTGCCAGTGGCATGATGAGCAGCAGTGCTCTGATGAGAACCCCTGGACATCTGCCTATGTGGTATCCTTCCAGACATCTGGGTATGGCTGCTGTGTTGGGATGCATGTGCCATGGATACCACACTGTCCTGGCCAATGCTGACTGTACGCTGTCCCTCAGCTAAGGGCATTGGTGATGGATGTATTGGCAGTATGACTGTGTGCATGGATGGGGTGGACACTTGTGTACTGTTGATTGGTGGCCCAACGACAGACCCTGGCAAACATGCCTGTGCCTCAACACACCTATCATCATCATCATCACTATTTTGTTCAGTGACATTGGTTTCCCCACTGCAGTGAACCAGCCCAAAGTCAGCACCTGTGAGAGGAAGACAGGAAACACACTTTACGACCTGTACGTGCACACATGCACACATGAACACATGAACACATGCACACATGAACACATGAACACATGCACACATGAACACAGGCACACATGCACATTTGCACACATGAACACATAAACCCATGAACATATGCACACATGAATACATGAACACATGCACACATGAACACATGAACACATGAACACATGCACACATGCACACATGAACACATGCATACATGAACACATGAACACATGAACACATGCACACATGCACACAAATGCACTCCTCACTAAAACAGACATACACACACACACACACACACACACACACACACACACACACACACACACACACCACCAGCAATCCAGAACATACTCAATAGCAGGTGATGGTGGGGTACAGTATCACAAGGCAAACAGTTATATCACATGTGTCAGCATGCAGGACATGTGTTGCTCAACAGCATGCAGTGTGTGTGTAGACAGCCCTTGCTAATAACAGTATACATGGCTTTGATGCATGTGTGTTGTTGTTCAGTGATTGGCCTCACCCTGGAATGCAATGTGTACATGGACACAACATTGCTGTGCAAGTATTAAAAGCTCTGCAATGTCCTGTGCACCATCACTCACAGGTATACATACCATGGCTGGATGTGTATCTGTGTGTCACATAGATATCCATTTCTGATTAGAGTGTCTGTGTCTTTAGCAGATGATTGTGGACACAGGTTTAGCACATGCCTGCTATGTATACACTCAGGATGAGTGGTGCATGTATACCTGATGGAATACCATTGCTCAACATAGCCATTGTACAGTGGTTTTGGTGAGTGTAGGACATATTGTGGACATGCCAGTGCCAGCCATGACATGGCATGCTACAACACAACTGCAACGTTAAACGTCACACATACACAGTGTGTGTCATGTGACCTATAAACTCAATAGCATTACAAGACATATATGTGTCACTTTGTAGAAATGGTGATTGCTATGCATAATGTGCATCGGTGCATATGTTTGCACACACACAACATTGAGGTGCATAGCAGTTAATGCTATGCGTGGTACTGTGGTCACTGTAACTGGATGGGGTGTAGTACCATGAGCCATCATCATGCAGCATCATGTGATCACTCAAGGCTACTAATGTGTGCCAGACCAGTGCATACCATGCTGTACTGGAACTGCATTATCATGGCTACATTCACCGTTTCACAGCCAGTTGTTACATGGGTTTGTATGGTGCCCAACAGGGGGCATTGCCTAACATGAATGTGTTATGTGTTGAAGAGTGTCGCACAGCCACATGAGAGGCATCTACCCCTCAGGTATATCATGTGTGCTGTGTGGATGACATTTGGGATACTGGAGTGTGACCTTACAGCGGGTGTCTGAATATGCCATGTGTAGCATGTTAACGTGTACTGTGTATGACAAAATTGTGTATGTTGTGTGCATGTGAATTGACTCTGCCTATCCAACATCCACTACAGTGTTGCCACAATTGTGTGGGATGCTCTGTGTATTGTATGTGTTTTAGGCAGCTACCCACGTTACTGGGATGTGCATAGTCTCACAGCAAACATGCACAGCATGCATTATGCGTAGGTGTGATACATGTACATGGCCTACACCTCACCTATGACATGCACATATAATTAGCAATTTTAAATGTAGAACACACTCACCAGCATGGGTCTACTGCCTTGCTGTCACACCAGAGGGACCTACAAGGATATGAGACAGTTTGTCAGTGGCAACAACTGTGGCATTACTACTGTGTGTTTGCAATGTTACAGTAGTACAACGGTTGACAGTCACAGGCCTACAGATTATATTCCTAATTATTAGTATTGCACAACACTAGGCACGACATCTTCTAACTACACAGTACACATCTCACATAAGCATGCTCTAACAATAGAGGTAACAGTAGTCTACAGCTATGCCATGTTACCTGCACACTCCGTGTCAACTTGCTGTGTGGCTCTGGCCTCCATGATGATACATGTTAGTTGTTGTTGTTGTTGTTGGTCAGGAGCCACCTGGCTCAGGAGCAGCTCCTCCACTCTGATGGATGGCTACCCCACCACCTGTGGCAAGCTGTTGTCCATTTATATCAGACGCACGCTGCCAGACATGTCTAATTAAATCACTGCAGTGATGGCGTACCTGCTCATATGTCCGGTTATGCATGCCTATGTCATTTACCCTACGGACAAGATCTTGCCACAGTGCAGTCCGCTCATGCTGGTCCTGGCTGGTTCTGGAGAACAGCAGGGCATAGTGCTGCACCAGGCTTGTTGTTATTATTTCCTCCTCTGCCAGGCTATAGCTGGGGTTACGATGGTGGGACATGACCCTGGAAGATAATGAAACAATATGTGTGAGCAAGTCATGTGGCACACAACATTCTAAAGTACAGATATCAATAAACTGCCATATATAGCAACCTATTGGCTGTCAGAGGATACACACTTTCAATACCACATATCAGTGCTCAGCCCACAACTGCCTGACAGTGCCTGGCACACCTTATATATCAAACCATGTTTTGCACAGCAACAAAGATAAACCAGTATGTAAGACTATAAACAGTACATGGTACACTGTATACGACACAATGCACCACCTAGCCACAGGAGGTATATATCAAGCTAATGCATCAAGAAATATGTAATCCATTGCAATGATTGTACAGTCCAGTTACAGTATTACCAGTATACCACACTAGTCATTGATGGCAAACCCCTGCCTAACAAATGTGCACATTCATTAATATAGGTGGCATACTGCTGTACTACACTATACATGTCACTAGATACGCACCTATATCCTGTAAATAACATATGACTGAGGTCATGGTACAGGCAAACCCACACACACATCAGACATACATACCAGACACAAAGGTATGGCAACCCAGATGACCTTTACCTGTGTACCATACAGTACTGTGTGTCAGTAGTTACGAAAACATATGCCTGAGGTATGTAATCTGTGAGGACTACAGGGAACACACAAAACAGTGGTTCCAAGAAATGTGGACATGCACCATACTGTGCTGTTTAGGCATACAGCTTCAGGTAGTACTACAGTTCATACAGAAGTTGTATTCACCAGCAGTAACACTCAATAAGCATACATGTACTGCTTTAGCCTACAATGGGACACCCCAGTCGACCCCAAGGGACTATAGCAGACCGTATGGCGTACTGCTTTTTCCGCCTAGCAATTGCATACACATCTTTTGCTGGGATCACAGCTAGGACACATAATACCATGACAGAAACAGTTTCCCACTAAGCTATCACACATATACAGAACACTGGCACATTCACCAACACATTCACCATCACACTCAGTCAACCTCAGATAGCAATTATTGCAACAAGTACATGTGGGTGTGTATCGCTTCATAGGTAGGTAATAGGCTATTGGCCCTAGGGCCTATAGAGGTCTAGCCATACGCTACCCTGGCCTTTGACACACAGGTAATTATGTTTCACGTGGCCCTGACAAGCAAAGCCACAGAGGTGATTCCAGGGGTGTATTTCCTATCTCCCATACAATCATCAGGATTATTTATGATGACTGCTAATTAGGAGCTTTGTTTGCTATTGATAGGTGGTTTGTTCCAGAGTATGGGATATCTCTGAGATAGGAATCTATCCCTCCAACATGTGCTGTTTATTGAGGTCACAAGGATTAGGTCCCCTAGAGTGTGTAGCTCATAGGGATTGTGATCTGTTTACGTGGAGCATGTCCAACAGCTGTGGGTTTGACATAGCTTAGTATGTTAGGCGGAGGTCACCTCTGGGTAGGCGGTATGCGACACAGTCTAGTTGTGTGTTTGTGAGACAGTCTGCATAGAGCATCTGTTTGAGGCCGGTATTACTCTTTGTGAGATATGCCTGTGTCATTTCCAGTTGCTGTAGATGTCTTGTGAGGTACATACCACATGGGGCATTGTACTCTATAATGGGCTTTATGTGTGATGAGTAGAGGGGAACACTGACCTATATTTCCCTGGATGACACACCTTTTGTGATGATGTGTGCCACATAGACAGATGACATGACTAGTGTGGCACTGTGATTATCAGAGGGGAGACTACTGTCCACCTGTGTCCCATGGTCTCTTATCACACCTTCGGTGTTTAGTAGACTACCACCTATGTGTTGGTTAATGGGTACAGAGTTTTTGCAAGAAGGGATGCCAATGCAGTATCAACATTGAGCTTGCATCTATGGCTTTGTCAGCAGGCATCTGTTGCAGTAAATATGTCCCTGTCTCTCTCTCTCTCTCTCTCTCTCTATATATATATATATATATATATACACACATACATATAAACATCCATTGGTGTACATATAGATATACATATAGGCACATATACAGTCCACCTTTCATGGTGGGGATATTACTTATGTGAAGGTTGTGAGGTATACAGTTATGTCATAATATTGCACAGTGTTGTGCGGAATGTATTGAAGGTGTTCTCAGCCCATGTAGCTTTAGCAGGCCTCACTGGCTGCAACACTGCAAACCTGACGAATCATACCCACAGCGTTTAACCACCACATATCATATACCAGCACTGTATGCTGTCTTGTTTGTCACACACTACAACCTACATAGAAATATGCAAATAACAATCTTCAACAACATATATATGTCCACCCTTCACAAACAGTTGCAGTATGTCCCTTGCTCTATGCACATGTACAGATGTTAATATATCTGACACAGACAGATCTCTCCATATGTGTGTGCCATACACATACAAGGTCCACACTGTTGTAAGTTTGTGTACCTCACGGCTGACCTGTTGGACCTTGCTGCAACATGAACAGGTGTCACATGTGAGCACACAGTAATATTAGAGGGTGTATATATAGCTGCAAATGCTAGATTAGCATAATAGCCTGGTACAGCTGTTGCCAATGCTAAGCTACACATTAATATGACTATCATGCATTTGTTACTCTGTCACATTCATGTTTATATAACTGTATGCGCTACTCCCCCAAACAGACATTGTACACACTACTGTACAGAGCACAGATAACATGGATCAGATGTTTGACATTTAATGCTGAACTACATATGTCACAGTCATATCCCACTGCACACAGCTACACACTGATTTCTCCATGCCAGTAGTTATGCAGGGTATTTGTACAAAGATACGTACTGCTGCCACATATGGATGATTCAAACTATGTAGAGTACTCTTCATAAACATCTACTACATGCCAGTAAATACATAGGTGTTACATACCTTTCCTTTGTATGTGTTCATATTTTTCATTTCTGTGTGTTTACTAATAGATGTATTTATTATATCTCATTTATTTTTTGAGATATATTTATCTTTTTTCAATATCATTTTTTTTCAATATATTATTTATTTTTCAATATATTATTTTTTTTTACAATATATTTTTTTCAATATATTTTTTTTCAAGTATATTTTTTTCAATATATATCTTTTTTCAATATATTTTTTAGTTTTCTATATATTAATTTTTTTCCAATATATTTTTTTCAATATATTTGTTTTTGTCTATATATTTTTTTTCAATATATTCTTTTCTTTTTTCTTTTTTTCTTTCAATATATAACTTTTTCTTTCGATATATATATATATATATATATATATATATATATATATATATATATATATTTTCTGCAGCTGTTGTCTGCATCTGCATCCGTGTCTCTCTCTCTTGCTCTCTCTCTCCTTCTGTAGCTGCAATTAAATGATTGCATGTGTGGACAGCAAGTACAGCCTGCTTTTATGGGTATCTGCACATGTGCATGTGATGGCCTCTACACCAATTGGTGGCCACCATTTGGTAATTGCATGCAGCCTGCTGTGTGGTACTTGCAGTACTCACTGTCATAGCAACCCAATGCTATAAATTGCTAAGTCAGGTAGACGTAGGCCTTTCAGCTTTCCAAAGTGGGGACCATGCTTGTTTGCTGTGGACACCATTGTGTAAGTCAGAAGGTTGGTATACTTCTTATGACTGATGTTAGGGGTGTAGCCAGTGATTTGAATGTTGTACTTAGACCTGAATGTTGTCACTTCCAGTACACAGTTGACAGTGTAGATTTGTACTCATCACTACAAATGTTAACACAAGATACATGGGAGTATGTAGTTTCTTTTCTACTTATACAGTTAGCTGCCATACATACGTAGTTATTGAGATGTTTTCATTTGGCACATGAACTGTTTGTGAACTGCTATACTGTGGATATTAATGTACTCACTTCTGCACAGTTTGTGTTTTTTTTGTTGACATTAGCACAGGATGCTCATGAAAACTGGACAATTCCAGTACTGAGTACACAGGTATTTTGTACATTTGGGTGGGGATTGTCCTGCTATGATACTGTGTGGGGGTTGTAAAGTGCTGCTGTAACATTATTTACTGCTAAAATGGCTGGTTCTGTTATTACAGTCATGTAATGCTATTCCACAACAACTGCTGGTAAAGTTCCACAGAACAGGTTTTGTGTTATGGCATTCCTATCTTACCTTTACATTCACTCCTTCTGATGCATGATATATATATTTCAGCAACAACCTGCTGTATATCTACTGTGGCTTAGTGGTACTTCATGCAGTCTAGTGTGTCCAAGGTCTGGGGTTTGGGACTGACATTGGTGTTTTATTTTGCTGATGAGCAGAACAAGGCCCCTCACATGCAGGGTGACTAAGGAACTTTTAAGCAATTGTAAGTGGGTTTGCGCAGGTTTGTGCGATGCTTAGCAATACTTAGCTAAGCGCACACAGGCGCACACTCGCACAAACCCACTAACTACTGCTTAAAAGTGCTTACTCCCGCTAACCCCCATGCTCATTTCTTTGAAAGAAAAGAAAATGGGAAGATAGGAAAGTGGTGATAAAGGGGCACAAAGAGGGAAAGACAGTAGGGAAAACAGTTCGGGATGTGCAGGATGGGTGTAGGGAAGGTCCATAGCTGCCCATTTCTTTAACAGTGACAGCTGTGCATATACTAGTAATTTGGATGGAAATTTGAAACCTTCCACCCTGAGAGAGGGGTGAGGACAACGAAGTATGTTGTACTGCCAATTAAATTTCAGTTTATGTGTCCAGCAGACATGTGTGCAAAATGGGCAGCTATGAATGGGGCGTAATTTTTTTGTGGGAGCAGATTGCCCATTTTTTTTTTCTGGTGAGAGTGGAATGTGGGGTAGGGGAAGTAGGTATATTTGGGAAGGTAGGTTGGGGAGGTAAACAGGCAAGACAAACAAGATGCATACAGGGGCGGAATATGACACATGGGGTGGGTGAACATCATTGATGGGGAAGGGTGTTTGGAAATCGCAAGCCCATGAGCCCACAGATGGCAACAGTGGAACTGAGATCCCCACCCATGGGCAGTCAACACTGCACCTTCACAGCCCGGAGGGTGGCTGTGCTGGGGGCTGTGTAGGAGGGGCAGGCTCACTCGTGAGTCATGCCATTCTTGCCTCGAGCTGGCGTAGAGGATCAGCGACTGAACCCTCAATCTCCCTACGCGCCACAGCCCGGACCATTCAGAGGGTGATAGGTGGCCCTCCTCCGACCATGCTTGCATGGGGGGGACGAGCCCCATCCCCTGCAGCGCTTCCACCCGAAGGTGGCACAGGACCAATGGAGGAGGAGGTCCTGGGCTGGGCACCAGACCTGCTGGTGCCAGGTGCCATCGCCAGCTGAGGTGGGACAGGTGGGTCCGCTGGGACTGGCCTTCCCATACGTTCTATGTTTAGGAGGATTTAATGACAATATGGGTTAGTAATAGCCAACAGCATTCCAATTTAGTTGTAACAGCATACAGTAGTATTCCCATTAACCCAACACACCAGAGTTCCAACAGTTGAACAGCAAGCATAACACATGCATATATAGAACAACAGTGGACATTCCAACAGCATGCAGGACTGATTGGTGGCAACATGCCTCCATGATTGTGGTATGTGAACAGGGCACATGCATCAAAGTAAATGCAGATATTTATAAACCAATAGGACATGTGTCCCAACAAATGTTATGAGATTAGATATACCCATTGAGGTGTGGAATTGCATTGTTTATGCACATACAGTAGGATGTAAAAAGATACCGCCATTAACAACTTATATATACTTATAGTTTACGCTACATTCCTATTGACTGCAGTTCTATATCCCCTACATGTATTATTACACTGGCAATGTCCGTTAAATTGGAAAATGGGTTTTGCTAGTTCTTGATATACCTGACCTGCATCTGACATACAAACTGTCCTGGATGCAGATGTTACTGCTACATATTTATATATTTCATTTATATTTATATATCTACATATCTGGATGTGTTCAGATGACATTATCAGGTATATGTAGACAGCCCCCTACATTTCTAGCAGCACACTGACATTTCTGGGGAACAGAATAACAAGCTACTCATGTGCCAGATTATCCTGTACATGCCGGCCATGAACCGACAGTTGAGGACTCTATATATGCTTAACAGCTACTGGCACTCCCTTCATCCACTTTATATGGGCCTACCCATGTGTGGGTTGACTGCACTTAATACAACAGTACTATTTCTATAATGCAAGGGTACAACAACATATCGAAGAAAGTGACACGGACACACTCCAGGAATTATACCTTTATTAATTACATTACACACTTTTCTAGTGGCTCTCTCATTTATTTGATATATCAGTGCATGCAGAGGTCTTTTATTCAAGACATATTATACCTTTATTAATGGGTTACAACACCTTTTCTTGCTGTCTCACTTATTTTGTATAACAGTACATGCAGAGAAGTTATTCAGCACTCATTATACCTTTATTAATGGGTTACAACACTCTTTTTCAGGCTCTCTCACTTCTTTTATATGACAACACATGCAGAATAATTACTAACCTGCCTGGTGGTGCAGCCTTAGCAGCCTATCTGCATAGGCTTGCTGATTCACAGCACGGACACCTGCAGCTGTGAAGTAAATGAAGGGATATTGAGACATACCTATCCATAACATAGACTACAATAGCAATTCTTACATACTTCATTCCATGGCTACATACTCAGTAGTGGGGCATTTTCCATTTCACGGGCCTCCTGTATCCACTAGTTCAGTCAGTACTTCTTGCGTCTCTTCAGGTCTGAGAAGTGGTGTCTGACCTGCTCACCAGTCCGAGGAATGCCTGTGGCACTGGTGAGATCATGTGCTAGATGGTTCCAGTGCTCTGAAACTGGCCCTGCAGGAGTCTTGCATCATGATGATGGACGAGGAGCCAAACCATTACTTTTGACTCCTCAATGCCCCACCGTTGCGCTCGAAAACGAGAGCCCTCTCCAACACCAGCCATACTGTCTGCAGATGGGAGCTACAACCAGTTATGGCAATTATTCCCACCTATGGAGCTTAAATATGCCTCATTTCCTGCACTTATTTGTGATTGGCCAGTTTTGAAAAATCTCAGCTAAAAGCAAACCTGCTTAGCAATGGGTAAACTTCCATTGATATATATGAGCATGTTGGAAATGCATCCATATTTAAAGCTGTCATGGCTTAGTGATTTAGTACTGTGATTATGGTGCACAGTATCCCGGGTTCGAATACTGTTATTGCTTTTTATTTTACTACTGGCCAGACCGGCTAGGAGGTGTGGCTGTGTTTAGCCGACTTTGCTCAACTTTGCCCAATGTTGCTCGACATTGCTCTATGTTGCTCTACGCTACCCGACGTTGCCCGACGTTGCCCAACGTTGTGCTAGTTAGTGCGGTGCGCAGCTCCATGCGAACATGTTTTGTTTGCGCTAGTTGGCACGATGCGCAGCTCTGCGCAAAACTATTGTGCTAGTTAAAGCACTGCTAAGCTATGAGCAATTGTACTTAACTGTGCTTAATACTAGTAAACTTTGCTTAGTAGTGCTCCACATTGCTTAAGATATGTTACTTATGCATTTATCAGTATGCATGACCATTCCACCTTCTTATATATATATATATATATATATATATATATATATATATATATATATATATATATATATATATATAATATTGTTCACTACCACATAGGCCATTTCAATGCATTTTACTGAAATTTAAAAGGTAAATGTCAGGAATTCTTTTTATGCACACATTTCCTACAGAAAATAGGTAGGGGAGTGGCGAGACTCGAACCGGGAATGCCTCCTCTTTGTGCGAGGGCTCTACCACTACGCTATTGCTATTTGGCTTAATTTGCATATAAATAGTTTATTATCCTCTTCAATGTCTACACTGCTACCTGTAGCTAAGCAATGGGCAAACTCACGCATACACATGCAAATATGGGTAGCTATATCGGGAATAATAAAAAAAAAAGGAAACCTTTACATTTTAAACTTGTACAGGGATTTAGAATGTCGGGGAGTGTAGTGTTGGGTTTGTGGACATTTGAGTGGACTCGCTCATTTCAGTTGACATTTGCAGTTTAGGCACTTGCAGGGGCGTGGATATTTGGACTGCTCGGCAGTCTGACACGTCCCCTGCACTCGTGCACGCTCCGTGTAAGCCTTAGAGTTGAGTCAGCGCGCCCTCATGAATATGCATGATGCACTGACATCATACTCTTAGACTGCAGTTTCCGTGTAAGACTTAGTTAGTCTTACACGGAGGATTAGTGAATCCCG
This sequence comes from Protopterus annectens, assembly GCF_019279795.1. Lineage (NCBI taxonomy): Eukaryota > Metazoa > Chordata > Ceratodontiformes > Protopteridae > Protopterus > Protopterus annectens. Next base: position 550,754,798 of record NC_056729.1, on the reverse strand, counting down.
GCCCATATCTATCATCTCTGTCATTCAGCTTCTTGACATGACATCTATTACATGAAATCACCTGCTATTTAGTAGTTTCACTTTGTTTTAACTATTTGTTATTATAGTTCATTCATATAATTCCCTAGTTATATTTTTCTGCCATTTTAAAATGGTTTCTTTGGTATTTCAGTCTACATCCAACCAGCCTGAAGTGTACATATTCCCCAAAACATACACAAATGACAATTTTCTATAGGTGTTCATTTTTTATTCAACTCGCTTCTTTTCTTATCAGACTGTTGAACTTCCCACAGTAGGGTAGTAGTTATATACACCATGAAAACTGATTCACAATATGCTGTTGAACACTATTAATTTTAGTGTGTCCTCAACATTTCTGTGCTCTTGTCTGTGCTAATCTGGCCACTGCTGACCTAGAATGTTTACATATTTTAGGCAGGCTTAATCACGTGTATAGCTTAGGCTCATTCAGTGCTCACATATGTTTTCATAGGTCTCCCTTTTTTCAAAGAAAATCTTATTGGGTTGATTATGGTTTAATAAATCATAGGTTAAGTGACTGAAGGTGTCTTCCAGAATCTCAAAAAAAAGCAGTGTGCAACTCAATTTTTTTTACAAAAACTGCATTCCTTGACATATTTCTACCTTCATTTTATAATAAATCTATTTGGTGGAATGAAACAAAAATGTAAAAAATGCATAAAATACACTGAAAATATATAACACCCCCATCACAGATATGAATGTTTATAAATGTATAAATATTTTTTTTTACATTCCAGAAGAGTATTAAGTGTCAAAGGATTATGGGTGGCAGACTTCTGTTTAACACACTAATCATCAGCTCCAGTTTAAACAATCAGTAGTGTGCAAATGCAGTCTTTCCCCCAAAGATAAAGGCTGCAGTTTCCCAGAGACTTTTCCTTTTCATAAGAAAGCGTATCTTTGGAGAAGATACATATAAGTACTGGAGTGAGGTGTGATCTCTCAGATCAGTGGTGTGGGGTCTGCAGAACCCAAAAACCCCACCCTAAAAATGTTTCCAACACATGTTCAGGGCCAGTCAGGATACTGAGGCACTTCAAGGAAGTGGCATATTGCTGCTAAGGATGATTTTTCATTAGGCTTTAAGTTCCTTTCTTCATCTGCACCCACACTGTCTAGGGACTGATGTGTAATGGATGTGATGGCATATCATCCAGCCTCCATGAAAACTCAGCTAATGTCTTACATCCCAAAGACAGTGCACCCTCATGTCACCCTTATCTCTGCCTGAAATAAATCACAAAGTGCTATAGTGTGCACACCCTTCCTGCAGCATGAGCATGCCCACCCTGCCTGCAGCATGAGCATGCCCATCCTTCCTGCAGCAAGAGCATGACCAGCCTCCGTGCAGCATGAGCATGCCCATCCACCCTACAGTATGAGCATGCCCACCCTCCCTGTAGCATGACCGCGCCCACCCTTCCTGCAGCATGAGCACGCCTAGCCACCCTGCAGCATGAGCATGCCCATCCTTCCTGCAGCAAGAGCATGACCAGCCTCCCTGCAGCATGAGCATGCCCATCCACCCTACAGTATGAGCATGCCCACCCTCCCTGTAGCATGAGCATGCACACCCTCCCTGCACCATGAGCATGCACACCCTCCCTGCACCATGAGCATGCACACCCTCCCTGCACCATGAGCATGCACACCCTCCCTGCAGCATGAGCATGCTCACCCTCCCTGCAGCATGAGCATGCCTATCCTCCCAGCAAATTTCTTTAATGCCAAAACTGATAACAGAACCCAAGTTCTGTGGGCTATATTCAAGGCTTTATATAAAGTTAATGGGCATGTAATTAATGACCCTGCCACTTTATCTGAGACCTTTCTTGTCATACCCAAACTGTGTCATGGAGTAAAACAACTTAGACAGATCTCCTGATAACTATCCAAAATGGAATCTTGAATGGGATAAAGATGCTTCTGATAAGGTTAAATTCAGTTCTTGTTATGGCCATGGCAATGTACTCTAACTTTTCTTGAAAAATGGTAAACAGTATGTGAGTCACTTTGTTGCCTCTTCCTTAAGACAACCTGTGTTTAAAATGTTGCAGTCAGGTAACTGCAAATTCCATTGAGTTGTGTATTGATCAGACATCCCATGGTTGACTGTATACTTCTGTACAGCTGTGTGCTAATAAAGTTAGTATAAACAAGTAAGGGGGAAGGGGAGTGAAGACCCCACAGGAGATGTGGGTGCAGAACCCTTGATGTAAATGCAGTTGTTTCTCTGCTGTAGAATGAGGAATCTCTGACTGTCACGTTATTTTTAACTCTGAGTACCACTCACAAGGAAATCTTACTGAGGCTACTTTTATAATTATTAGGAAAAGCCTAAAGAAGAAGAAGAAGAAGTAGTGATGCATTAATTTGTCTGTATGACTAAAACATAGTCACTCAGTTCTCTTCAACTGTGCAAGGGTCAACTGTTGTTAAGTCCACACATGCTAATATTATCAGACCTGGTGATTATTTCACAGTTTTTGTTTTATTATCTTTGTCAAGTACTTGCACACTACTAAAACAGAAGCAAGTTATCAACTTTACTGTTAATAAAGGAAGTGATAAGAATCAATCCACTAATTCCATGTCAGTGTCAGGATCTTTGAAAATGTTTTGAAAGAGCAGTATCAGACTCCCAACCAATAATTTTCTATTATGTCATGACTCTTATCAACTTGGGTTCACATACCTAATTTCATATTTTAGTAACTTAGTTGAACAATATATCAAAGTAAAAGGCACCCTATATATCATGTTCCTTGTAGATGCACTTTTCTTACATATCTGTTTACCTTGTAGATGTAACATATACAGTTCTCTTTAAGGCACTTGATAGCATGAATTGCAGGTTTAAAGGCCAATGGTATGAGTGCATGTTTTGCTGTGGATTAACAATAGTTAAAAGAGAAATAATTTTCATTTGGGATATTTAACAAGTTCTCATTATAAAAAATGAATAAAGTATGATGTTCCTCCAAGGTCTGTCTTGGGACCATTTCTTTTCAATGGTTTTGTGTTATCATTTACAAGGAACCAAAATATGTGGTTTTCCACATTTGCTGATGCCACTGAATTCCATTATTTTTTTTTCTGGACACACATTTTGTGGATTTCTGCCCTTTCTAGACTAGTTATCTCTTTGCCACATAAATAATGGAATAATGTTAAATAAAAATAAAGATTCCATAATACATAATGTCATAAATAACAAACAGAACCAAGAGGCATAAAGATGACATGGGGCCCTCGTCTGTCACATACACACACACACACACACACACACACACACACACACACACACACACACACACACACACACACACACACACACACGCACAGACTAGTTTAGAAGGTCGCCATTACACATATCAGCATGTCTTCAGGATGTGAGGAAAAACAGACACTCCACCTAAAACCCACACAGACACAAGGCTGAATTGTAGACTGTATGTAGAAGACACCCTAACTCGGAACTAATAGGAGAATCAAAAAACTCTTTGAGGCAATAATATTAACATCTGTCTTACTATCCTTTCCCACATTTTATTTAATTATTTTAATTTTTCTTCTTAATTAAGATGATCTTCCATCCTACATAACATATATGTATTTATTTCATTTCTGTTAACTGTCTGCTATATAGAGACTGGCCAGTTTGCCTATTATACTTGTTTATACATTTTTCAGAAGTTTCTTTCTTCAGGGATGATATGATGCAGAGTGCGTGCAGTTTCTGTTACCTACACAAAATATCCTGTCATCTATGCATATGTTTACAGAGACGTGCTCGCTACAGCTTTATGTCTGCTGAGGATGGTGTTCCACCAGTTGTCTGCATGAAAGAATTGCAATTTCCCCTTTTCTGCTAGTTATGCCACTTTTTAGGAATCCAAGTTGCATTATGAAATGAAGTAACTGAGGCTGGCCTGGACCACTGCAGGCTCATAATTAACAAGAAAAGCCAACTGCAATGGAAACAGTATTTGAACTTAGAATTCATCCATTCAGTACTAGTAGAAGCAGTGGTCCCTCTGACAGCAAGTGGCAATGAGGGCTTTGTTACAGTAGTGGCAAAAAGAAAGAGAGGGCAAAGGGGCAGGACAAAAACAGGCTCAAAATAAGGAGGCAAGATGTAAAATAGTATAAAAACTGTACTATACAAGTCAACATTTCTCATCTTCAGAATGATGATCTTTGTTTTTGTATAATATGTCACTTCCAGCTTAGGCAGTCTTTAAGGCTTGGCCATGTTTGCAAGACACAACCAAAATTTAATAAAATATGTACAGTATTGCCACTACTGCCTTTTATTCCATGGCTTCAATTTTAGACAAGAGTTCAGCTGAGTTTTTCAGAAATGACCTTTTGTGAGTCAAGTATAACATACCATGAGAAATTCTTTATGATTTTTTTTTGTCACTGGCACAATCTCTGCTGCATTATTTCTTTTTATCTTATTACTATCTGATGCTCTGAAGACCCTGAGGTGAGTAAACCCAAGAAAATCAGCTGGTCCTGATAATATTATGGGAAGGGTTCTAAGAGAATGTGGTTCCCAACTGTCTACTGTATTAAAAGATATATTCAAGACATCCCTGCAACTAGCCATTGTACCCAGTTGCTTCAAATATACAGCAATCATTCATTTACCCAAGAAATCCCAGCCAACAAGCCTAAATGATTACCGGCCAGTTGCTCTTACATCAACAGTAATGAAGTGCTCTGAGTAGCTGATCAAGAACCTTATCTCTTCAAGCCTACCTGCAACACTGGATACATTATAGTTTGCTTATAGATCTAACCTCTGCACATCTAGAGAAAAAGAATTGCTATGTCAGAATGCTGTTCATCGATTTTAGTTCTGCCTTTAACACTGTCATCCCCCAGAATCTGATATCGAAGCTCATCCAGCTGGGCATCAACCCCCCCCCCCCATGTAACTGGATACTGGACTTTCTCATTAAGAAACCCCAAAAAGTATGTGTGGTAAATAACAGTTCAATCACAGGTGTCCCTCAGGGCTGTGTCATGAGTCCGCTGCTGTTCACCTTGTTGACACACAACTGCATGGCCAAACATGAATCCAGCAAAATCATCAAGTTTGTGGATGATACCACTGTTGTATGTTTTGTCGGAAATGTTGAGAAAACAACCTACAGGGATGATGTGGAGCATCTGAGAGGCTGGTGTGACAGCAACAATCTGGCCTTACATGTAAGCGAGACCAAAGAATTAATAGTGGACTTCAGGAGGCCTCAGGAGATACACTGACCTGGGAAATTAAGGGGGTAGCAGTGGAAAGAGTCAAAAACACCAAGTTCCTGGGGGTGCACATCTCAGATGATCTCTCCTGATTGATTCATATTAGCCACACTGTGAAGAAGGTACAACAATGTCTGCACGTCCTATGGAAATTGAGGAAGGCAAACCTGTCTTAGTCCATCCTCAAAGCCTTCTACAGGGGGACCAGCGAGAGCATCCTCTCAAATAACATCATAGTTTGGTATGGTAACTGCAAAGCATCTGACCACAAGACTTTCCTGAGGGTAATGAGAACAGTGGAAAAAGTCATCAGTTCTTCGCTCCCATCCATGGATGATCTATACAAGACTTGGTATGTGGGAAGGGCTCGGAAGATAATCAATGATCCCACTCACCCTGCCCATGGCATGTACTTCTGCCTTTCCTTGGATAAGTGGTATTGCAGCTTACACTGCAAAATATCTAGATTGAACAGGAGCTTCTTCCTTCTATCCATAAGGCTGTTGAATTTGAATGCCAGGCATGACAGTGGATAATTAGATCAATATGCCACTTGCTCTGAAGTATCAGCTATAGTAATCACTCTGGCATATTGCTTCAATAACTGGTACAGTTAGCCTGATTTCTAATGCTATTACTTCCTGAGTGTGTAATAGTCAGGAGTGAGCTACCACTCCATACACGTGCAATATGAACATCAGAATATATTATACTACAACTGATGACGTGCAATATTCTAAGCAATCACAATGTGAAGTCATAGTCCTGCAATACCTACTAGCATAATATTGTCTAATATCTTTCTGTCCAATGTGGTAATCTATTGTGTTGTTAATATTTTAATTACTACTGTATGTGTATTAGTTTTACTGTCATTCAAACTATGTGTTCATTGTTATGTCTTGCACTGGGACCAAGGCAGGGTAATTTCATTTAGCTTGCACTGCTGTGTATATCTGATCGACAATAAAGTTTATTTTGACTTTGACTACTTTGCTAACCAAAAGGAACCTTGACAATTGGATGGGAGAAAGGAAATTCACCCCAGGGATCACGTCAGTGGCCCTGCTAGAAAGGGGTCTAGGGAAATAAATAGTGTAGGAAGAAATCCAGGGAATTGTTATGGCTAGGCTTGTATAGGCCCTAGGGCTGATAACCTAGTACCAACCTATGAACCTATGAACCAGGAAAACCTATTTCACACATTTCTTTTCAGGTATGACAGAGGAACACCATCAGGCTAAGTGATTTGCTTAAACTCACACAGCAGTCAAGTGGAAAAAGCAGTCAGACCTCTGACTATAATACAAGGCTTGTTAACAGCACAGAACCTTAACTCATCAGTATCTCTAAGCTCTGGAATGTCAAACCTCTAGTAGCCTGTACTCATACTTATCCTTCAGAGGATTTCCTGAAAATTCAAATTAAAAGGCATAAGACAAATGCAAACATTTTGTGAGCAAAAAGCTATTAAAAAATGTACAAACAATGCTATCAGTACTTTTTTTCTTCTCAATGATAACAGTCAAGATGACACAAAAACTTTCAACCCACTGCCTTTCATTGAATCGCTTTCAAAAACATTTCTAAGAAGTCTTCAGCAGTCTACTTAAGCAGTGTAACTAGTACCCTCTTACACACAGGTCTATATTATAACATCAAAGTCTTACAACTTCGAATGTTATAATATCGAACCCAGTAGAGCGAAACACCAGAAAACCAAACAGTCAGAATAGCAAACTTTTTCCCAGGGAAAAAATTTGCTGTTCCGACAAACATACACACAACACAAGCACACCAAAATAAATAATCCACACACACACTTCACAAAACCCTACACTAAACCATACATACATCACTAGCTATTCACTTACCTTAACCCAACCCTAACCTTAAGGTCCGTCACTATTGCACACTCACCTTACTTGCTCCCTAACTCTAACTCACCTACCCCACCCTAACCCTCACGTCCAAACAATCGCACACTTACCTGACCTGCGCCCTAACCCTAACTCACCTAACCCACGCCCAATCGCACACTCACCTTCGTTCCCACACTTACCTTAACCCAGTCCATAACCTTCGCTCCACAGTTGAGGAAATAGCGTAGCTGCAGAAACGGCCCACCGAATACTTTCCCTAGGAAAGTATTCGGTGTTCTGCAGCTTCGGTATTTCCAGCGTTTGCTCTACTGAGTTTGATATTATAACATTCGAAGTTGTAAGACTTCGATGGTATAATATAGACCTCCTTACACACCTTTCACTTGATGAAGTTTTTACTTCAGTGACACATTGCAATATTCATCTCCATAGTCTAATTCATAAGGTTAAAGGTAAAATACATAACTGTCCCATAAACAACAACAGAAACAAAACAAACTAAGCACAACACAGAAAAAAGCCTGGAAACAATGGAAAGCCTAAAAACTATTCAGTCATTACAAACTTAAAATCTACAAAAATGGCAGGTATAGAAGCAGATTCCACAGCTTTATTATAAAATCCAAATGATAAGTGCTTTCGTCCCAGTTTTTTTTGCATAGGAACTTCATCAGATACATGTTTGTTATTTTTTGCGCTATTTAAAATCTTAAAATTACATTATTTCCTTCATGTTCAGAACATACCATTTAAAGGTACCTAACAATAAGTAAGGTGTTAACCACAAAAACATTCAAAATAACGATCATAATAATAATAATAATAATAATAATAATAATAAATAATAATAATGATAACAGCAGCATACCTCCATCACTGACAAATGTGTATTACATATTACATATATTACAAACTCACAAAACACTTAAGAACTAAATAAAACACTCTACTGTGTAGAAACAAACAAACTACAATCCAAGTACAAACACAACCAAAACAATGCTGGTTTACTATAAACATACCACTAAAGCCTACAAAAAACTTCTAACACACTTTCTTTACAAAAAGAATATGATGTAATTTCCACTCTTAAGAAGTACAATACTGGCAATACTTAAGCCATGCAAGCATGATTAGACCAAATGAGCCTTAAAAACCTTCCAAACTGTATATTCGACCTACAAATAATGTCAACCAAATAAAAGTCACTTTCAAAAATTAAAACCTACCATCTTAACATCTGATCTACTACTGTCTAAATACCTTCAACTGGCCTCTGATACCATGGCATACCCAGTGGCTATTTTAATCAACAGATCAATGTCCGAGCTGCTCGTCGCTTGGCAGCGATGCCAGAGACTTTGAGACATTTTACTAATGGCAAGACAAACAAAATTAAGTATCATTCTGCACTTGCATTGCATATTTTCATTATACTGTGAAAGCTTACTATTCTATTTATTGTTTTTTTTTTTTTGCATTTCTTTTAAGTTTAAAGTTGCATTTTCAAACTGCTGTAAGGTCTGCTGTTCTGCACTTTAAATACATTGTATCTAGTGTTTCTTAGTATTACGCATCTGTTTGTAGTTCCTTAACACTTGGCCTTCAAACCATTTTACAATAAGAGGGTCAAAGTCTGCCCTCTTGTGGCAGGACAGGACTGATTTCATCTATCTGAGCTGGGAATTGCTGGTGGAAAGCTCATTGTGTGAATACCTGATTGGATTTAGGGCATATTTAGTGTATAACTCATTTTTTTCTGATTGTATATAAGCCTTACATTTGCATTTAGCTGCTCTTCACACAGCAGTGATTACTGGTCCCTGGTATATATACAATCACCAGAAGTTGAAATTTGTCTATAAAAATGACCTGAGAACTTTACCTCAGTGCCATGTTACTCACAGGGCAACTAGTTTGCATGGTGAGCAACATTTACACACTTAGCTAAGACTACTTAGGCCTAACTTACCTTATTATAGCACCCAGGACTATTGCTGCTCAGTGACCATCTGGTTTGGGCACTGGGTAGCATCACTGGCTAGATTAGCTGCAGATTACATCAAGTGAACACCTTTCACTCATCCTTTTACAAATACCCAACACTCCTATCCCTTGCAAGTACACATAAGGACCTGCAACCATGGATGAGCAGTTTCCTGCTATCTCTGCATCCAGCTTTGTGGGCATGGGAATCCTAAGGCAATGTAGCATCTGCCTTATGTATACTGACAACCACTTATTTCTCAAACAGACAAATACAGTATGTCAGAGCTGTAGTTACACATTGACACTGAAGGGTAGACTCTCATATATAGACACAAAAAGCAACAAACAGGTTATCAGCAACTGATACACTTCACTCACCACACCCACAAAGGACAACACACATAGACCAACATATGCAGAGGTGCTCACATGTAACTTACCCAAACCTGAAAGGACTCACAGGCACAGTACTCATTAACTCTGCATGCATACAAACAAGACAATTCCCATTAAAATATATAAAGCCACATCTTGTTGTGTCTCCACTTCCAAGCCCATAAGGTGAAACACTCCACAACCCAATATTCTTGTCATAGGAGACTCCTTTGTGAGACACACTGATGTCCCTCTTACCAGGCTGGATACGGAGAAGGTTACAGCTAGTTGCCTGTCAGGAGCCAGGGTTTGCCAGATCATGCAAGCACTTAGGTCATTTACCCCTAAGTACCAGTATGACTCAGTCATAGTTCTTGTGGGTGTGAATGACCAGAGATGTACCTCCTTGAACTGTATGAAGAGAGAGACATGACTTGAGCCCTCAGAATATGTGCCACAGGCAGGTATGAGCTTAGTATTGAGAAACATTCTACTGTCTCCAAGGATGATGTCACAGTACCAGTAGAAAATGATCAAGTTCAACAATAGGCGTAGCTACTGGAGTCATTCCAAAGGGGCTCAACACTTGTCAGCCTGGGAGAACATGGCTGACAAGCCACTCTGCTTTGCCAGGGATGGTCTTCAGCTGTTATCTTTAGGCCTTTGGATATTGGCCAAACATTATCCACCCTTACAGTGCCTTTTATAGGTATTGCCAAACAGATAAACCTTCCGACATAACAAAAACTACTCGGGACATCTAAAGGTGTTACTGCTCAATGCTACAAGTCTCTACAAGAAACTTCATTTCTTAGAAGCTCTCCTCACCCTGGAGAATACCACATGTGTGCAGTTACTGAAGTATGGTTCAAAGCCACCAAAAGCACTCTGGTAGTGCATGGTTATAATGCCTTTCATACAGTCCCACTACACACTGAACATGAAAAAGCAAAAGGTGGAGGTGTATCCATCTACCTAAAGGATAAGCACACCTCAAGGATGGTCAAACAACATGTCATGTTTGAGCTACTCCATGTCTAACTAACCATGGGAAAACAATCTGTTACCATTTTCTTGCTAGCTACAGGTCCCCTGCCTTGAATCAGGAAATCCATACATCATAATAGAAGTTACTAGAATCATTAAACATCCAGCCCAATACCATACTTATGAGTGTCTTCACTTTGTAAATTCAAATGTCCTGGAGCAGCTTGTCTGCACTCCTACTATGGGGAACAAATATCATAGAGCTGGTGCTCACAAACATGGGAGAACACTGCATTCCCACCCCCAGTGTGATGTCCTCACCAGATTAGATGACAAATAGATCTCCCTTGAAATAAAGGTAAAACTACCCCCCCCCCCCCCCACATAACCAAAAAACGTTATGAACTTCTCTAAAGTAAATTACCCTCTATTAAGGGAAGGCATAGCTAGTTTCCAAACTCCCTCAAACCAGGAAACCTATGCAGAGGTGTACACAAAGCCTTGTATGACCATATAAACAACTGCATAGAAACATCAGTACCAGACTGAATCAAAACCCAGATCAAACCACAAAAACAAGCCACTCTGGTGGACCTCTGCTATTAATAGTTTGTACAACAAAAGAAAGAAAATCCTGTCAAGAAGTAAGAGGAATATGCACAACAGAGCAAAAAGTCCCTCATTAGTCTAAACAAGTGAATCAGGAAACTAGTCAAGTCTCTGAAAGCAGGCCTTGAGGTAGAAATAGGATAATCATAAGGCATTTTTCAGCTTTGTCTGCAATCTTCAGGGTAACACACATCAATGTGCAGAATTAGTTGTGGATGGCATCAGCTATCCACAGCCAGGAAATATAGTAAATCTACTGGCCAACAAATTCAGCTTTCACCTCCCCATCACCCCCAGTTATCCCCAAAAGAAATACCCTCCAGCACTCCACTGCCAATTAGAAACAGGTTTCCACTGTGATCTCTAAAGCTAAAAACATGGCTTCAGTGGGACATGACGATATGCCAGGTTGTATCTTAAACAGCTTAAATCATGATTTATCAGTCCCATTAGGATCTCTATTTAACCACAACCTCTGAACTGGCTTTGCCCTGATAGGGTAAAGAACAGCAACAGTCATCCCTCTGCATAAATGGTAGCTATCTACTGACTCGGGAAATTACAGACCATACATTTGACTAGTCTTACATGTAAGACCATGGAAAGAATAATCATGGACCTGATAAATAATGACATAGGAAACCTCCAAACACTGAATCCCACATAATTCGGCTTTGTCAAGGGTGGGTCATGCCTACTGAATCTGGTGGATTTCTTTGAGAAAGTCACTAAGACCATAGATTAGGGTAAAACAGAATGTACCACCTAACTCAACCTAGTCAAGGCATTTGATACAATTCCCCACATGAGTATTATAAATAACCTCACAAAAACTGGGCATAAATCCCTACGTTGCCAGATGGATAGCCAATAGACTCATGAAAAAGGCACATGTGGTTAAAATGGGTGAATCCAATTCCAGAAAGCAGCCAGTTACTAGTGGTGTGCCACAGGACTCAGTACTGGGACCACTCCTGTTTGGAATATACTTCTCTAAAGTCAAGGCTAATGTGGAAGGTTCTGGATGCAAATTTTGTCAATGACTACAAGCTGGGGGGCATCACCAAATCCCCGAGTGATGTAGATATCCTTCAGGAGGGTCTAGATCAGACAAATGATTGGTGCCAGAATCATGGCCTAAAACTAAATGTGAAAAAATGCTCTATCATACTCTTTGGGAAGTCAAATGCCTCTGCAAATTACAGCATCAATAGCACACCCC